>NC_090394.1:76359773-76724773 GCF_036365525.1 Heterodontus francisci | reverse complement strand
ATTTGTCAATCCCTTGCACACTTTCCCAGTTGATCTATATCCTGTTGTAACCTTAGACAACTTTCTTCACTGTCCACTATACCACCAATTTTGGTGTCATCTGCAAACTTTCTAATTGTGCCCCCTACATTCACATCCAAGACATTAATATATACAACAAACAACAGAGGGCCCAGCACCGATCCCTGCGGCACACCACTGGTCACCGGCCTCCAATATGAAAAACAACCCTCCACAACCACCCTCTGCCTCCTATCACCAAGCCAATTTTGTATCCAATTTGCTAGCTCACCCTGGATCCCATATGTTCGAACCTTCTGGACCAGCCTACCTTGTGGGACCTTGTCAAAGGCCTTGCTAAAGTCCATGTAGACAACGTCCATCGCCCTGCCCTCGTCAATCCTCTTGGTCACCTCCTCGAAAAACTCAGTCAAATTCATGAGACATAATTTCCCACGCACGCTGACTATCCCTAATCAGACCATGTCTTTCCAAATGCATATAAATCCTGTCTCTCAGAATCCCTTCCAATAACTTTTCCAGCACTGATGTAAGGCTCACCAGCCTGTAGTTCCCTGGCTTATCCCTGCTGCCCTTCTTAAATAAAGGCACAACATTAGCTATCCAATCAGCGTCCTCTGGTTTTCAACCCTTCTGCCAACATAGAACCATAGAGTTATACAGCACAGAAACAGGCCCATCATGTCCGTGCCGGCCATCAAGCACCTAACTATTCTAATCCCATTTTCCAACACTTGGCCCGTAGCCTTGTATGCTATGGCGTTTCAAGTGCTCATCTAAATACTTCTTAAATGCTGTGAGGGTTCCTGCCTCTACCACCTCCCCAGGCAGTGCATTCCAGACTACAACCACCCTCTGGGTGAAAACATTTTTCCTCAAATCCCCACTAAACCTCCTGCCCCTTACCTTAAATTTATGCCCCCTGGTTATTGAACCCTCCGCTAAGGGAAAAAGTTTCTTCCTATCTAACCGATAAATGCCCCTCATAATTTTGTATACTTCAATCAGGTCTCCCCTCAGCCCTCTGCTCTAAGGAAAACAACCCTAGCCTTTTCAGTCTCTCATCATAGCTGAAATGCTCCAGCCCAGGCAACCTCCTGGCGAATCTCCTCTGCACCCTCTCCAGTGCAATCACATCCTTCCTATAGTGTGGTGCCCAGAACTGTACACAGTACTCCAGTTGTGGCCTAACTAGCATTTTATACAGCTCCATCATAGCCTCCCTGCTCTTATATTCTATGCCTTGGCTAATAAAGGCAAGTATCCCATATGCCTTCCTAACCAACTTATCTACCTGTGCTGCTGCCTTCAGTGATCTATGGACAAGTACACCAAGGTCCCTCTGACCCTCTGTACTTCCTAGGGTCCTACCATCCATTGTATATCCCCTTGCCTTGTTAGTCCTCCCGAAATGCATCACCTCACACTTCTCAGGATTAAATTCCATTTGCCACTGCTCTGCCCGTCTTATCAGCCCATCCACATCGTCCTGTAATCTAAGGCTTTCCTCCTCACTATGACCCCACCAATTTTTGTGTCATCTGCGAACTTACTTATCACACCTCCTATATTCACGTCTAAATCATTAATGTACGCTACAAACAGCAAGGTTCCCAGCACAGATCCCTGCGGTACACCACTGGTCACAGACTTCCAATCGCAAAAACAACCCTCGACCATCACCCTCTGTCTCCTGCCAATAAGCCAATTTTTGATCCAATTTGCCAAATTGCCTTGGATCCCATGGGCTCTTACCTTCTTAACCAATCTCCCATGCGGGACCTTATCAAGAGCCTTACTGAAGTCCATGTAGATTACATCAACTGCTTCACCCTCATCTACACATCTAGTCACCGCCTTGAAAAATTCAATCAAGTTAGTTAGACACAATCTCCCCTTGACAAAGCCGTGCTGACTATCCCTGATTAATCCTTGCCTCTCCAAGTGGAGATTCATCCTGTCCCTCAGAATTTTTTCCAATAGTTTCCCAACCACTGATGTTAGACTCACCAGTCTGTAATTACCTGGTTTATCCCTGCTGCCCTTTTTGAATAATGGTACCACATTCGCTGTCCTCCAGTCCTCTGGCACCTCTCCTGTGGCCAGAGAGGATTTGAATATTTGTGTCAGAGCTCCTGCAATCTCCTCCCTTGCCTCACATAACAGCCTGGGATACACTTCATCTGGGCTTGGGGATTTATCCACTTTTAAACCCGCTAAAAAGCTAATACTTCCTTCCTTTCAGTGCTAATATGTTCCAGTCCCCCTCCCTGATCTCTACACCTACATCGTCCTTCTCCATAGTGAACACAGATGAAAAGTAATCATTTAAAATCTCACCTATGTCCTCTGGCTCCACACACAGATTGCCACTTTGGTCCCTAATGGGCCCTCCTCTTTCCCTGGTTATCCTCTAGTCCTTGATATATTTATAAAACACCTTAGGATTTTCCTTTATCTTGCCCACCAGTGTTTTTTCATGTCCCCTCTTTGCTCTCCTAATTACTTTTTTAAGTACCCCCCTACACTTTCTATACTCCTCTAGTGCCTCCACTGTTTACAGCGCTCTGAATCTGCCATAAGCCTCCTTTTTTTTCCTGATCCAATCCTCTGTATCCCTTGACATCCAGGGTTCCCTGAACTTCAGAACTGAAGAAGGATCACTGACCTGAAACGTTAACTCTGCTTCTCTCTCCACAGATGCTGCCAGACCTGTTGAGTATTTCCAGCATTTCTTGTTTTTATTTCAGATTTCCAGCATCCGCAGTATTTTGCTTTTATCCCTCAGTTAATCTGCCTTACTCATAAGACTCCTTGCATTAAAATAGATGCAATCCAGTCTTGCATTTTTCACTTGTGCCTTAAGAAGTCTATATTTGCTCTGCCTTCCAGACTGACTCAGTTTCTCTTCTATATTTGACTGTGCATCACCCCCTACTGTACCTGCACTCTGTATCCCATCCCCCTGCCAAATTAGTTTAACGCCCCCCCCCCTCAACGGCACTGGCAAACCTCCCAGCAAGGATGTTGGTCCCATTCCGGTTCAGGTGCAACCCGTCCAACTTGTACAGGTCCCACCTTTGCCAGAAACAGACCCAGTGATCCAGGAAACCAAAGCCCTCCCTCCTGCACCATCTCCTCAGCTACGCATTCATCTGCTCTATCCTCCTATTCCTATACTCACTAGCACATGGCAGTGGAGATTACAACCTTTGAGGTCCTGCTTTTTATTCTGCTACCTAGCTCCCTAAATTCTTGTTGCAGGACCTCATCCCTCTTTCTGCCTATGTCGTTGGTACCAATTGTACCATGACCTTTGACTGTTCGCCCTCCCCCTTCAGAATGCCCTGCAGCTGCTCTGAGACATCCTTGACCCTAGCACCAGGGAGGCAACATACCATCCTAGAGTCTCGTTTGCGGCCACAGAAACACCTGTCTGCTCCCCTTACAATTGAATCTCCTATCACTATGGCTCTCCCAATCTTTTTCCCCTCCTGCTGTAAAGCAGAGCCATCCGTGGTGCCACGAACTTGGCTGCTGCTGCTTTCCCCTGAGAGGTCATCCCCCCCCCCCCCCCAACAGTATCCAAAGTGGTATATCTGTTTGAGAGGGGGATGGCCACAGGGGACTCCTGTACTACCTGCCTGCTCCTACTACTCTACCTGGTGGTCACCCATCCCTTTTCTGTCTGTGCTGTCATTATCTGCGGTGTGACCACCTCACTAAATGTGCTATCCACGACATCATCAGCATCGTGGATGCTCCATAGTGAATCCACCTGCAGCTCCAGCTGCACAATGTGGTCAGCCAGTAACTACAGCTGGACACACTTCCTGCACACAGGGACACTGGAAGCGTCCCTGATTTCCCACATCGCGAAGGAGGAGAGTATCACGGGGCTGAGCTCTCCTTCCATGACTTAGCCTTAGATTAAGCTCCCTAGTTACTCCCTTTAATTTAGAGTACTAATTACGCTAGGGACCTTATTCCACTCCAAACACTACCTACGACAATCTAAATTCCCTATCTTTACTTTTACTTCGGCTATTGAAAGTAGTAAAAAAAACATGAACAGGTTCTCCCTATCCACTCTATCTAGACCTCTCATGATATTGAACACCTCTATCAAATCACCTCTTAATCCTCTCTTCTCTAAAGAAAACAGCCCTAGCTTCTCGAATCTATCCACATAACTGAAGCTCCTCATCCCTGGAACCATTCTCATGAATCCTTTTCTGCACCCTCTCCAATGCCTTAACATCCATCCAAAAGTTTTGTTCCCAGAACTGGACACAGTACTCCAGTTGAGGCCAAGCCAGTGTTTTATACAGTTTATCATCACTTACTTGCTTTTGGAAGTCCATGTACACCACGTAACTGCATGACCCTCATCAACCCTCTTTATTACCTCATCAAAAAACTCAAGCAAGTTAGTTAAACAGGATTTGCCTTTAACAAATCCATGCTGAACTTCCTTAATTAATCCACATTTGTCCAAGTGACTGCTAATTTTGTCCCGAATTATCATTTCTAAAAGCTTCCCTACCACTGAGGTTAAACTGACCGGCCTGTTGTTACTGGGTTTGTCCTTGCACCCTTTTTTTGAACATTTGCAAATCTCCAGTCGTCTGGCAGCCCTGCCCCCCTCCCCCCCCCCCACCGTATCTACGGAGGACTGGAAGATTATGGCCAGAGCCTCCGTAGTTTCCACCCTTACACTATCCTTGGATGCATCTCATCCAGCCCTGTGACTTATCAACTTTAAGCACAGCCAACCTATCTAATACCTCGTCTTGATCAATTTTTAGCCCATTCAGTGTCTCAACTACCTCCTCTTTCACTTTGACTTGGGCAGCATCTTATTCCTTGGTAAAGACAGATGCAAAGTCGTCATTCAGTACCTCAGCCTTGCTCTCTGCCTCCATGCTTAAATTCCCTTATAGGTCCCTAATTAGCCCCACTCCACCTTTTACCAGCCTTTTAGTAATTATATGCCCACAGAAAACTTTTATGTTAGCTGCCAAGTCTCGTCTCTCATACACTGTCTTTGCTTCTTTGTTTTTTCAGTTACCCTCCGAACCTTCTATATTCAGCCTGGTTCTTTAATTGTATTATCCACCTGACATGTCATATGCACCCTTCTTCAGCTTTACCTTACTCTCTCTCTCTTTCGTAAAGCAGGGAGCTCTGATTTTGTTTGCCCTATCTTCCCCTCCTTGTGGAGATGTATCTTGACTATACCTGAACTATCTCCTCTTTGAAGGCAGCCTATTATATTACAGTTTTACCTGCCAATCATTGATTCTCATTTACCTGGGCCAGATCCATTCTCACCCCATTGAAGTTGGGTCTCCCAGAATTCATTATTTTTTTTACTCTAGATTGCTTCTTGTCCTTTTCCACAGCTAACCTAAATCTTATACTATGATCACTGTCCCCTAAATGGTCCCCTACTGAAACTGGATCCACCTGGCCCACCTCATTCCCCAGAACCAGATCCAGCAATGCCGCCTCCTTCATTGGACTGGAAAGATACTGATATAGAAAATTCTCCAGAACACACTCTAGAAAAGCTGATGGGAGCCTGGGTTTCATCACAAGAGGGAGAGGATATAAAAACATCGCCATTATACAGACTGCTGGTCACACCACGTTTGGAGTACTGTGTTCAGTGCTGGGTGAAGGTCCATAATGATTCACCAGGATGGTACCTGGGATAACGAAACTGTGACAGACTGGGTAAACTGAGGTTATCATCTCTGGAGCTGAGGGTGTTAAAGGGTGATGTGACTGAAATATTTGAAGAGAATTGACTGGGACAAATAGAGAATTACTCTCCCGTCTTGTCGGGGAATCCAATAAATCAAAGTGGTGGGGTGTGGTGTACAAAATCTTAGATTTTGAATTATGGCAGTTTGAAGTAAACCCAGGCACAAATGTCTTCACACAAAATGTGAAACACATTTCTCCAGAAGGCCAGAACCAGTTGAGGTGTTTCAAGTGGAGAGATCTTGCTTGGAAAATAATAGAATCAGAGAACGCTACCTTACAGAAGGACTCCATTCGGCCCATTGTGCCTGTGCTGGCTCTTTGGTTGAGCTATCCAATTAATCCCACTCCCTACTCTCCCTATAGTCCCAGTACATTCTTTTCATTCAAGTATTTATCCAATTCTCTTTTGAAAGTTACTACTGAATCTGCTTCCACCACCCTTTCAGGCAGCACATTACAGATCGTATGAAGGGAAGTGGAGAAATTGGGATTAAGAGGATAGAGCCGGAGGATTAATAATGATAGCAGAGCTGAATGGCTGATTCTTGTTCCTTTGTGATAGGCAGGTGACATTAGGCTTGTGTGTGATTGGTGATGGGTGTGGCCTCAGTGTGATGTACAGTGGGGTTGATTGGGTATAACTGCTGACATGAATTACAATAAATGGGTCTAAATAACTCTTTCCACAGAGGTTTGATGACCTTGAATTGCCCTGTGGAGGTGCCCTGCAATTAGCAACGTCCGATCTATTAAATATCAGAAGGTGTTTTACTCACATCTTGGTCTAGAAGAACAGATTCAATACAGAGAATTGTGTCCCCTCATCCATAAAATCAGACACAGTCTGGTGATCCAAAAACAAAACGACTTCTATTTATACAGTGACTTTAAAGTAGTAAAATATCCGAAGATGCTACACAGGGGCGTTATCAAACAAAATTTTACATCAAACTACATAAGGAGATATTAGGACAGGTGACCATAAGCTCAGTCAAAGAGATTGTTTTTAAGGAGCATCTTCAAGGAGGAGAGAGAGTTGGAGATGTTTAGAGAGGGAATGAATTCCAGAGCTTAGGGCCCAGGCAACTGAAGACGCAGCTGTCAATTGTGGAGCAATTAAAATCGGGGATGTGCAGGTGGCCAGAATTGGAGGAGCGAAGAGATCTCGGAGGGTTGTAGGGCTGGAGATTACAGAGATAGGGAGAGGGTAAGGCAATGAGCCAGGATCCAGGACACTTGCTCCAGTTTGTAGTGTTTGTTTCTCCACTTCAGTCTCACCCTAGATTCTTTACGTAGGAAACCCAACAACTATATTTTAATTTATGTTGAGCACAGCAATTGGAAATATTGCTGCCTGTTCTCCCCTTGTTCCTGAGCTTCGAGTTTGGGGTTGTGTATGTTTTTTTAAACAAATTGCAGGTTCACAGTGGTCCGATATCTTCATCAAGTTCCATCAGCTCAATGATCTCGCCTTCCATCACCTCTCCAAGCAGCTCAAAGTCCAGCGATTTTGTAACAACCCCTCAGAGCCAGAAATCTCTGCACAGCTTCTTGGGTGAGTTAGAGAGAGAAGCCTAGAAAATGTTAATCAATGTCGTGGGTGAGTTGGAAAGATTTGCTATGAACAAGTATCTGCTGCTGTAACAGAAAGTGAAGATGAGGATTGAGCAACATGCAGAGGGCCAGAGGATTGGTAGATAAATCTGGGTGACAAACTGAGTGTATACTCACTGTGTGTGGTCAGGACTGAACATTGTATACTCACTATGTGGGATCAGAACTGAACATTGTATACTTAATGTGTGGGGTCAGGACTGAACACGGTATACTCACTGTGTGGGGTCAGGACTGAACACGGTATACTCACTGTGTGGGGTCAGGACTGAACACGGTATACTCACTGTGTGGGGTCAGGACTGAACACGGTATACTCACTGTGTGGGGTCAGGACTAAACACGGTATACTCACTGTGTGGGGTCAGGACTGAACACGGTATACTCGCTGTGTGGGGTCAGGACTGAACACGGGTATGCTCGCTGTGTGGGGTCAGGACTGAACACGGGTATACTCGCTGTGTGGGGTCAGGACTGAACACGGGTATACTCGCTGTGTGGGGTCAGGACTGAACACGGGTATACTCGCTGTGTGGGGTCAGGACTGAACACGGGTATACTCGCTGTGTGGGGTCAGGACTGAACACGGGTATACTCGCTGTGTGGGGTCAGGACTGAACACGGTATACTCGCTGTGTGGGGTCGGGACTGAACACTGTATACTCACTGTGGGGTCGGGACTGAACACGGTATACTCACTGTGTGGGGTCAGGACTGAACACGGTATACTCACTGTGTGGGGTCAGGACTGAACACGGTATACTCACTATGTGGGGTCAGGACTGAACACGGGTATGCTCGCTGTGTGGGGTCAGGACTGAACACGGGTATACTCGCTGTGTGGGGTCAGGACTGAACACGGTATACTCACTGTGTGGGGTCAGGACTGAACACTGTATACTCGCTGTGTGAGATCAGGACTGAACACGGTATACTCACTGGGGTTAGGACAGGAATGAGCATGGTATACTAGCTGTGTGGGATCAGGACTGAACACGGTATACTCACTGGGGTTAGGACAGGACTGAGCATGGTATACTCACTGTGTGGGATCAGGACTGAACATGGTATACTTAATGTGTGAGATCAGGACTAAATACTGTATACTCCCTGTGGGGTCGGGACTGAGCACGGTATACTCACTGTGTGGGGTCAGGACTGAACACTGTATACTTGCTGTGTCGGGTCAGGACTGAACACGGTATACTTAATGTGTGGGGTCAGGACGGAACACGATATACTCACTGTTTGGGATCAAGACTGAAACCAGTTGTGCCGGATGGAAGCATTACGTGGTCTTCCCATGTTGTGATGATCATATTCTCAACATCTGCTTCTCAATTTCATTTCTTAGGTAGCAATTCGAGGTTCAGACATTTGCAGGGCACAGTGTCTCACCGGGACACACACATCACCAATCTGAAAGGGTTAAACTTGACCACACCTGGCGAGTCTGATGGATTCTGTGTAAATCGTGAGCGAGCTGCAATTCCATTGTCAGTCTCAGGGGGACAGATTGCTGTGCTGGAGGTGATTACTTGACAGTGGATTCTGTCACTCTACCCACCAAAAATGTCAACTTTATAGTTGTATTATGTGGAAGTTACTTTCTGGAAAAGCCCGGTTTACGGCTGAGGTCTGAGAGCAAGACACCACATGGGCTGTTAAGACTGTAGAGGGAGCTTTACTCTGTAACTGTCACGTGCTGTACCTCTTCTGGGAGTGTCTGATGGGACAGTGTAGAGGGAGCTTTACTCTGTATTTAACCCTTTTTTTTTTGCTGCTGAATGGCTGTGTGGGAGATGAAAAAAAAGTCACGTTGGTAAAGTAGGAACCACACCATTGACTTTGGGCCTGAGCTACATTGCAGAGGGAGATTTACTCTGTATCTAACCCTTTTTTTTTCTTTTTTTGTCCAACGTATGTTGTACCTGCCCTGGGAGTGCTTCATGGAACACTGTATATCCCTTTTTTTTCTTTAGTAAGGTGGCCTTTATACCCCAGTCGCCTTTTATATATTTCATGTCGAGGGGGCCTTTATTCCTCAGGCCCCCTTTATATACATTTTTTTTAAATAACTTTATTAAAAATTGATAATTAAACCAAAATCTCAAATTAAAATGCCATTCTCGGCGTCGACAATGCACTCCAGTCCCTGCGGTGCCCACCGGTCGCGGAAGGCCTCAAGCGTACCTGCAGACTGTATATCCCATGCATTACTTGCTCTGGGAGTGTTGATGGGACAGTGTAGAGGGAGCTTTACACTGTATTTACCACTCTGAGTGTCCTCACTGTTCATGATGTCTTATCTGACCTCCTGTCGCTGCTCAGGCCATTGAGATAACCTGAGTTCTCAAATCTGTTGGATGTTTGTGTGTTTGGTTCATTGCAGATCCTTCTCTTCAATGCTCTTTGTTTCCTGCAGCTCTCGAAACCTGGGCGACTGCCGGACAACTCCCTGCCCACCATCCAGAACAGCGCAGCTGTTGCTGACCTCAGCTGGGATCCCTTTGATTGCCATCGCCTTGCTGTCGGTACTGATGCATTCTTCAGGTTCTGACCTCCCAGCACAGGGGGCACTGCAGTAGTCTGGAGGGGAATCCTTTATCGGGAAAGCCATTACTTGCAGCAATGTTGTAAATGTTCATGTAGCTAATTTTCATGTTCTCAAGATATGCTCATTCTGCATTCTCATTACTTATCTCATTACTTATCCCTGGATGCTTTCCCATAGACTGAGGGACACTCACCCCCGCTCATGTTTTCTGCTATCATCCTCCTAACATCATTCTCTCCTCTCACTTTGGAGACTCAATTTCTCAATTGATGTCTTTTTTTTTTTCCCCCCCCCCCCCCCTCCCCCAACTACCTACTCCCCTTTAACCAGCCTGTTTTCCATTTGTGGTCTGTTCGTCTGACAACTGGCCTAAGGTATTTCCTGCCTTGTCCAGTGAGTCTGACTTGTCCACCAAGAGGAGAAAAAATTGCAGGGCTGTGGGGTAAGAGTGGAATGGGACTAACTTGATTGCTGTTCCAAAGAGTTGGTGTAAACTCGATAGGCAGATTTCTATGATTCTGTGAGCGCTGAGTTTGTGCTTATATGTACAGTGATGAGGTGACACAGCTGCCAGTCCTCCTGCTGAACTCAATTTCCGGTCCTTCCACACATACATTCTCCTGTCACCAGCAGTTACCCTGTGAGTAGCCCAGTGAATCAGTTAACTGGTGAATGTAATCACTCAAAAAATCTGTTGCCATTGGCAGGAGGGTCACAGATTGAAGGTAAGTGGCAAAAGAACCATCTGGAAGATGAGGATTTTTTTTAATGCAGTGAGTTGTTTATGATCTGGAATGCACTGCCTGAACGGGCTGTGGAAGCAGAATCAATAATAACTTCCAACAGAGAATTAGATACTTGAAAAGAAACAATTTGCAGGAATGAGGTGGGGGGGGTGTGGGGCTAAATGGATAGTTCTTTCAAAGAGCCAGCACAGGCACGATGAGCTAATGGCCCCCTTCTATACTGTATGATTCTATGAAACTGGAATTCTCCCGAGCATGTGTGACATCTTGTGTATGTTTGACTGTTTGGTTTCAGCTGGTGACGATGCAAAGATCCGAATCTGGAGAGTTCCAACTGGAGGTCTCACAGAAATCCTCTCCGACCCTGAGAGAACCCTTCCTGGTGAGATAGTGCTGATAAATCGGCAGTGAGTCTCTTTGCAGTTGGGAAAGATATGGTGGGAAGCAGAGTTATTAAAATTATTTCATTACCATCTTCAGCCAAAGGTAGGTGGTAAAGTTGCCTGGCAAAGCAAGAGCAAGACAGCAGGCAAAGGAAGACTGGGCGAAGTTATGAAATAGTCTAGGAAACTTAGTCCTGTGAGCCGTAAAGGAGATGCAGACTGTTATTATTGAAGCTCCAGCTGCCGTTTTTGTAAATTGATTGAACTCTGAGAGATTCCTGAGGGCAATATCCTGTACTGTTTACCTGGAAGCTATAGACCAGTAAGTTTATTATAGGTTGTGGAGAAAGTCTGTGCACCAATTTGGAGACATGTAGTGGGTGAGTGCTTTGAAACACAGAATGTATTAAAGGAAAGTCAACATGGATTCAGGGAGCTGATGTCTGACTTGGTGGGTTTAACCCAGTGGCAGTGAAGGAACAGCAATATGTCCAAGTCATAGTGGCAGTGGAGGCTGTCATTAAATATATTCAAGAAGGAGATAGATATATTTCCGAATGCCAAAGGGCTCGAGGGATAAGGAGAGAAAGCGGGAACAGGGTACTGAATTAGACGATCAGCCATGATCTTTTTTGAATGGCGGAGCAGGGCCGAATGGCCTACTCCTGCTCCTATTTTTCTATGTTTCTATATAAGTCGGGATGGTGTACAACTTGGAGGGGAATATGGAGCTGATGGTGTTCCCATGACATTGCTAATACTTGTCCTCCTCGATAGTGCTGGTCACAGTACTGGGAGGTTCTGTTTGGAGTAAGCTCATTGAATTCTGTAGTGGACTAGCGTCTATGACCCTGTAAAGGGTACATACAGCAGCCACAATGCGCTGGGGGTGGAGCAGATGGATGTTGAGCCCAGTGGAGGGGCATTGCTGAAGCACATTGCTTTGAGCCTTGTAGGTGGTGGAGAGGCTTTGTGCAGTGAGCAAGTGACCACTGTCCTGTTGTAGCCACAGCATAACTGGTCTTTCTGGTCAACAGTGAACTCCAGAATAATGGTGGGGAACTCTGCAATTGTGGTGCTGTTGAAGGCCAGGGAGGAGGCTGGCTTTTCCTTGTTGGAGATGGTCATTGTCTGTTACTTATGTGGTGTGAATATTGCCTGCCAGTGTCAGGCCAAGCCTGGCTGTTGTACAGGTCCTGCTGTAGGCTGGCATGGGCTGCTACATTATCAGAGGAGCTGTTAATGGAGCTGAAAACTGTAGACCCATTGGTGAACAGCATCACTGCTGTCTTTGACATAGGAAAGTCTTTGATGAAACAGCTGAAAATGATTGCACCAAGGATACTACCCGAAGGAGCTCTGGCAGCAATGTCCTGAGGCTGCAATGATTGGTTTCTGCTAACCACAGACATTTTCCTGTGCATCAGGTATGACTGCAGCCCATGGGAGGGTTCCCCCCTAATCTCTGTTGAAACTCAGTTTTGCTTGTCCTCCTTGGTGCCATATTTGGTTCTGTGTTGAAGGCAGTTACTCTTTCAGTCTGGATCAATGCTGTGATGCCTTCTGTAGCCAGATAGTTCTGGTAGATCCCAAACTGATGATCATTGCGAGGTGCCGCAGCACTGATAAGTCTTTCATTGTGTGGCTGGTAATTGAGAGGAGGCTGATAGGGTGGTAATTGACTGGGTTAGAATTGTTCTGTTTTTTGTGGACAGGACATACCTGGCCTATCTTCCACATTATTGGGTAGATTTTTTTTTTTTAATTTCCAAAATATACTTTATTCATAAAAATCTGTAAAAATTACATTGCCAAACAGTTTCCAAACAGCACCAAAAAATACAAACATTGCAAGGGAGATCAGTTTCCTTCAATACTGTCATGAGTTTCTTCCCAACCCTTCCGTTTCACAATTGTCATGTCAATTACAGTTTTACATTTACAGCAATTGAGAATATTAACGATACAGTTCGAGGGGTTTCCCATGGATCCAGCCCCTCAGTCCAGCTTGGTGGGGGAACCTTACACTGTGGTCTTTCCCCATTGAGCCTTTGCTGCGGCTGCCCCAAGCTTTAGTGCGTCCCTCAGCACGTAGTCCTGGACCTTGGAATGTGCCAGTCTGCAACATTCGGTGGTGGACAACTCTTTGCGCTGGAAGACCAGCAAGTTTCGGGCAGACCAAAGGGCGTCTTTCACCGAATTGATAGTCCTCCAGCAGCAGTTGATGTTTGTCTCGGTGTGCGTCCCTGGGAACAGCCCGTAGAACACAGACTCCTGTGTTACAGAGCTGCTTGGGATGAACCTTGACAAAAACCACTGCATCTCTTTCCACACCTGCTTTGCAAAGGCACATTCCAGGAGGAGGTGGGCGACCGTCTCTTCCCCACCACAGCCAACGCGGGGGCACTGTGCGGAGGGGGCGAGACTTCGGGTGTGCATTATTGGGTAGATGTCAATGTCATAGATGCAATGGAACAGTTAGTGAAAGAGTGCAACAAGCTCTATTGCTCAAGTCTTCAGCATTGTTCCACTGCTTCATCATGTAGAGTGAATGGAATTGGCAGGACCCTGGTATGTGGTTGTTCTCCTTGAGAGAAGGCTGGCTGGGATTGTCTTGTCTCTTGCACTCAGGTACTGGGCTTGGGTAAGGATGGGATGTTGATGGAGCCCCCTCCTCCTGTTAGCTCTCCACCCAGGGACACAAAGTAAAATTTGGGTTGTGAGGAGTGAAGCCAAGCAAAATGTTGTTAGCTAAAGCATTATAAAATTGCAGCGCCAGTTACCAGAGAAAGTGATTGAAACAGGCAGCATAAATAGAGTCAGGCAGCAATTAGCTGTGCTTCAGGGATAGGGATATGGTGAGATGATGAAAAAGTAACAGGCTTGAAAAGGAAATGGCCCTTTGTAGTTTCTAAACATTGTTACGTACCCGCAGTTTTGAGTACAGGGGTACTTTGGATGCTCGCTGCCAGGTCACTATGTGCTGACTGAGATTTTGTTCCTATTCTCTACCAGGTCACACAGAGAAAATCTATTCCATCAGATTCCATCCACTGGCATCCGATATCTTAGCTTCATCCTCCTACGACATGACTGTGAGGATCTGGAACCTCAGCTCAGGGAACGAAGAGATCATGCTGAGGGGACACACAGACCAGGTACGCTAAACATAAAATATTTGGGGAGCCGGACACAGCACTGCAGCCATCCCAGTTTCTGTTCCTTTAGGTCTGTGAAAGTGAGTGTGATTTTGGATTAACCTGGTCTGTGGTGAGTATAAATATTCCATTGCAGTTCTGGGTCATAAAGACTCATTGCAGCCACTATCTGACATTCTAAGTTTCTCCGGCAAGTGACAAGAGAGAGCTTGCAGTTCCACTGCAGATCTCAAGTGTTTTGTCCAAGGTTATTCTTGATTTTCTCTCGGACTCTCTTTCACTCATGCGCTTTTAATTTCTCTTTTTCTCATGTACTCTATTTATCTGTTGTGCTCTCTCTTTCTCTCACTTTTTAAAAAGTTTTATTTGCTCTTTGCCAGATCTTCAGCCTGTCCTGGAGCCCCGATGGGCAGCAACTGGCAACAGTTAGCAAAGACGGCAAAGTTCGAGTGTATGATCCTCGGCATTCAGTCAACCCAATGCAGGTAATTACCGCTTTCTCACATAGCACCCAGCAGCATGTAGACCCATACTGTCTGTGTTTCCGTTTAAGCTTTGCGTCGTTTTTCTCTCTTCACATATGTGCACGGACTCAGAATTGCATGGTACCTGTGTTGGTACCGATTACACTCCTGGTTTCTGTTTGCAGGAAGGACCAGGACCTGCAGGCAGTCGGGGGGCGCGGATCTTGTGGATGAACAATGCGCGGTACCTACTGATATCTGGCTTCAACAGGTAAGCAAGAAATAACAGAAAGGTGTCTTAGGGTTGGGCAATATCAGTGGGACTGGGATGAAAGTAAAGGAAGACTTGGATTTCTATAGAGCCTTTCACAACCTCAGGACATCCTGAAATGCTTTAGGTGTTTTTGAAGTCTAGTCACTGGATTGTAGGAAAAGTGACAACCAATGTGTGCAAAGCAAGCTCCTACAAACAATGTGGTAATGACAAGATCATCTGTTTTCGGGATGTTGATAGAAGTATAAATATTGGCCAGGATACTGGGGAGAACTCCTCTGCTCTTCAAAATCGTGTCCTGGAATCTTTTACATTCACTTTAGAGGATAGATGAGACTTCGGCTTAATGTCTCATCCAAACGACAGCACTGCCAACACTGCAACACTCCCTCAATACTGCACTGGACAGTCAGCCTGGGTTATGTGCTTATGTGTCTGGAGTGGGACTTGAACCCTCAACCTTCTGATTCAGAGGCCAGAGTTCTACCCACTGAGCCATGGCCAACAAGGTGTAGATTGGATATAGGTGGATGAAGCTGTGGGTGGATTATGGAGAAGATAGGGTGGGTAGCTTTATTGTGCTTGTCTGGGTCTATTTGCCTTCTTGCTGTAATGTGACTGATTGTATCACTTGCACAGCCACAGGATGGTCCCACTGCAGTGGGATCAAATTTGAAATCTAGAACAGTGCTCACAGACATGTCTGGGACCACATGGGATTATTGGAGCAGCAGTGACTTCAGTTACTGGCTTGAGATTGGGAGCTGGACTTTGCAACTGCCACACTCCCTCTAACAGACCCCGTAAACTATAACCGCCAGTAAAATCTGAGTCCTCTGAGGATTCACCCTGACTGCTCCATGCTTTGTGTTGCAGCCGCAGTGACCGGCTGATCTACCTCTATGACGTGCAGTCCCTGGCGTCAGGACCGTTGGCAACCACTGACATCAACGCAGCGCCGTCCACCCTCATTCCTTTCTACGACAATGACACCAACACCGTCTATCTCACCGGCAAGGTCAGTATCGGAGCACTATATCCTTGCCACCGCAGTGGATTGCCATGGCCTCTCTCTCTCCCTCTCTGGCCTCTGATTCCTCAATGAATAGGTTGCTGCGTGACTGGGTTGCTGAACAACGGGTTGCTGGGCGACTGGACTGGGTTGCTACTTGTCAGGCTACGCTGCCTCTTCCTTGATAACTAATGATGCAGCTCTCCTACAGGGTGATACCAGGGTCCATATCTACGAGATTCAGACTGAAGATCCCTACTTCCTGCAGTGCAACAGTTTCAATTCAACCGAGCCACACAAGGTAGGAATGAAGCTGTGCTACAGTTCTCTTTTCTAATGACACAGTCAACCCGACCTATACCCCACCTTGCCCCATCCTCTCACTCGGGGTATCAGACAGTCACTTTGGGCCATGTGTAACTGAGGGTGGGTCCTCTGTGTGGGGAGTGATGAGGACAGGTGATTCCCCATAAATGGAGCTGGTGGAACAGTTGGGGAACATGCAGGGGCTCAGGCCAGGAGCGATAACCCGAAAAGCTGAACTGAAAGTTTTGGTTGCTGTTCGTATCTCTGATACAGTCACGGGTCATTTTATTTAGTTTTCAAATGTTTGCAGACCCATTCTTGGCTATTCCACCAACTGGTTTCTGAGATAAAATGTGGGATCTGAGGATGGGAGTTTAATGCTTCCTTCATCCTTTTAGCGCTACTTCCTTCTGCAGGATTAATCAGCGACCAGTCAGAATCCTATAGCTGCACATGGGTCAGTACCCATTAACCCAGCCACTGTGTTGGGGTAGGAATGGGATAGGGGGAGGGGCTCCAGAGAGCAGGACCCTTCAGCCCCACTTATAATTCTTGAGTATAATGCTGGAGTCATATAAACGCGGAGGTAAGAAATTAGATTTATACAGTGCTCTCTGCAAGCAGAACAGTGTCTCAGAATGTTTTACAATGAGGAGGAAAAGGACACCATGAAGATGAGCACAGGAAAATGGGAGGGGAATTGCGCAGGTGAGCTTGGGAAAAGGGGGAGAAATGTGAAGTAATTCATTTTGGTAGGAAGAACATAGACAATATAGAATAAAGGGTACAATTCTAAAGGGGGTGCAGGAGCAGAAGCACCTAGGTGTATATGTGCATAAGTCATTGAAGGTGGCAGGACAGGTTGAGAGAGCAGTTAATAAAGCAGTATCCTGGGCTATATTAATAGGGGCATAGAGTACAAGAGCAAGGAAGTTATGTTGAACTTGTATAAAACACTAGTTCGGCCTCAGCTGGAGTACTGCATTCAGTTCTGGACGCTGCACTTTAGGAAAGACGTGAGGGCATTGGAGAGAGTACAGAAAAGATTCATGAGAATGATTCCAGGGATGAGGAATTTCAGTTATGAAGATAGATTGGAGAAGTTAGGACTGTTTTCCTTGGAGAAGTGAAAGCTGAGAGGTGATTTGATAGAGGTATTCAAAATCATGAGGGGTCTGGACAGAGTAGATAGGGAGAAATTTCCCACTTGTGAAAGGATTGAGAACGAGAGGGCACAGATTTAAAGTATTTGATAAGAGAAGCAAAAGTGACAAAAGCAAAAACTTTTTCACACAGCGAGTGGTTAAGGTCTGGAATGCACTGCCTGAGAATATGATGCAGGCAGGTTCAATTGAAGCATTCAAAAGGGAATTAGACTGTTATATGAAAAGGAAGAATGTGCAGGGTTACAGGGAGAAGGCGAGGGAATGGGACTGAGTGAATTGCTCTTTCGGAGAGCTGGTGCAGACAAAATGGGCCGAATGGCCTCCTTCTGCATTGTAACGATTTTGGGAGTGGGGAAGGTGGGATAGGGTGTGCAGAGGGTGAAATGGAATTAGCGGCTAGGATTAGAGGTCTGCTACAAAGAGGAGATGGAAAAGGCTCATTTTCTCCCTTGGACAAGCTACACACTGCACTGTGACCTTGTATAATCTAAGTCGCCATCTTTATTTGAACCTCTCCAGGGACTGTGCTTCCTACCAAAGACTGAATGCAATGTGAGGGAGGTGGAGGTTGCACGAGCCTTACGTCTGGGGCACAACTCTTTAGAGTCCATTGTTTTCAAAGTTCCACGAGTTAAGGTGAGAGGTTCAGCGTTGTCTTGGAAATGTGGGAGCTTTGGGCTGGCTCGGACTGACACTGGCACAGGGGCGGGTACAATAAGTCCTGTATGGCTTAATTGTTTGGTGCAAGAGATCATGTCCATCAGGACCAAGGTCCCTGACCAGACGGTGCAGTGGGTTTGACGCAGGTAATTGACACTTAAGAGGGCTGAGTTCAGGCGTGAAATACTCTTTTACACTGACTCCAGTATGAACATCAGCAAACAACTGTCCCAGTGTATCCCAGTCCGGTGTGAGTGTTGGACTGGCCCCAGTGTATCCCAGTCCGGTGTGAGTGTTGGACTGGCCCCAGTGTATCCCAGTCCGGTGTGAGTGTTGGACTGGCCCCAGTGTATCCCAGTCCGGTGTGAGTGTTGGACTGGCCCCAGTGTATCCCAGTCCGGTGTGAGTGTTGGACTGGCCCCAGTGTATCCCAGTCCGGTGTGAGTGTTGGACTGGCCCCAGTGTATCCCAGTCCGGTGTGAGTGTTGGACTGGCCCCAGTGTATCCCAGTCCGGTGTGAGTGTTGGACTGGCCCCAGTGTATCCCAGTCCGGTGTGAGTGTTGGACTGGCCCCAGTGTATCCCAGTCCGGTGTGAGTGTTGGACTGGCCCCAGTGTATCCCAGTCCGGTGTGAGTGTTGGACTGGCCCCAGTGTATCCCAGTCCGGTGTGAGTGTTGGACTGGCCCCAGTGTATCCCAGTCCGGTGTGAGTGTTGGACTGGCCCCAGTGTATCCCAGTCCGGTGTGAGTGTTGGACTGGCCCCAGTGTATCCCAGTCCGGTGTGAGTGTTGGACTGGCCCCAGTGTATCCCAGTCTGGTGTGAGTGTTGGACTGGCCCCAGTGTATCCCAGTCCGGTGTGAGTGTTAGATGCTGAGCTGATTCAGTCAATTTCTATTTCTATGACTCATCTCAGCAATTTCCTTTTCCTTACAGATATTTCTCATCTCATTCCTTTTCTCTGCTTGCTTCACAGAAAGAATTTTTCCAGGATGATGTATTCCCTGACACCACTGTGTGGTGGAGACCAGTGCTCTCAGCTTCTGCCTGGCTTGCCGGCTCCAATGGACATCACAAGAAGATGAGCCTGAAGCCTGAAGGCATGACCCCAGGTATCTGTGTCGCCTTTTCCATTAGTAAGCACATGTTAACCTAGAATCATAGAAATTTACAGCATGGAAGGAGGCCATTTGGCCCATCACGTCTGTGCCGAGCTCCTGAGTCTAAAGGTGCCTTGGGACACAAACAAAAGATTATACTCGCTCTCTACTGTCCACACCCTTCCCCTCCCTCCACACACTGTCCTCTAACTAGAGCCCTGCACAGACTCAGCATTCATTAATGTACACACTGTCTCAGTTATGTAGCAGGAGACCCTCCTCCACTCACTGCTTCAGTTGGATAGTGCAGAACAACCTCCTTCCCCCTTCCCTACTCCATGCACATGTATCCAGTACACATGTTCAAACAAACACCCAAACATTCCTACCTATTTGACAAAGGATATTTCTCTTCCATTCCCCCCTCCCCTATACACCACATACAGTCATTGTATCAGTGCTACAAAGGGACCCTCCTCCCCCACCACCAATTCTCATCCCTCTGCTAATTATAGAATACTAGTTATATGTACCTGCCCTGCACTGAGACAGGGGTAAGGAGTAATGATGGGCTTTTCTTTGTAAGGTGTTGGCTGGAGATGCAGACCTGTGCTGTGCTTCCTATCTGTGACTGTCATGGAGGGAGTTTCTGATACCTGTGAACTCAGGAGTTGCAGAGCCTGATGTTAATGGTGTGTTTGTTCTTCAGTGAGTGCAGCCCCTAAAGAGGCCCCAGTCAAGAAATATAAACCCTCAGCTTTCTACCTAGAAGAGAAAACAGATGAGGAGAAAAAGGAAGAGGTAATTTTTACTTCAAGATGTGTATATATCCATCTCTGCTTCACTTCCTCCTCTCAGTCTGTCTCCTTCTCACTCTGTTTCACTCTTCCTCTCATTCAGTCTGTCCTCCTCTGTTGCTGTCAACTAAGTGACTCTTGCTCACTCTAACTACCTTGCTTTCTCTCTCATCTGACTTTCTTTCTCTCCTTTCTCTAACTCAGTGCTCTTCCAATTCTGGTCTCTTGAGCATCCCCAATTTGAATCGCTCCACGATTGGCGGCCATGCCCTCAGCTGCCTAGGCCCTAACCTCTCAGTTTCTATCTCTCTCCTCTTTTAAGACACTCATTGAAACCTAATTCTTTGACCAGGCTTTTGGTCATCTGCCCTAATATCTCCTTATGTGGCTTGGTGTCAAATTTTGTTTGATAACACTCCTGTGAAGCACCTGGGACATTAAAGAACATAAGAAATAGGAGCAGGAGGAGGCCATTCAGCCCTTCAAACCCCCTCCACCATTCAATGAGATCATGGCTGATCGTCTACTTCAACACCATTTTCCTGCACCATCCCTCTATGCCTTGATGTTTTAAATATGTGGAAACCTATCAATCTCAGTTTTGAACATACTCAACGACTGAGCCTCCACAGCCCTCTGGGGCAGAGAATTCCAAAGATTCCCCTCTGACTGAAGAAATTCCTCCTCATTTCAGTCCTAAATGGCCTGCCCCTTATTCTGAGACTGTGTCCCCTGATTCTAGACTCCCCAGCCAGGGGAAACATCCTTCCTGCATCTACCCTGTCGAGCCCTGTAAGAATTTTTTATGTTTGAATGAGATCACCTCTCATTATTCTAAACTCCAGAGAATATAGACCCAATCTATTTAATCTTTCCTCATAGGACAATCCCTCCATCCCCAAAATTAGTTTGGTGAACCTTCATTGCACTCTCTCTATGGCAAGTATATCTTTCCTTAGGTAAGGAGACCAAAACTGCACACAATACTCCAGGTGCAGTCTCACCAAGGCTCTGTATAATTGTAGTAAGACATCTTTACTCCTATTCTCAAATCCTCTTGTAATAAAAGCCAAGATACCATTTGCCTTCTTAATTGCTTGCTGTACCTGCATGTTAGCTTTCAGTAATTCATGAACAAGGACACTCAAGTCCCTTTGAAGATCAACACTTCCCAGCTTCTCACCATTTAAGAAATACTCTGTATTCCTGTTTTTCCAACCACAGTGAATAACCTCACAGTTCTCCACATTGTATTCCATCTGCCAAATTTTTGCCCACTCGCTTAGCCTCTCCAAATCCCCTTGAAGTGTCTTTGCATCCTCCCCACAACTCACACTTCCACCTAGTTTTGGGTCATCTGCAAACTTGGAAATATTACATTTAGTCCCCACTTCCAAATCATTAATATAGATTGTGAATCACTGGGGCCCAAGCACTGATCCTTGCAGTACCCCACTAGTCGCAGCCTGCCAACCTGAAAATGACCCATTTATTCCTATTGTCTGTTTTCTGTCTGTTGATCAGTTCTCAATCCATGCCAGTATATTCCCCCCACCCCCCCAATCCCACGTGCTCTAAATACTCAGCAGGTCTGGCAGCATCTGTGCAGAGAGAAACAAAATTAATGTTTGAGGTCTGTGACCCTTCATCAGAACTGGCCTGAAACGTAAATTCTATTTGTCTCTACACAGATGCTGCCAGACCTGCTGAGTATTTCTGGCACTTTCTGTTCTCATTTCAGAGTTCCAGCAGCCACAGTATTTTGCTCCTATACCCATATGCTCTAATTTTGTAAACTAACCTCTTATGTGGAACCTTATGAAAAGCTTTCTGAAAATCTAAATATACCACATCCACTGGTTCCCTTATCTATTCAAAAAAACTCCAACAGATATATAAATACAAGTTGTTGTTATTGCTTCTTTAAAGAAGCGATATGGATGCCATGTGACCTGTTTCTGCTCTACTATATCACAGACTGACCTGCAGTCACCTCTCCTACCCCAGGTGGTTTCCCCTCGTGTCTCACACTGGAGAATGGTTTATTCAGAGTGTCCAGTGCCTTGAATAGATGGTCACAATGAGATTGACCACAAGGGTGGTGGAAATCTGGAACTCTCTTCCCCACAAGGCTGTGGATTCTGGCAGTGAATTGAAATTTTCAAAACTGAGTTCGGTAGGTTTTTGTTAGGTAAAGATAGCAAAGGATATAGCGGCTAAGTGGAGTTGAGGTTCAGATCAGCCATGATCTAACTGAATGGCAGAAAAAGTTTGAGGGGGTGAGTGGCCTTCTCCTGTTCCTGTCTAAGGTGCAAGTGGCTGAATGGCCTCCTCATGTTCCTGTGTAACAAAGCCCAGTGTTAGAGACTATGATGCATCAGTGAGACAATTGTTGCTGAGATGCTGCCATTCCCTATCGAATTGGGAGAGGATTAATAAAACCAGTTGGTATGTAAGGGCCATGCCTTGTGTCGAGGAGTGTCAGGCTGGTCTCTGTTGAGCAGGTGACAGTGTGAGCAGTGCCTCATCCTCTTCTCCCCTTCCAGCTGCTGAATGCCATGGTGGCAAAGCTCGGGAACCTGGACGATCCCCTACCTCAGGACTCATTTGAGGGGGTGGATGATGATGAATGGGTGAGTAGTGTCAGTGCAGCAGTGTTGTTACTAATCTAGCTTGTGGCTCGTATGGTGGGGCAGGGGTTCCAACACTCATTACTGGCTAAGGGGCGCAGACTCTGAGCTCTAGGAGAGGTCTCTGTGTTGCTCTGTGTGAGGGTGGAAGGGTCTACGTTGCTCAGATGGTGTACAGGGAGTTCTGGGTTCACCAGCCCGGGTTTTGCAATCCCCAGCTGAGCACAGGATCTCTTGGCTCCTCAGGCGGGTCTTTGGGTGGTGGGTGGGGGAGCTTTACTCGACAGGGGTGGTCAAGTGTCATTACCAAATTCATGATCACCGCTCATTTAAGGATCTTAAGGAAATATATAGTACCCTGATGGCTGCTCTTCAGCACTGTGCCTTAAAAGCTAACCTGTTGCTTTCCTGCTGTTTCAGGATGACTAGATTTCAGCCAAAGACATCTCTACAGTACTTCATCTCCTAATGGACCCTCTTATCGGTGGAGCTGCAGCTTCCTGTCTCACCAAATGCTATTAATCACAAGCATGTTAATGAGCAAGAGAGCATCTCACTCATCCCTCACTCGTGCTCACACTCACCGTGCGTCTCTCTTGCTCACACTCACCGTGCGTCTCCCTCACCCACACTCATGCTTGCAGTGTGCCTCCCTCACCCCTCATTCGCACTCATAGCACATCTCCCTTGTCCCTCGCTCTTACTCGCAGTGTGTCTCCCTCACCCCTCGCTCACACTCACGGCGTGTCATCCTCACCCCTCGCTCACACTCACAGCGCATCTCCCTCACCCCTCGCTCATGCTTGCAGCATGTCTCCCTCACCCTTCACTCATGCTTGCAGCATGTCTCCCTCACCCCTCACTCGCACTCATAGCACATCTCCCTTGTCCCTCGCTCTCACTCAGCACGTCATCCTCACCCCTCGCTCACACTCGCAGCGTGTCTCCCTCGCCCACATTTGCAGCACATCTTCCTCGCTCACACTCGCAGTGTGTCATTCTCATCCCTGCTCACGCTTGCAGCGTGTCTCCCTCACCCCTCACTCGCACTCATAGCGCATCACCCTTGTCCCTCACTCAATCGCAGTGTGTCTCCCTCATTCCTCATATGCACAGAGTTGTTTTTCTCAGCATCTCTCATGTACATTCTTTCCCCAATCTTCTTACATACAGCCACAATATTTCTTCCCCCTCCTCCCCACAACCTCTCTCTATCTCTGCTCCCACCCTCTATGCAGATTTATGCCAGGGTCGATATTTTGCCAGTTTCTTCACTAATCAGGAACGCACATTTATTAAAAAAATACTTCCTGCTGAAAAGTAAGAGTTGTTCTGTTTTTCTGTTGCTGCTCAGGAGGATTGTGCACAGGGTGTAGGGAAACCTCACACTCGATCCACTTTCAGAGTTTAACCTAAACCCTTATTGGATTCCTGTGTAATCTTCTGAAAACCTAATCTTCAATTTGTGGTGATGGGTGAAACAGCGAAACATTGACCGGTTTGCACAGTGAATCTGTGACCCAGTCACAATCAACAATCGACTGGTCTGGGCAGTGAATCTGTGACCCAGTCACAATCAACAATCGACTGGTCTGGGCAGTGAATCTGTGACACAGTCACAGTGACTCATTGACATGTCTGGGCAGTGACTCTGTGACACAGTCACAGTGACTCATTGACATGTCTGGGCAGTGATTCTGACCCAGTCACAATGATCCATTGACTGGTCTGGCCACTGACTCTCTGACCTGGTCACATTGACCCTTTCACTGGTCTGGACAGTGACTCTCTGACCCATCGACTGGTGTGGGCACTGACTCTGACCCAGTCTCAGTGATCCATAACTGATCTGGGCAGTGAGCCTTACACTGGTCTAGGCACTGACTCTCTGAATTCAAAAAATATCAATATAATCCTTTTTACTTGCTTACAGACATTTACAGACTGCCTGGATGTGCAAATAAGACACTACACTCACTCACAATATTGACAGAGGATATCATATCTGAAATTTTAAATATGTTTTGTGTACAAGTAAATAGGTTGTTATTGAAGTGGTCCTCTGAACCAAGCTAAAGCCTTTCAACTCTTCTCCATCAATCTATTTTGAGTATCTTTTTTTTTAAATAATTCGTTCATGGGATGTGTGTATTCCTGGCAAGGCAGCATTTATGCCCATCCTTAATTGCCTTTGAGAAGGTGGTGGTGAGCTGCCTCCTTGACCCTCTGCAGTACACCCACTGTAGGTCCATCCACAGTGCTGTTTGTGTATATACCAATGACTGCACTTCAGAGAAATTGACTATGTGAAACACTGAGACGTTTCAGAGATGTGCTGCATAAATGCAAGGCTTTTTTCTGCTGGCTACGTGTTGTACAGTATACACCATGTTATCAATGTATGAAGGTGTGTTTTAGTATTAACTGGACACAGATCATTAGGTATAACACCAGGAATCTAACTTAGAAGAAAGAACAAGAAAGTGAGGCCTTTTAAAGGGAAGACTTTGAGGTGACCTAACTGAATTTTTCAGGATGATGATCAAACTGATGAGTGATTGTGTAAACTGTTCACTGTAATTAATCAAGAATTCAATTAGACATGTTACTGAAGAGAGAAGGGCTTGTGGTATATGATTTATAATAGCTTTCGGCTTGGTGTTCTGGTGTGGTAAATTCATTTAATTCTTTCTAACAGCCCCAGTTGCCTAAAATGACTAAAACCACATATTATTCAGGATTGGTGTATGTACACCGTGATTTCCAGCATCTAAGAGCAGCTCCATCTTATAAAACAGTCAGCCAGTCGTTCTTGAATGCAGCTGATGAATTGCAATTTGGAGGGAAACATCTATTTTAAGAAGCTAATCCTGGGATTAAAGGACAAGCCGCTACGTGTTATATAAAACAAATCAGATCTACAATGACTGGACTTCATCCAGGAAAGATTTCAATCCATTAAAAATAAGCAGCTGGAAATGAGAGGCAGTTTAAATTGTTTCTTCAGAGAAAAAAACCCCAAAGCTAACTGATTAAATCACCAGCAGATGGCATCTACTTCATTTTTGGATTTGTTTTTGAATGGAATCTCAGTGGGGCGATGATTTCTGACAGGTATTATTAAGAATCCCAAAGACACTTGGGTAAAGAGAAAAATGCTGCCGATGCAGGCAGCACTCAGTAGGTGAGTCAGCATCTGAAAGGATCCTGATCTTTGATATATGGTGCGGAGGGGTGTGGGCAAGTTGGAGGGTCTCCGCGTGGGTCTGCTCCTGGGCCTGGCCATCCAGAGGTCCAGGTTGGACACGACCCATGAGGGAGGTCACTCTGGCTTCCTGTCTCTTCTGCGGCTTTGACTGTGCCCAGGTAGCCCTGGAAAGGAGTACGCGGTGTCCGCTGGTGTGCTTGAGGCCTTCCACAAGTGGTGGGAACCGCAGGGACTCGAGTGTTTAGTATTTTGTACGAATTGCATGTTTATTAGCTGTGCAGCTCTTTTTTTAAAAAAAGGATACATTTTTAGATGACACTGCAGTAACCCAGTGTCTCCTTAAGGGCCCAATTAAAAGAGGCATCTGTGTAGAAAATGGACATGTTACTCAAATCTATGGAGTGGTACATGAACCCACAACCTTCTGACTCAGAGGCAAGAGTGATAGCCACTGAGACATGATTTGGTTCACTTACCTCCTTGTGATTTTGGATATGAACCTTCCTGTCCTTATCAGGCTCTTCCCCATCTGTTTCAGTGCTGTATATCTAAAAATCTTTTTTTTTTAAATCCACCGAAGGATCCAGTTCTAGCAATCTGTCAGAGCTTTGCAGTCCAGTGCAAGCATCTGAAGCTCTGCTTAATGTTCTGCACAGTTCCTTTATCAAGTCCTAAAAGAAGCTCCTGTAACATGGCCTGTGTGAGAAAAATGGAAGTGTTATTTAGCCTGTGGTTTCTCCCATTTTTACTCTATTTAAAAATACTGCAGTCAAAGTGAAGTTTGCACCTTTTTACTGTCAGCAGGTTTGCTCGGAGACAAGAAATCTCCTCTTGTCTTTAAAGGGACAAAGTTTGAGGATGTACTGAGCTATTTATTAGGGTGGGCTGAGGGGAGAAGACTGCTCGCTTTCAGAAAAGCTTAATTGAAGATGCTTTGAAACAGGTGTGACATCAATCTGTCAAATCATGTAGACCTAGATGATATATTTATATTCCTAATCAGCTAGTATGATGGATTTGTTTATGTTGGTCTCAGCGGGAGGCAAGACTGACTAGGTTAGATTTATTGCCTATCCTTGATTACAGCTGAGTGACTTGCTAGGCCACTTCAGAGCACATTGAAACAGAGTGCAGGACTGGAGTCACATGAAAGCCAGATGGGGTAGGGGGTGGTAGGTTCCCTGAAAGAACAATCCTTTTATGGTCAGTATTTCACCCCTTGTGCTGTGATGGGATTTGAACACACAACCTCTGGGTTGTTGGTCCATGACACATATACATCAGATAACAGTGAGATTTATACCAATGCTGTGATTAGCTCATTATAAACCTGTACATATTACATACAGTACATTGAGCTTACAGCACAAAAACAGGCCAGTCGGCCCAACTGGTCTGTGCCAGCTTTTATGCTCCACATGAGCCTCTTCCCACCTTTCTTCATCTAATCTTATCAGCATACCCTTCTATTTCTTTCTCCCTCATGTGCTTATGCAGTTCCCTTTAATTACATTTATAATATTTGCCTCAACTACTCCTTGTAATAGCGAGTTCCATGTTCTTACCGCTCTTTTTGGGTAAAGAAACACCTCATTGATTTTTTTTCCCCGATAGGCATGCTTCTTCCTGGAGTTCGCAGAGCTCTGATACCCAGCCACTATCCAGCCAGCTGAATTTATTTTTCATGTGACCCTAGGTAGTGAGGGCTAGCAGGTTATTTGACTCTGGAAGTGGTCAGATCCAAGCCTGATCCTCCAAGTGTACCATAAACATGCAGTTTCTAAGCAAGAGTCACTAGCTTCTTGAGTTATGTACAAATGAATGAGGAACTTTATATGTGACACTTGTGGTTCAATGATGCAAATCTAACGTAGCCCTTGGTTACCAGGATGTTATTGTTGATCGGTTTAATCTTGTATCAGATGTTTGACCATCTATCGTGCTAGTGAGGGGTTTCTAACAGAGAAAAAGAAATGAGAACTAAGGCTAATTTATCTTCATCATAACCCGGGCCAATCAACTCAATCATTGCACCCTATTTTGTCATGTACCAAATTAACAGTTGCTACTTTTTTAAAAACCATATGCACGCACTTTTTCTTTGGGAAGGAGGAATAAGTTTGTATGTAGCATAATGTCAATTTTGAGTTTCCACTGAACATTAATAACTTGCAGCTATCGTTAACTGCAGTGATTGAAGTCAACTGGTCCTGTGTTTCTCTTTAACAATATTTGTGGGGGGGGGCAGGGGGTGAGGAGGGGTTATTCTTGGTCCTGCCCCAGATGCTCCTGTCCCTTCCTCTTTGCATATTGCTGTTTGTCCATTTTCCTCTGGTTTCTATCCTCCCGGTGTCATGGTGTCCAGTCTGCCCCAAATAATGTTCCCCTCTTGTTGAACTGATTGTTAGATCGCTGCTGATTGAAACAAAGACTTTCCTTAGTGTAAGTTCCATGACTTGCTGTGCTGATCCCAACCACTCTTGCCTATCTTCTTCTTCTCTTCTTTGCCCTCCTTGTCTCGCGCGACAATGGGTAAGCGCCTGGAGTGGTCAGTGGTTTGTGGAGCAGCGCCTGGAGTGGCTATAAAGGCCAATTCTAGTGACAGACTCTTCCACAGGTGCGGCAGATAAAATTGGTTGTCGGGGCTGTTACACAGTTGGCTCTCTCCTTGTGCTTCTGTCTTTTTTCCTGCCAACACCTAAGTCTCTTCGACTCGCCACTCTTTAGCCCCGCCTTTTGCCTATATTGGGCCTGAAAAGGAACCTTGTGGTTTACTTGCCTTAGTCATTGCCCAAGATCCTCTTGCAATATTTCCTGTATTAGTTCATATCAACAACTTGCATTTATATAGCATCATGAAGTAAAATGTCCTAAGGTGCTTCACAGGAGCATTATCAAACTAAATTTGACAGCAAGCCACAAGGAAATATTAGTACAGGTGACCAAAGCTTGGTCAAAGAGGTAGGCTTTAAACAGCATCCTGAAGGAGGAAAGGCAGACAGGTTTAGGGAAGGAATTTCAGAGCTTAAGGCCTAGAGTGTTAGGAGTATCCAAACTACAATCTCCAGGCACTGGAAATCCAGTCATATTTCCACATATTTCTCACTCACTGATTTCTCCTTGGATTCTGTGGGCCTGGAGGTTTGGAAAGGGCTGCTTCTAGCACTGTTAACGCTTGGGTAGATAAACACTGTTTAAGCGCTAAGATTGGTTCTGATCACCAGCTTGAGTTATGTACAAATGACCGAGGAACTTTATATGTGAAACTCGAGGTTCAATGGTGCAAATCTAACGTGATCCTTGGTTACCAGGATGTTATTGTTGATCGTTTTAATCTTGTATCAGGTGTTTGACCATCCATTGTGCTAGTGAGGGGTCTTGAACAGAGAGAAAAAGAAAATGCCAGCAGAATTTGAAGAACTTTTTCATACTTCAATGAAGGACGCAGTGTTGATGCTATACACCAATTCCAGTAATTTTTCGCTGCTGTGTTACATTGTTTAATAGCGTGAGGCTGTGCGCCACACATTTGCACTTGATGTGTTGTGCACGGAGACAGTGGCGTAGTGGTAATGTCACTGGACTAGTAATCCAGAAGCCCAGGCTAATGCTGTAGAGACACTGATCCAAATCCCACCACGACAGCTGATGGAATTTAAATTCAATTAATTAATAATTAAAGAGTCATTTGTAGGCCAGACCAGGTAAGGACAGCAGATTTCCTTCCCTAATGGGTATTATTTACCCAGATGGGTTTTTACCACCATCGATGACAGTTTCATGGCACCATCACTGAGCCTAGCTTTCAATTCCAGATTTTTATTAACTAATCCACCAGCTGCCATGTTGGGGTTTGAACACATGTTCCTAGGGCATTAGCCTGAACCTCTGGATTACCAGTCCAGTGACATTACCACCATGCCACTGTCTCCCCTTTTGAAAGTATCTAAGCTATTTGCCTCAACCCTGTGGTAGACAGTTCCACATTCTAACCGCTCTGAGTAAAGAAATTTCTCCTCATTTTCCTATTAGATTCTTTAGTAACTGTCTTGTATTTATGGTCCCCAGTTTTAGATTCTCCCACAAGTGGAAACATTCCACATCTACCCTGTATAATCATAGAATGGTTACAGCACAGAAGGAGACCATTTGACCTGTCATGTCCATGCCAGCTCTCTGGAAGAGCAATTCACCTCATCCCACTCCTCCACCTTTTCCCCATAGCCCTGCTTCTGATAATTATCCCATTCTCTTTCGACACCATGATTGAATCTGCCTCCACCACACTCTCAGACAGTGGATTCCAGATACTAACCACACACTGCATGAAAAATGTTTTTCCTCATGTCACCATTGCTTCTTTTGCCAGTTACCTTAAATTGGTGTCTTCTGGTTCTTGATCCTTCTGCCAACAGGAACAGTTTTTCCCTATCTGTTCTGTCCAGACCCCTCATGATTTTGAAAATCTCTATCAAATCTCCTCTTAATCTTCTGTTCGCCTATTGTTACGACCGAGATGGGAGAAGTGCACTGTTTATTCTAGTTCCACTTCTCCTCGGGTCACAACATATATTTAAATTTTTTCCCACTTACCGATACGGTCAATCATAGACTCTATTTTTAATCCCAGAATAAAACACACCAACCAGGTTTCTTAAACAACAAAACTATCAGTTTATTATAAAACAAGTCTTAACCAGTAATGAAGTAAAGTATAAACACACAGATTGAGATATTAAAGTTCCCTTTTTACCTTCGCCCCCTCACTCTCTCTCACACTCACACTCACACACACACACACACACAATCATACACCAGTTAACCAGAAAAAATAACGGGATTTTTGTTTTTAGAGCTCTATTGCAGACAAAAAAAAAACAGGCTGAATACTTGCTCATTCTTGAAGAAACATCAGATGAGATATGTTGTGTTCCAAAACTGGCGTACAGTCTAGCCTCCGAATACACGTAGAAGGGTCACTGGGATCTTTTAGAACAGTTCTTTTCAGGCGGTGTTGAGAACTAATTTAACAGGCTTTCCTTCAAATACAGGTGACGAGATGAGTTGTCACAATGGACTTCTCAGGGTCTTTTAGAGAGGTGCTGGAAAGCTGAGCTGAGTTGTGGTCTTCTCTCCTTCCTTGGGAATTCTCTTCCTTGGAAGTTCTCTCCCTTTTTATACAGTTCAACCCCAACTCAAAACAATTCAAAAGCGAAACCGACAATAGGAGGTTAACCTTTTGACCTCGATCAATCTCGACCTGGCACTTATTTGTAAACAACTTCTCCAGGTGTCCAAAGTTCTCTGTTGTTTATTGAGCTGGAAATCAGGTGGTTTCTCAGAAAGGCTTGTTGTTGTTGCTGAAAGTCAGGTGGTTTCCCAACTAGTATATTGTATTCGCTGCTCACAATGCAGTCTTCTCTACATTGGGGAGACCAAACGCAGATCATTTTGCTGAACACCTCCACACAGTCCAAAAACATGACCCCGAGCGTCCGGTTGCTTGCCATTTCAACACTCCCCCCAGCTCTCATGCCAACATTTCTGTCTTTGGTGTGTTCCAGTGAACATCAATGCAAGCTCGAGGAGCAACACCTGATCTTTCGATTAGGCACTCTACAGCCTTGTGGACTGAACATTGAGTTCAATAACTTCAGAGCATGACTGACCTTTTAATATTTTATTTTTTAACCATGTGCTTGCTTTTCATGTAGTCACAGCTGCTCATTATTCCACTATTAACACTCGCTCTGGACTAATGCTTTGTCTTTCACCACAAGCATTCACACATGCTTTGCCTTTGTCCCAGGACAGCTTTGTTATTTAATCTCTCCTGCCCTCTGCCCTATCAAACACCTTCCCCTTTGTTCTCTCCCCCACCCCCTCCCCCCTTCACTTGCTTAAAACTTAATTCTTTTCTAACCTTTGTCAGTTCTGATGAAAGGTGACAGATCTGAAACGTTAACGTTGCTTCTCTCTCCACAGATGCTGCCTGACCTGCTGAGTATTCCCAGCACTTTTTATTTGGTTTCCTTGTTTTCCTCACAAGACCTCTCAGTGACCCTTTTAAAAAACATTTCCAGGGACTGTTTTTCATGACCCCCTTTGAAAATCCCAAAGTTTAACATTTCTTCAATCTTTCAAAAATGAATCCTCAAAAAATATATTTAACAAAACACAGAGAGGCACTTGCGTAACACTATCTATTGACGTAACTGGTTCCAGGAATGAGGAACTTCATTCTCGTGAATCTTTGCTGCACCCTCTCCAGTGCCTTCACATCCTTCCTAGAGTGTGCTACCCAGAATTGGACACAATACTCCAATTGAGCTGAGGGTTTTATTCAGGTTTATCATAACTTGATGCATTTGTACTCTATGTCCCAATTTATAAAGCTCAGGATCCCACTTTCGCAACCTGCCCTGCCGCCTTTGATGATTTGTGCACATATACTCCCAGGTCCTTCTGCTCCTGCACCCCCTTTAGAATTGTACCCTTTACTTTATATTGCCTCTCCTCTTCCACCTACCAAAAGTGAATCACTTCACATTTCTCTGCATTAAATTTAATCTGCCACTTGTCTGCCCATTCCACCAGCCTGTCTAAGTCCTTTTAAAGTTTATCACTATCCTCTTCACAGTTCACAATACTTCCAAGTTTTGTGTCATCTGCAAATTTTGAAATTGTGTCCTGCACACCCAAGTTTGGCTCATTAATATAGATCAAGAAAAGAAGGGGTCCTAACACTGACCCCTGGGGACCCCACTATATATCGTCCTCCAGTCTGAAAACAATTATTCACCACTGCTTTCTGTTTCCTGTCGTTCAGCCAACTTCATATCCGTGCAGCACCGTCCCTAATTATTCTATTGGCTTTAATTTTGCTGACAAACCTGTTATGTGGCACTTTATCAAATGCCTTTTGGAAGTCCATGTACACCACATCAACTGCATTACCCTCATCAACCCTCTCTGTTATCAAAAAACTCAAGCAAGTTAACACGATTTTCCCTTAGCAAATCAGTCCTCACTTCCTTAATTTGTCGAAATGTCTTTTAATCTTGTCCCAAATTATTGTTTCTAAGAGCTTTCCCACCATTGAGGTTAAACTGATTGGCCTGTAGTTGCCAGGTTTGTCCTTGCACCCTTTTTTGAATAAAGGTGTAACATTTTCAATTCTCCATGATGGGCTGAAGGGCCTGTTTCTGTGCTGTATAACTCTGACTCCAGTCCTCTGGCACCGCCCCCTGTATCTGAGGAGGACTGGAAGATTATGACCAGTACCTCTTCAATTTCCACATTTACTTCCCTCAGTATCCTTGGATGCATCTCATCCAGCCCCAGTGACTTACCAATTATAAGCACAACCAATACCTTCTCCATCAATTTTTAGCCTATGCAGTGTCTCAACTACCTCCTCTTTGACTATGACTTGGGATAGCATCATATTCCCTGGTAAAGACAGATGCAAAGAACTCATTTAGTACCTCAGCCATGACCCCTGCCTCCATGCATAAATCCCCTTTTTGGTCCTGCATCGGCCCCACTCCTGCTTTTACCCCCCACCCCCTCCCTTTTGGTGTTGAGATGCCTATAGAAGTGCAAAAGTGCGAAGAGAAATACAGACTGGTTTCAATCTCATAATGAAGAGCTGGAACCTGTCATAGCCGCTAAGCGCATTGTACTATTGAACTACAAGAAAGCCCCCAGCGATTTAACATCCGCAGCACTTAAAGCAGCCAGAAGCACTGCACAAAGAACACCCAGGCGCTGCGCAAACGACTACTGGCAACACCTATGCAGTCATATTCAGCTGGCCTCAGACACCGGAAACATCAGAGAAATGTATGATGGCATGAAGAGAGCTCTTGGGCCAACCATCAAGAAGATCGCCCACCTCAAATCTAAATCAGGGGACATAATCACTGACCAATGCAAACAAATGGACTGCTGGGTTGAGCACTACCTAGAACTGTACTCCAGGGAGAATGCTGTCACTGAGACTGCCCTCAATGCAGCCCAGCCTCTACCAGTCATGGATGAGCTGGACATACAGCCAACCAAATCGGAACTCAGTGATGCCATTGATTCTCTAGCCAGCGGAAAAGCCCCCGGGAAGGACAGCATTACCCCTGAAATAATCAAGAGTGCCAAGCCTGCTGTACTCTCAGCACTACATGAACTGCTATGCCTGTGCTGGGACAAGGGAGCAGTACCCCAGGACATGCGCGATGCCAATATCATCACCCTCTATAAAAACAAAGGTGGCCGCGGTGACTGCAACAACTACCGTGGACTCTCCCTGCTCAGCATAGTGGGGAAAGTCTTTGCTCGAGTCGCTCTGAACAGGCTCCAGACGCTGGCCGAGCGCGTCTACCCTGAGGCACAGTGTGGCTTTCATGCAGAGAGATCGACCGTTGACATGCTGTTCTCCCTTCGTCAGATACAGGAGAAATGCCGTGAACAACAGATGCCCCTCTACATTGCTTTCATTGATCTCACCAAAGCCTTTGACCTCGTCAGCAGACGTGGTCTCTTCAGACTACTAGAAAAGATCAGATGCCCACCAAAGCTACTAAGTATCAACACCTCATTCCATGACAATATGAAAGGCACAATTCAACATGGTGGCTCCTCATCAGAGCCCTTTCCTATCCTGAGTGGCATGAAACAGGGCTGTGTTCTGGCACCCACACTTTTTGGGATTTTCTTCTCCCTGCTGCTTTCACATGCGTTCTCTGAAGAAGGAATTTTCCTCCACACAAGATCAGGGGGCAGGTTGTTCAACCTTGCCCGTCTAAGAGCGAAGTCCAAAGTACGGAAAGTCCTCATCAGGGAACTCCTCTTTGCTGACGATGCTACTTTAACATCTCACACAGAAGAGTGCCTGCAGAGTCTCATCGACAGGTTTGCGGCTGCCTGCAATGAATTTGGCCTAACCATCAGCCTCGAGAAAACGAACATCATGGGGCAGGACGTCAGAAATGCTCCATCCATCAATATTGGCGACCACGCTCTGGAAGTGGTTCAAGAGTTCACCTACCTAGGCTCAACTATCACCAGTAACCTGTCTCTAGATGCAGAAATCAACAAGCGCATGGGTAAGGCTTCCACTGCTATGTCCAGACTGGCCAAGAGAGTGTGGGAAAATGGCGCAGTGACACGGAACACAAAAGTCCGAGTGTATCAAGCCTGTGTCCTCAGTACGTTGCTCTACGGCAGCGTGGCCTGGACAACATATGTCAGCCAAGAGCGATGTCTCAATTCATTCCATCTTCGCTGCCTCCGGAGAATCCTTGGCATCAGGTGGCAGGACCGTATCTCCAACACAGAAGTCCTCGAGGCGGCCAACATCCCCAGCTTATCCACACTACTGAGTCAGCGGCGCTTGAGATGGCTTGGCCATGTGAGCCGCATGGAAGATGGCAGGATCCCCAAAGACACATTGTACAGCGAGCTCGCCACTGGTATCAGACCCACCGGCCGTCCATGTCTCTGCTTTAAAGACATCTGCAAACGCGACATGAAATCCTGTGACATTGATCACAAGTCGTGGGAGTCAGTTGCCAGCGTTCGCCAGAGCTGGAGGGCAGCCATAAAGGCGGGGCTAAAGTGTTGCGAGTCGAAGAGACTTAGTAGTTGGCAGGAAAAAAGACAGAAGCGCAAGGGGAGAGCCAACTGTGCAACAGCCCCGACAAACAAATTTCTCTGCAGCACCTGTGGAAGAGCCTGTCACTCTAGAATTGGCCTTTGTAGCCACTTCAGGCGCTGCTTCACAAACCACTGACCACCTCCAGGCGCTTATCCATTGTCTCTCGAGATAAGGAGGCCCAAAAGAATGCCTATAGAAGAGTTTTGGATTCCCTTTTATGTTAGCCTCCAGTTTCTTATACTGTCTCTTTGCTTCTTGTTTCTTTTTTCATTCTCTTAACTTGCTGTATTCAGCCTGGTTCTCACTTGTATTATCCACCTGACATCTGTTATATGCACCCTTTTTCTGCTTCATCTTAACCTCTTGTCATCCAGGGAGCTTTGGATTTGTTTGTCTTACCATTCCCCCTCGCAAGAATGTACCTCGACTGTACCCGAACTATCTCCTCTTTAAAGGCAGCCCATTGTTCAGTTATGAAGTTGGCTCTCCGCCAGTTAATTATTTTTATCCTGGATTGCTGCTTGTCCTTTTCTATAGCTAGCTGTCCTTTTCAGGGTAGGCGGTGGCGTAGTGGTATTATCACTGGACTAGTAACCCAGAGATCCAGGGTATTTCTCTGGGGTCATGGGTTCGAATCCTCAAAATGAGGTGTCAACCTGGTGAAGCTACAACCCAGGACTACTTGCATGCCAAGCTGCGTAAGCAGCATGCGATGGACAGAGCTAAGCGATCCCATAACCAACGGATCAGATCTAAGCTCTGCAGTCCTGCCACATCCAGCCGAGAATGGTGGTGGACAATTAAACAACTAACTGGAGGAGGTGGCTCCACAAATATCCCCGTCCTCAATGATGGGGGAGACCAGCACATCAGTGTGAAAGATAAGGCAGAAGCATTTGCAACAATCTTCAGCCAGAAGTGCCGGGTTGATGATCTATCTCGGTCTCCTCCTGAAGTCCCCAGCATCACAGATGCCAGACTTCAGCCAATTCGATTCACTCCACGTGATATCAAGAAACGACTGAAGGCACTGGATACTGCAAAAGCTATGGGCCCTGACAATATTCCGGCAATAGTCCTGAAGACCTGTGCTCCAGAACTTGCTGCGCCCCTAGCCAAGCTGTTCCAGTACAGCTACAACACTGGCATCTACCCTGCAATGAGGAAAATTGCTCAGGTATGTCCTGTACACAAAAAGCAGGACAAAATTAGGGATGGGCAACAAATGGCCTGGCCAGTGTCGCCCACTGGGGCAGCGTCGCCAACCCATGAATGAATTTTAAAAAACTTAAACCCTGCTTCTGCTCTGAATAATGTTCTCTAAGTCTTCACAATGCATCGCTTTAAAGATCTCGATCAGGGCTTCCCTTTTTCAAAAGATATAGTCCATATAAACACTGGCGCTGTGGGGGAAGCTCTTCTTTGAGCCGGAGGTTGAAATTTGGAAGTTAACAGCATTTTTAAAAATTAAAGCTAATTCAGTCATAATGTCAACAGCTGCTCGTCGGCGGGGTCTTGCGCCTGCGCACTGGCGGGGCGGGGGGGGGGAGCCGGGGGCGCGCATGCGCAGTCTCGCCGCCGCCTGTGGGACAGCGAGTGACAGCGGCGCGCGGAGGCGGGTGAGTGAGTGAGTGACGGGCGGCAAAAAAAAAAACAAACGGCACCGGGACTGTGGGCCGAAGCCCTGCCTTCCCTTGCGACCCTTTAAATTTACATGTCCTCTCTTTTTGGTTCATGAGGGGGGATGCGCCCCCATTGGGTGGCGGGCGCCAGGGGACCCGGACCTCGAGCCAGGCAGTTGGCGCCGCCCGACCCAGCTCGGTGCAGACAGGGCGGTTTGAGTTTGTCCCACCGGGGCAGCCTTTTGCATCAGGGTTGCGTGCAAATTGACAAATGCACACCGACAATTGCAGCCCGCCTGCTTGGCAGCCGCCTGATTTTACTCAGTAAGTTGTCAGTTGGTTGCAGATGGACTTTATTTGTTGCATTGGAAAATGTGCACATTCTCACTTCATTGCGTATTCGATTCGGAAATTGATTTTTTTTTTCCAGTGTTTGGGTCTTGCAACAGGTTACGTAATTGATAAAGCAAACTGTGCAACGTTTAAAAGCCATTTAGTGCAGTTTGAGGATGCTTCGGAACAGTGAAAACTGCTTTCTGATTTAAATGGACAATTATTTATCAACGTTTAAGTTTGAAGCGATGGAAAGTTCCCACTGTCACTGTCATATAGAAACAGCTGTCTTGGTTGTTATCTGAGCCTGTGTGCCGCAGCATTCCTGTCACTTCAGGCATCGTTTATTATCTAACACTGGCTGCGTTTGTGAAGCAGGGGAAGAACAAAAAGGAAATTGTTGCTGTTAATTAATTGGGGGGAAAAACCAAAGTTTTGTGCCAAGTGTCAGTGAAATAAGAAAATAAATGTGCTGTCCTGTGACTAACCAGGACAGTATTGCTGGCCAATGCACAATCTTTCACACAGATTCACTGCCTTTTAAACCATAAAACTAACAGCTTTTGAATTATATTCTGCATAAGAAATTGGCTGAGTGACAGGAAACAGTGAGAAATGATTAACGGATGTTCCTTGGGCTGGAGGAAGGTTTGTAGTGGAGTTCCCCTGGGGCCAGTGTTGGGACCCCTGCTCTTCCTGATGCATATTAATGACCTAGACATTGGTGTACAGGGCACAGTTTCAAAATTTGCGGATGATACAAAACTTGGAACAATTATGAACTATGAAGAGGATAATGTAGAACTTCAAAAGGGCATAGACAAGTTGATGGAATGACCGGACAAGTGGCAGATGGAGTTCAATGCGGAGAAATGTGAAGTGATTCATTTTGGTAGGAAGAACGTGAGAGACAATATGACATAAAGGGTACAACTCTAAAGGGGGTGCAAGAGCGTAGGGGCCTGGGTAATATATGCATAAGTCATTGAAGGTGACAGGACCGATTGATAGCGGTTTGTAAAGCATACAGTATCCTAGGCTTTATTAATAGGGCATAGAGTACAAGCGCATGGAGGTTATGTTGAACTTGTATAAGAAATTAGTTCGTCCTCTGCTGGAGTATTGCGTCCAGTTCTGGGCGCTGCACATTAGGAAAGATGTGAAGGCATTGTTGGAGAAAGTGCAGAAAAGATTCATGGTCTGGTGATGAGAACCTTCAGTTATGAAGCTAGATTAGAGAATTTGGGACTGTTTCCTTTGGAGAAGTGAAGGCTGAGAGGAGATTTGATGGAGGTATTCAGAATCATTAGGGGTCTGGACAGCATAGATAGGGAAAATCTGTTGCCACTCGTGAAAGGATTGAAAACGAGAGGGCACAGATTTAAAGAAGCAAAAGCTACATGAGAAAAAAGTTCTTCGTGCAGTGAGTGGTTACGATCTGGAATGCACTGCCTGCGAGTGAACCGGCCTCCACTACAATCATTCAAAAGGGAATTAGACTGTTATCTGAAAAGGAAGAATGTGCAGGGTTACAGGGAGAAAGCAGGGGAACAGCAATAGGTGAATTGCTCATCCCAAGAGCAGACACGATGGGCCGAATGGCCGCCTCCTGCGCTGTAACAATTCTGTTAAACTGACTAATCCTCCCCACCACTCCAGGAAACTCTCCGGAGAGTACTGAATATTGAGGCTGCAATTCTTGCTGCATTCCTCCCCTTCCAACTCATCTATGCTAAAATAAAACCTTCAGACCAAAATGAAGGCTTCTGAGATTTGTTTGTTTATAGTTTGGGCAGTCTTTGAGTAGTGCAAACTTTTTGCCAAGGAACAAATTTATCTGTGACTTGGATTTGAGTCAGCAGCTGTGCTCCTGTAATAATTCTCTAATACTTGGGGAAAGGAGTATTGCTCCTGTATTGTCTGCTGGCTTCAGTAATCAAGCTAATGATATTCTCCATCTTTAAAGAAATAATTATAGTTAGTAAAAGCTTTAATTGCATGCTTGCCACTAATTCATTCTAAGTTGTAATGCTGCTCAGTAACTAGGACTCAGCTGTGCTGCGGAAATTTTGTATTGTCATATTGTAGTGCTGTCAAAACCAAAATATGATCAAGCTATTGGGTTGTAGCACCCTGGTCAGTGTGAATGTGGAATGACAGCCCTGCATGGTGGTCTGGTAATCTCTGCAGACTATTTACGTTTATATGTACTTATCCTCTACCTTCCTCCTCTATTCCACCCTCCATAAACTTAAGTCATCCAAAATTCTTGTCATTGTCCAAACTTGCAAGTCCCTTTAACCCATCGCCCTGTCCTCACTTACCTACATTGCTCCTGGTTAAGCAACACCTCAATTTTAAAATTCTCATCTTTTCAAATCCCTCCATGGCCTCGCCTCTCCCTATCTCTAATCTCTTCCAGGCCCACATGCCTCTCAGATCTCTGCATTCCTCCAGTTGTGGCCTTTTGGGGCGGCACAGTGGTTAGCACCGCAGCCTCACAGCTCCAGCGACCTGGGTACTGCCTGTGTGGAGTGTGCAAGTTCTCCCTGTGACTGCATGGGTTTTTGCCGGGTGCTCCGGTTTCCTTCCACAGCCAAAGACTTGCAGGTTGATAGATAAATTGGCCATTGTAAATTGCCCCTAGTGTAGGTAGGTGGTAGGGGAATTGAGGGGATGTGGTAGGAATATGGGATTAATATAGGACTAGTATAAATGGGTGGTTGATGGTTGGCACAGACTCGGTGGGCCGAAGGGCCTGTTTCAGTGCTGTATCTCTAAATAAATCCCCTACAGTAGGTTGACACTGTAATAATTTTTACTTGGCTTTTTTACATCAACAGGTAGTCCATTTGGGGATGTTAAACATCACTCTAATTCTGATAGCTGCTCAATGTAATTAATGCATAGGGACAGGAGTGGGCCTTTCAGCCCCTCAAGCCTGTTCAGCCATTCAGTTTGATCATGACAGCTGTACCTCAAAATTCCATTTACCATCCTTTGAGGTAAGGATATCCTTTGTGATACCCTTCTCTTACAAAATTCTATCGATCCTAACTCCAAATTACTGTATCACAGAGCTGGGCAAGCTATTCCTGCCAGGCCACACTCTGGTGATCTGCAATGGCCTCTGTGTACAAGGTGCCCTTTAATATCCTCCAGCTCAGCCAGTAAACTAACATAAAAGTAGTTATGTCCATTGATGTGCTCTCCCTAATGTGTCATTGAATGAAAGGCAGGTGATCTAAGTGGTACATTCTTCTTCATACTAAATTTCAATGTTGGTTGTGTAGGAACAACCAAACCAGCTTGTCCAAAGCAGGGTGGTGTGACTGCCGAAATCCAACATGTGCCTTTACTAATATAAAAGCAAAATTCTGCAGATGCTGGAAATCTGAAATAAAAACAAGAAATGCTGGAAATACTCAGCAGGTCTGACAGCATCTATGAGGAGAGAAGCAGAGTTAACGTTTCAGGTCAGTGACCCTTCATCAGAAATGTGCCTTTACTAAATGCCCGTGATGCCAATTGACTTTTTGTTGATATCAGATTTCAGTGTCATCACAGCAGGGGGAAAAAATTACCTTTATGATCTAGTTTTAACATTGCATGCGTGATATATTTAGTGGTGTTCTCCTGCCCATTTTGTTTGGATATTTTCTTCGACTGGTTTATTAAAATCTGAATTATTTGTGCCTTGGATGTTTTCTCCTGAGCGACATCTCTGTTACAAAGTTCATCAGCTGTTTTGCAAAGTATATTCCAATACCCACCCTCCCTTTTGCCAAAAGGGAATTTCCTTTGCTAGATCGACTTAACTGAGTTTGCTCTGCAGAGCAGTCTGCATTATATTAAAATGCACCCTTACTTTTTTGTTTAGCAGAGACATACAATGCCTGTAGAAAAAGAAACCTTATTTAATAAGCAAGATTGTTAACACTGAACACATTCCTGAAGGTTTCACCACATGACCTCTTTCCTCCAATATCCCTAAGCCACCCCTCCACCTCTCCTAGTCAAACAGCCTAGTTTCCCATCTTCAATATTTTTATATAAAAAAAAGACTTGCATTTTAGTAGCACTTTTCATGACCACCAGACATCTCAAAGCACTCTACAGCCAATTGAATTGCTTTTGAAGTGTAGTCATTGTTGTAATAAAGGAAAAGCAGTAGCCAATTTTGCATACAGCAAGGTCCCAGAAACAGCAATGGGATAATGACCTGGTTAGCTATTTAATTGATGATGAAAGAGATAAATATTGGCCAGGACACCAGGGAGATAACTCCCCTGCTTTTCTTCAAAGTAGTGCCATCGGATCTTTTATGTTGACCTGAGAGGGCAGACGGAGCCTCAGTTTAACATCTCATCCGAAAGACAGCACCTCTGACAGTGCAGCACTGAATTGTCTGTCTTGATTTTTGTGCTCAAGCTCTGGTCTGGGACTTGAACCAGGAACCTTCTGACTCAGAGGCGAGGGTGCTACCAGCTGAGCCACAGCTGACACTTAATAACTAAAGTATTCAAAGAAAATTTAATTGCCCCTATGATGCTTCTCTCGTGTTGCTTGCAACAATGTTGGGGCGGCACAGTGGCGCAGTGGTTAGCACCGCAGCCTCACAGCTCCAGCGACCCGGGTTCAATTCCGGGTACTGCCTGTGTGGAGTTTGCAAGTTCTCCCTGTGTCTGCGTGGGTTTCCTCCGGGTGCTCCGGTTTCCTCCCACACGCCAAAAGACTTGCAGGTTGATAGGTAAATTGGCCATTAGAAATTGCCCCTAGTATACGTAGGTGGTAGGGAAATATAGGGATAGGTGGGGATGTGGTAGGAATATGGGATTAGTGTAGGATTAGTATAAATGGGTGGTTGATGGTCGGCACAGACACGGTGGGCCGAAGGGCCTGTTTCAGTGCTGTATCTCTAAACTAAAAAAAAATGTTCTAGAGATGCCAGGACAATTCTGGAGGGTTGGTATCCTTATTAGAAAGGTCTGTCTGCTCTAAATGAAGCCATAAATTTACAGTGCATCTGATTGCAGTATGTTTTATTTCTAGAGGGGTAGAATTGAAAAGTGGAGACGTTTTGCTAAACTTGTATCAATTTTTTTGATTTATCCATGGATAATGGATGTTGCTGGTAAGGCCAACATTTATTGTCCATCCCTAATTGCCCTTGAGAAGATGGTGGTGAGCTGCCTTCTTGACAGCTAGGCCATTTCCAAGGGCAATTAAGAGTCAACCACAATTCTGTGGGTCTGGAATCACACATAGACCAGACCAGGTAAACAGCAAATTTCCTCCACTAAAGGACATTAGTAAACCAGATGGGTTCTTAGGGCAATCCGGTAGATTTGTGGTCACCATTACTGAGACTAGCTTTTTATTCCAGATTTTATTTAATTAATTGACCAGTTTAGTTTCCCCAGCTGCCATTGGGAGATTTGAACTCGTGTCTCTGGACCATTAGTCCAGACCTGTTGATTACTAATAACATAGCCACTATGCTACTATACCCGACAGTTGGAACACTGTGTAGAGTTCTGGTTGTCATACACAGTGATGTAGAGGCACTGGAGAGGATGGAAAAATGATTTACAAGGATGATAGCAGAAATGTGAGGTTATACCTATCCGGAAGGATCAACAGGATGGGTCTCTTTTTCTATTGAAAAGAGATGGCTGGAGGGGCAATCTAATGGAGGTTTTTAAAATTCTGAATGGTTTTGATGGAGCAGACACACAGTGTGTTTCCATTAATTGGGGAAGAGCAAAACTAAAGGAACTTGCTACCACAGGAAGTGGTTGGGGTGAAATGGAAGCTACATGAGGGAGAAAGGAATAGAAATATATGCTGGTAGAGTTAGATGAGGAAGAATAGGAGGAGGTTTGAGTAGAGCATAAAGGCTGACATGGACTGGTCAGTTTCTGCAGTACGTTCTGTTTAATTCTATGTCAAAGCATAATAAAGATCTGTGCTTCATCTCCAGAAGGATTGGATTTGGCCCATTGCTCAAGGTCCCTCCTTTTTATCCCAGTCACGTGTGACCTGCATTGTAGGCACTCTGCTTGGTTAAACACATTTTTGATAAATGTGTGGGTGAAGGGGAAGTGTTCATACACTTATTCCGGTTCCTATTTATTTTAACCCAGAGACTTGTAGTATTGTGTGGATTGATACCCATGATGTTGAATTCCCCTTTTGAGATTGCATTTTCTCAGGGGGACGCAGTGTTGTTGCCGCTATATCATTGTGGAAGGATAATTCACCTTGATTCTCTTGTCCAAAATTTTACTCCATCAGGAAAGTGAGGCGTCTTCCTATGCATCAGTGTGCACCCCCCCCTCCTTTCCCCCCCCCCCACCCCAAAGGATACCTTGTAACTATTATTCAAGAAAGGTGAGAGAAAACAGAAAATTATATTTCTGTTGTCTTACATCTGTTGTGGAGTAGTTATTGGAATCTGAGGACAAAGTGTTTGAACATTGAGAGAAATTTGAGCTGATTGGAGAGAGCCAACATGGATTTGTAAAGGATGGATCGTGACTAAGGAACCTAGTTGAATTGTTTGAGGAAGTAACTAAAGCAGTAGACAGGGCATTGTCTAGGGATGTAGTTTAGATGGATTTCCATAAGGTATTTCAATAAGCTTCCACATAAGAGACTGTTAGCTATAATTAAAGCTCATGGAATTGAAGGTAATTTATTGCCCTGATTAGGCAGCAGAAGACGGGGAGTAGGGATAACGTTGGAGGGAAGTGGCTGGTGTCTCACAATGATCTGTACTGTGGTCTCAGCTATGCACTTCATTAATCACTTAGTTAAGGCAATAGAGAGCCATATATCCAAGTATTCTGATGACAAAGATTGGAGTAGTAAGTAGTGCAGACAGGAGCATAAAATTATAAAGAGACATTGATAGATTATGTGAGTGAGCAAAACTGTGGCAGATGAATTTCGGTGCAGGTTTTTTTTTAAGAGATACAGCACTGAAACAGGCCCTTCAGCCCACCGAGTCTGTGCCGACCACAACCACCCATTTCTACTAATCCTACATTTAACCCCATATTCCCTACCACATCCCCACTATTCTCCTACCACCTACCTACACTAGGGGCAATTTACAATGGCCGGTTTACCTATCAACCTGCAAGTCTTTGGCTGTGGGAGGAAACCGGAGCACCCTGCGGAAACCGGAAAGGATCATCATCTTCTTTGGCCCCCTTGTCTCGAGAGACAATGGGTAAGCACCTGGAGGTGGTCAGTGGTTTGTGGAGCAGCGCCTGGAGTGGCTATAAAGGCCAATTCTAGAGTGACAGACTCTTCCACAGGTGCTACAGATAAAATTGGTTGTCAGGGCTGTTACACAGTTGGCTCTCTCCTTGCGCTTCTGTCTTTTTTCCTGTCAACAGCTAAGTCTCTTCGACTCGCCACTCTTTAGCCCCACCTTTATGGCTGTCCGTCAGCTCTGGCGATCACTGGCAACTGACTCCCACGACTTGTGATCAATGTCACAGGACTTCATATCACGTTTGCAGACATCTTTAAAGCAGTGGGTCTGATACCAGTGACTAGCTCGCTGTACAATGTGTCCTTGGGGATCCTGCCATCTTCTATGCAGCTCACATGGCCAAGCCATCTCAAGTGCCGTTGGCTCAGTAAGGTGTGTATGCTGGGGATGTTGGCCGCCTCGAGGACTTCTGCGTTGGAGATATGGTCCTGCCACCAGATGCCAAGGATTCTCCGAAGACAGCAAAGATGGAATGAATTGAGACATCGCTCTTGGCTGACATACGTTGTCCAGGCCTCGCTGCCATAGAGCAAGGTACTGAGGATACAGGCTTGATATACTCGGACTTCTGTGTTCCGTGTCAGTGCACCATTTTCCCGTACTCTCTTGGCCAGTCTGGACATAGCAGCGGACACCTTTCCCATGCAGTTGTTGATTTCTGCATCGAGAGACAGGTTGCTGGTGATAGTTGAGCCTAGGTAGGTGAACTCTTGAACCACTTCCAGAGCGTGGTCGCCGATATTGATGGATGAAGCATTTCTGACGTCTTGTCCCATGATGTTTGTTTTCTTGGGGCTGACGGTTAGGCCAAACACGTTGCAGGCAGCCACAATTCTGTCTGAGTCTCTGCAGGCACTCTTCTGTGTGTGATGTTAAAGCAGCATCGTCAGCAAAGAGGAGTTCCCTGATGAGGGCCTTCCGTACTTTGGTCTTCGCTCTTAGACGGGCAAGGTTGAACAACCTGCCATCTGATCTTGTGTGGAGGAAAATTCCTTCTTCTGAAGACTTGAACGCATGTGAGAGCAGCAGGGAGAAGAAGATCCCAAACATTGTAGGTGCGAGAACACAGCCCTGTTTCACACCACTCAGGATAGGAAAGGGCTCTGATGAGGCACCGCTATGCTGAATTGTGCCTTTCATTTGTCATGGAATGAGGTGATGATACTTAGTAGCTTTGGTGGACATCCGATCTTTTCTAGTAGTCTGAAGAGACCACGTCTGCTGACGAGGTCAAAGGCTTTGGTGAGATCTATGAAAGCAACGTAGTGGGGCATCTGTTGTTCACAGCATTTCTCCTGTAGCTGGCGAAGGGAGAACAGCATGTCAATGGTGGATCTCTCTGCTGGAAAGCCACACTGTGCCTCAGGGTAGACATGCTCAGCCAGCTTCTGGAGCCTGTTTAAAACGACTCGAGCGAAGAGTTTCCCCACTATGCTGAGCAGGGAGATTCCACAGTAGTTGTTGCAGTCACCGCGGCCACCCTTGTTCTGATAGAGGGTGATGATATCGGCATCGCGCATGTCCTGTGGTACTGCTCCCTCATCCCAGCAAAGGCAAAGCAGGTTTGTGTGAGGTAATCCATTTTGGACCAAAAAAGGATAGATCCAAGCATTATTTAAATGGTGTGAGGCTGAGAGCTGTAGAGGACCAAAGAGATTTAGGGGTCCATGTGCACAGATCATTAAAATGTCGTAGTCAGGTACAAAAATATCAAAAAGACCAATGAATTGTTAGCCTTTATAACTGGAGGCCTAGAATATACAGAGGAGGAAGTTTTGCTACAGCGATACAAATCTCTGGATAAATCGCATCTGGAGTATTGTGCACAGTTCAGGAGAAGTGCAGTACAGATTAGCCAGAATGTTACAAAGAGTTAGATTATGAGGAGAAATTACTTAAAATAAGTTTGTATTCCATGGGCTATAGCAGGTTAAGGAGTTATTTGATTGGGGTTTTTAAGATTTTGAAAGGAATTGCTTAGATAGAGAAAAACTTTTTCTGCTGGAGTGGGGGAGTCCAGGATCAGTGGATATAACCTTAAAAGAGCCTGGAAAAAAGTTAGGAAACACTTCTTCATGCAAAGGGTGGTAGAAATGTGGAACACTACCTCAAAAAGAAGTAGATGCTAGCTCAATTGATCTTTTTAAATCTGAGATAAACTTTTCCTGGCCAAGGATATTACGAAAGAGGGAGTCATGGCAGTGGGATGGAGTAGGGATACAGACCATTGACAATCTCATTGAATGGTGGAGCAGGCTCGGCAGTAGGGAGGGGTCTGGGGCTGCATGGCCGACTCCTTTTCCTATTTCTTGGCTATGAACTGTGGACATCAGCCTGCATTGTATTCCTCTGTGGTGTAGTACACTGGTATACCAGTATACAGTGCTGTAAGGGCTGGGGATTGGGAGAGGATGGGTTAATAGAACAGCAGGCAGGACTCTATCAATTCTGCAGCACTTGGACCATACAAATAAAAACCATGTGTCAGGATTGCACAGCATAGATTCACCAGGGTGCTGCCTGGTGCACAGAAATAGAAATATTAAGAACATTTTGAAAAATTGGGGCTGTTTTGGTTGGAACAGAGGAGATTGACAGGTGTTTTGACAGCTATCTTTAAAATTAGGAATGGATGTCGCAGAGTAGATAGAAACAGACTGATTTCAGTGGTTGAGGTCACGAATGAGAGGATATAAATATAATAAATGCAAGAGATTTGGGACAGAGAGCAGGAGAAGCATTTTTTTCTACACAGTTTTGAGGCTGCAGAATGCATCACTGGATTTAATGATTAAAGCAGAGATCAGGATTTAGCAATATTTAAGATGAGGTTAGATAGATGATTGAAGGAAAATGGGATAAAGGGATATGAGAGCAGGCACATGGGATTAGGATACTGCTCGTGTGAAGGATAAACACCAACACAGGTTGAGGAGCCAAAATGGCCTGTTTTGTGTTTCATAATTTCTGTAGATATTTTATACTTGAAAATCAGATTTGTTGAACATTTGGACAACAGGCTGGGGCACTTTGAGGAAGCTTGAGCGCATACAACATGTAACAACATTTCTTTTCAAAGTAAGCATAAAATGATCAGATAACAGAAGTAGCACTGTTAACTGTACATGTGCTCCAGGTTGCACTATATGCACTTGTTGCATAAAGTTAGCATTCTGTATTAACAGATATTCTCTGCACCCTCTCCTCACAGCTCAAATCCCTGCATTCCAGCTTCTCACTCTTTGAGGTCTCAGGTCTGCCTTGAATTAAAATTAGCAATGATAATCAACTGTGACTGCGACTAAATATAATCCCAACATCAACAACTGGCTTAATAGTATAAATATTATTTGCAGGTAGAAGTATCACTTTTGGCCCCAGCAATTTGTTCAAATCCATAAAGCTGATGGCCACCCTAACATCTGATCCTATGCATTGCCATAATTAGTGTTTTGAAAATGTAAAATAATGCAAAATTGTGCTTCAGTTTTTTCTTCTTCTCGTACTGCAGTATCCGCACTGTGAACTAACCATAGGATATGTCAAATGCTTCTAAAAACAGCTGCCATTCTTGCAGTGTAATCATATTTTCCTGGGAAGATGAATGTAATTTACTAGCAATGTGCACAGGATTTGTTCTGCATTCCTTTCTGACATTAATTCCTGGCAATACACCAGGAAGGAATCAGCCAATGATCTTGCTAAGTAACTTAATTAGACCTAGCTATCCTTAGCTGAGCTGCCATTTATGCTTGTACTGTATATATACATGGGTTCCAATTGCCATTCTTTATGTCTAATACCTATGTTTAATATACAGCCTGAATTATCCAGAGAGAATACACTGTTGACTTTTGTGTGTTAAAAGCATCATATTGCATTGTAATTGGTTTTATGAGTTAGATTAGTCACATGCGAGGTTGTAGTACAACCAATTTATCCAAGGTCAGAACCTCCATATGATGCAGTCAGGTATTTGCACTATGACCCAATGAGCAAGTAATGCTGTATTGCAGCAACCTAACTGTTTGTGGCTTGTTCATAAACAATAACAATCTATCAGAATTTACCAGTGAAGATCAGCATTGGAAATGTGCAATTGAGTTTTTAAGCTACGGATGTGTTTTGATGCAGTGGTGCTGATCGGTACCTAATCTCAATACTGGAATCGTGGTGTATCCTTCAAAAATATAGTTTTCCAGTTAAGTGAAATAATGTTTGGCAGCAAGATTGCAGCTAGAAAGCCATTTGGGCTTTAGCCTAGGCTTAAGAAAGTGGGGGGAAAAAACTCAAATGCTAGAGGCACTCAGCACATCTGCCAATGTCTGTGGAGGCAGCAGACAAAGTTAATGTTTTGGGTGAGGAACCTTCAGAACTGAAAAATGAGACTGACATATTCTGGTCAAAAAAAGCAACGGAGAACACACAGAAGAACCTTAGGTGTAATAATCTAACATTGTCTCAGTCAAAGCAGCATGGCGTAAAGGCTGACACCAAAGGGTGATGATGATAGGAGGTGTCAGAGTGGGAGCCAGCTGCCAGTGGAGTCTCATGAAGTGAATGTTGAGGTGACTGCTTGTAATTTTTATCAATAACTTCCAGGATGGAATATTGTACAAAGTGTTTGCAGCTGACACCATTGTTTCCATTTCCCTAGGCCTCCCATTCCTTGGCTATTTACACACCCCTTTGTTTCTTTAATGTCTTAATACTCCTGTTTATTACTTGACTGCAACAATCTGTTAGATCATTTCACTTATTATTCTGACACTTGCTCACACATCATCACCCATTGCTGTCAGCCTTCGGCCACGTTGTCTTTGCTAGTTACATACCGTCTTTACAGTTGATGATCTGGATTAGCTTCACCCTGCCTTTATCAACATAGTTAGTGGGGAAGCCCTTGAGTAATTTTCTAATAAATCTCTAAAACTAATCCTCCTTTCCTCCTATGCACTTCTAAGAATTTGAACCCATCATTCAGATGTGAATAGGAAAGTTTTTTTTTATCTGTTATATTTGTCAATTTAGTTAACTGGTTTTGTCATGCATAGAGACGGTAATTCCCTTCAATCAAAGTCGAACAGTGATTAAGAATAGCACAGAAAGGAAAAACTAGAACTATTTACAGCTTTAGAGGAATGAACCATGTTTGCTTATTCTAAAGACCAATGTGCTGAGAGGCTGAAATTATCACAGTTAAAGATTTTGCAGTTTTTCCAGACCATAAATTCATTGTTATGCCTGAAAAATCCTGAACTGGAGGAACTTGTGTCTCAACCAAAGTTTGCAGCAAAGTTTTGTGCAAGAAATATGAAAGCTTTTGTTTTGTGCTGTTTGTTGGGACAGACCTGATGCACCAAGATATGGACTGCATGTTAACACTATGGCTTGGACCTATGGTTCCCAAAGCTCACCCACCGCTGAGGTTTTCCTTGCCTCATGTCTGGGTTTGTTGATTCAGATTTCTTTTGGGCCTCCTTATCTCGAGAGACAATGGATACGCGCCTGGAGGTGGTCAGTGGTTTGTGAAGCAGCGCCTGGAGTGGCTATAAAGGCCAATTCTAGAGTGACAGGCTCTTCCACAGGTGCTGCAGAGAAATAGGATGATGTAAGAGTCAATTCTGTTAACAGAATTACCATTAGCGGTTCAACTGCAGAGTTGTCGGGGCTGTTGCACAGTTGGCTCTCCCCTTGCGCCTCTGTCTTTTTTCCTGCCAACTACTAAGTCTCTTCGACTCGCCACATTTTAGCCCTGTCTTTATGGCTGCCCGCCAGCTCTGGCGAATGCTGGCAACTGACTCCCACGACTTGTGATCAATGTCACAGGATTTCATGTCGTGTTTGCAGACGTCTTTAAAGCGGAGACGTGGACGGCCGGTGGGTCTGATACCAGTGGCGAGCTCGCTGTAAAATGTGTCTTTGGGGATCCTGCCATCTTCCATGCGGCTCACATGGCCAAGCCATCTCAAGCGCCGCTGACTCAGTAGTGTGTACAAGCTGGGGATGTTGGCCGCCTCGAGGACTTCTGTGTTGGAGATACGGTCCTGCCACCTGATGCCAAGTATTCTCCGGAGGCAGCGAAGATGGAATGAATTGAGACGTCGCTCTTGGCTGACATATGTTGTCCAGGCCTCGCTGCCATAGAGCAAGGTACTGAGGACACAGGCCTGATACACTCGGACTTCCATGATAATCAACAACTTCATTATCATTGTATCATGCGATTACCAGGATGATGGTAGGCAAACTAGATGAACCTTGATTATTTGTCATATAAAAATTCCTGTGTTCCCCAGGTAGTGAGTTCCCTACCTTGGACAGGTTGTTGAGGTGATGAGGAAAGGCATGTTGCATTCTGTACCAAAAGAAGGAAAATTGCAGTGTGAGTAAACTGGGCTACTTCACACTACCTTATAGCTCATACAGGTCTGGAACAGGTTGCTTGCCTATTCCTATCTTGACAGCAAGAGCAGCAGTTGAACTGCTAATGGTAATTCTGTTAACAGAATTGACTCTTACATCATCCTATTTATTTGCAGCTATCATCTTCCTGCACTTTTAACTCGCATTTTGTGAATTTAACATTTGGATAGATTCACCTCATCTTTTTGGCATTTAAGAGTATTGCTCTCATTTTTGCCTAAAGTTGTATTCCGCTTGTCTCGGGAAGTAATGGCGCTGAGATTCTACCTTTGTTACAAGGATTTCCATTTTTTTTGGTATTAAAACTTGGGATTCTATATTTTTTAAAACTGCAAAGGATTTCGGTGGACGTTGAGACATCTAGAGATAGTTGAACTGGTAAACAAGGACTGGAAAGCAGGTAATTTCAAAGAAACCAGCAGGGGGTTTGACCTAAGAGCTACCCTCTGTTGTGAAGAGAGAGAATTTATGACTTGACATGTGACTTGTTTCTGGAAGGTTTTGGTTTCAGTTTTGAACTTTAAAAAGCCAGTAGGTTCAAACAAAAGCTGGCAATTGGAACTTGATTTCGACCTGCCTGGAGATCAGAAGAAGATCCAGAAAAGTATTACCTCTATGTAAAGAACCCTTGCTCTTGAAAAACTAAAGCTTGTATGAAATGGTACTGTTGCCTCCTGCATTTTTGAAGAAACCCTGAATTTGCAGAAATCTTGCATCTTTTAAAGGAGGATTTTTGCATGGAATGTGAGAACTGACACCTGTTGCTACACCCCTGATGGAAGACCTATGTGAAGCCTTCTACAGTTGAAATTCTTTGAACACCTACCCATTACAGACTGTTCATCAACCTCGCCAGGAAAGACTTCGAGTGGTATTCAACTATTTGTCTTTGGGTCACCTCACTGAACCAAGAATTTCCTTCCAGATCATGGCAGTCGAAGTTTTTTTTTTATTCCTATGAAAAAGCTACAAAGAAAAATCCTTTTTTCCCTGGTTTAACTGGTTTTTGGATGTATGCGTGTGCATGAGGGCTAGGGAAGCAATAAGGAGCTTTAATATCAATTTGTATATAGGTTTGTTTCATTATTGGTGAAGACTTGGTTTTATAATAAACAGTTAATTTTGTTATTGATTAAAGGAACCTGGTCGCTGTGCTTTATTCTGGGGACTAATAGAGTATCTGGCTGTTTCTGGTAAGTGGGAACATTTATTGGTATGCTGTGACCTGTGGAGAAGTGGGACTGAATTAACAGTGCACTCCTCCCACCTTGGTCATAACATCTGGCATTTGTTGTTTTGGTTACAGGCTTTACTCTTTTGCATCTGGGATGACTTGGCAGCAAATACTTATTGAAATCCTGCATCAAACAACAATTGTTTGAATGAGTTTCCTCATTCATTTGCCTTTCAGGAGCTTTCAGAAAAATGTTTGACTAAAATAGATGTAGAATAGTTAAAGCATTAAGTGCCGTTCTGTGATTTTTAAAAAGCAGCTAGTTGAGGGTGGCATGCTTTCACCGAGCAGTCTGACAGTTCAAACTGATGAGTGCTTTGTCATGGCTTTGTTAGAAGCTGAGCTCAATGTTTAGATCATCTATTCCAGCACCATCATCCACCACCAGCATATCGTGGCTACATTGTGTACCATCTACAAGATACAGTGCAGCCGACGAGCAGCTGTTAACATTATGACTGAATTTTAATTTTTAAAATGCTCTTCACTTCCAGATTTCAACCTCCAGCTAAGAGAATAGCTTCCCTCATGGTGACAATGTTTTAATGGACCATATCTTGTGGTACCCTTTTAGAAAAAGAGAAACCCTGGTAGAGGCCTTTAAGATGAACTTGTTGGACAGAGTAGATGAATGTTTCCACTTGCGGGAGAATCTAAAGCTAGGGACATAAAGACAAGATAATTACTAACAAATCCAATAGAAAAAAGAGATATTTCTTTACCCATTGGTTAGAATGTGAACCTCGCTACCATAGGAAGGTGTTGAGGCAAATAACTTAGATGCTTTCAAAAGGAAACTAGACAAGTGCCGGAGAGAAAAGGGGCTGGAAAGGCTGAGATGAGGTGAATCCAATGGGAGGAAACCCATGTGGAGAATAAACACCAGCACAGACTAGTTGGGCCGAATGACCTGTTTCTGTGCTGTACAATTTATATAAAGTCACTATTACAGCAGCACCTCCCAAACCCTCAACCTCCACCACCCAGAAGGGCAAGGGCAGCAGGTGCACAGAAACACTATTGCCTCCAAGTCTCTCATTATCCTGACTTGAACATACATTGCCATTCCTTCATCATCACTTGGTTAAAATCCTGGAACTCCTTTCTAACAGCACCTTGGGAGTACTTTCACCACATGCACTGCAGCAGTTCAAGAAGGCGATCCACCACCACCTTCTCAAAGGCAATTAGGGAGGGGCAATAAATGCTGGCCTTGTCAGTGACACCCACAACCCAAGAGCTTTTTCCATAAAATTATTTACATTGTACTTGGTATTGTGTTTCTTGTTCTACAATCCACAAAGATTGCTGAAAATTCTAAATTAGATATGCATTCCATTGTATAGCTTTCAAAACACAACTTTGTTAGCATTCTTTCTTTATGTCTCAGTAGGGTTGACCTACCTGAGCTTTCTGTAGAAGAGGTACAGCATGTCCTATTGAATTGGCTCATAGCCTGTTGAGCTTGGAGCTGCAGAATATCAGTTGTGGTGTATAATGTGCCAAATATACAACATGTACTCATCAAACTCCCATATATAGTTTCAGAATGAGGAAAGCATTGAACAAAAACACTGACAGAGTCATTCCAGACACCATAGACTCTGCTAAAGTGCAAACTTTTGTTATTTACTATTCTGATTTTTATTTTGTACATTCTTTCTGTTCTCTCCTCAAAACTTCCTTTAATTAAATTCAAACTTATTTTCTTCCATCATCATTGAGGCTGTACTGGTGACTGCTTCCATGTGGTCCTAGTGTCCAGTGCATAACTGATCATGATTAGCATGCATGGTCTGCTATCTTATCCATCAGCAACCTATTTTATAGTCCCTTTTGTTAAGCAGCTTAGATGTCTCATCACTTCAATGCATTTTTTTATAAAAATGGGTGGAAAGCACAACAGATAGAGGAGAGTTCAGAAGGTTATTGTAGGGCTGGAGTAGGTTAGAGACAGGTATGATTGAGGTCACGATAGGATTTAAACATAATTTAAAATTTAAGGTTGAGGCCTGGGCAACAGTGTAGGCCAATAATGAAAGTAGTGATGCACGAATAGGGTTTGGTATGGGGTAGGATGTAAAGTTTTGGATGAGCTGAAGTTCACAGAGGGTAGAGTTTCGGATCTGTGAACTTAACTGTGGAACTGGCAAGTGAACAAAAGTGGTCTTGTGTTACCCCAATGCTTAGTGTAAAAACAGATGGGTGCATCAGCGCTCATGCTGCAGTTTTTGAGCTTACTGTGTTTTCAGATTAAAATAACCATATTACTGACATGTGCTCTATGGCATTTCAAGCATTTAATACAATATAGCGTTTACCTTGTAAAATGAAGTTTTGTGGCCTAGTTGTTGGGTATTTCACATTTCAGCCAAGGGGTTCCTATTCATATTTCATTACCAATGATCGTTCTTACACAAGTAATCCCATTGTGTGTAAAAGGGCTCCAGGCCACTCAGCTGCGAAGCAAATACTGCCATTGCTTGCAAGTTAACAGGAGTTTTGCATGATTGACTCCTTTCCACAAGAAATACACGCTCCTGGCCTCGTGTAAGTGAAAGAATGGGCACACCATTACAGGCAGCCTTTGATTAAGGTCTGCCTGTGGGAAACTGACATTTTATAGAATTGTTTCTAAAGTGGTTCCATAATGTGAGCCTGCCAAAGTACTGGAGTGTGGGTTTCAGAGTGCACACAAAGAGGGAGCCACTGCTTCTACAAAGTTTCTTCCAAATGGTAATCACAGTGACATTTTTGTCCATGGACTTCCTCCAATGTCAGAAGAATATTTTTTTTATCAGACAACAATCCAAAGGCTGCCCTGTGTGGTTAGGTTGAAAGTTTCACTTAATCAGGACCTCACACCATGCAGTTGTTGAAAATGCGTGGTTGCTATTGCTGTGTTGTCTCTGTTCGCATGGGGAAGGACAGCTTGAGGGGAGTCTCTGAGGTGCCAGTCATAGCACCACACTGAGGCTTAAGCAGAAGCACTGGATTGCAGCATTAAGACCAAATGATACTATCTGAAAACCTCTCATTAAAGTTGGACTAGTTAGTACTTAGAACTACACTGGGGTTCAGTATTCTGGGGGTGTGGAGTGGACTGAGCCAGGGTTCCTGCTGAGTTGCAGAACCTGAAAACTGTGCACGAATGAACATTGGGTGGTCACAAATTTGAGATGGGACTGATGCCCACCCCAATCAACCTGCCAACGCTTAATGTTTGGCACTAGAGGCCCGAGTACCAGTGGGTGTTCCTGAATGGAACTTAGTACGGGATAACATCCTCGACAGAGATGGGAGACACTTGTTGTTTGAAAGGACATGGTTACCAAATCTTTTTCCAAGACCATTCATTGCTGGTGTTTAGTAAATGGAGTGGCACAGTGAAGGCTTGTACCTGCTGCTAAAAATGTAAGAGCAAACCTATTGGAGAAGGACTCCAGGTGCATGCAATAAAAGCTGCTTCCATTCAACTTTGCATTTTGAACACATAATGTTTGATTTTGGATCACAAGGTCATATAGAAATTATGAGCTTGAAGTTTAAACTCCATGAATCTCCAGTCGTAGAGGTGCAAAAGGGATGGGTTCAGGTGACTGCTTTTAAAAGTATCACAAATTGAAATACCTTTGCTACTTGGAGATGTGTTATCACCGTCTTTGGCGGTGTGACCTGGAGGTTAATGAGCTTAATGTTTAACACCAGTTTGTTTATACTGCAATGAAAGTAATTGTCTGAAATAAAGATCTCCGGATAATGACAGTTGTTCCAGCTTGTGCAATTTGTACACACTGTGTGTTGACCCTTAAACACTCACAGAATGATGTAACTTCATCAACACTCACAACTTGAAACATAACTCTGAAGCAGCAGCACCATTGCTGCCTTTGTTTTAACAGTACTTAAAACCACACAGGGACATTTTGGGTAAAATAGGACAATTGGGATCCTGCCAAAAGTTTATCTGATTTATGCTGGGCAATAAGGAGCTTTTTGAAATGCAGTGTATTGATTGATCAAATTGTTTCCAATAATTCAGAGCATTAAAGAGCCATCTGGCAAAAAGAAACTTTAACGGCAAAGTATTTAAGGAGAAAATAGTGTTTGCACCATAAATTTACCTGCACCTTCATTCAGTTGTCATTTGTATCACTGGGAAAGTGACTTTCTACATCTCAATGTCACACTCTGTTGAGATGGAATGCCTGCTGTGAAAATGGGATCTTGTATCACCTTAGGATGTTCCAAAGTGTGTTGCAACCAGTGGATTAATTTTAATGTGTTACTTTGGCAAACATGGCAGCCAATTTGAGACTGGCAAGGTCCCACTAACAGCAAATAAATGTATATCCAGATAACCTGTTAATTATGATATTGGAAGAAGGAATGTTGGTCGAGACAACAGGAGAAGTTCCAGCTCTTCAGAATAATGCCATGACAAAAAGAAAGAGTTGCATTTGTATAGCGCCTTTCACGACCACAAGATATCTCAAAGCCCTTTACAGCCAATGAAGTACTTTTCTTGACGTGTAGTCACTGCTGAAATGCAGGAAACGCAGCAGCCAGTATGCGCACAGTAAGCTCCCACAAACAGCAATGTGATAATGACCAGATAATCTGTTTTGTGATGTTGATTGAGGGAATAAATATTGTGGGATGTTTTACACCCACCTGAGCGGGAAGATGGGGTCTCCATTTAATGTTTCACCTTGAGGTGAAAGGCGCTATATAAATACAAGTTCTTTTGTTTTCCTTGTGTAGGGTATACCTATGTACTGTGTATTTCAGTCACCTTGCCTTTAAAAGGACATTAACAGGTCAGGCAGAAGGCAGAAACGTGACGGTTCCGGAACACCAGTCATTATCAAATGTAGAGTAGCGTATAAATATAGGAAAGACCACAGTGTAAGGTTCCCCCACCAAGCTGGACTGAGGGGCTGGAACCATGGGAAGCCCCTCGAACTGTATCGTTAATATTCTCAATTGCTGTAAATGTAAAACTGTAATTGACATGACAATTGTGAAACGGAAGGGTTGGGAAGAAACTCATGACAGTATTGAAGGAAACTGATCTCCCTTGCAATGTTTGTATTTTTTGGTACTGTTTGGAAACTGTTTGGCAATGTAATTTTTACAGATTTTTATGAATAAAGTATATTTTGGAAATTAAAAAAAAAAAAAATATAGGAAAGAGTAAAGTTTATTTGGTACATGTACAGTTTCCTGCTGCTCTGGTTAAAGTCCTGCATGTTACTTGCCTCCAACTACTGTCCATGTCCTAATCCTTTTATACCTTTTTTGTTTTCCTCTTGAATTGGGAATACTGACTCCTATTTGAGTATTCAATCCATATTCCTGCAGTCAGTGATTAGTCCTGTGTTCAATCATATGCGCATCCTTATAGATGCTTAAAGCTGTAATGGGTGTAAAATGCTAATTTGTGATTTTTCTTTGTCCAACAGTAAAAACATGGGTGACCCTTGAAGATCGAATTCCGTCCTCCTTCCCCCTACCCCCTGCCTACCCCCTCCCACTCTCAAGTACTGAAACAGAAGAATCGGTGAACTCCAACTATGTCTGACATGCAGTGTGGCCAGTTCGTGGACTGGGATAAGATGACTGACTTGGGGAAGGACAGTCCTGTGGTCCCATCTTACATAGATGGCAACTTGCTAAAGCAGTACGCCAGACAAGGTTACTGGGCAAAGAGCCACTCTCTAAGAGGAAAGATCTACGAGCAAATCATCAAAGCAGTCTCCTGCAGAACCGTGACTCCTGATGCTGAAGTGTACAAGGATATTGTTGGAAAAATCACTGGGAAAAGGAGTGCCTCCACATTATCGTTGCCAGAATTTGTGGATGGCAGTGCTGTGCCAAGCTATTGTCTGAACGCAGATGGAATTGTTGCGGTTAGGAAGATCGTGGTGTGTATTTCCAACCAGTTTCCGGACATCTCTTTCTGTCCAGTGCTGCCGGCTATTGTGGCGCTGCTCCTGCACTACAGCGCAGATGAAGCAGACTGTTTCGAGAAGGTGTGCCGGCTCTTGGCCTGCAATGACCGTACAAAGCATTTCATAGACCAAACCTTCCTGGCCTACGAGGCTTCCTGCATGACCTTCGGTGATCTAGCCAACAAATATTGCCAAGGTGCTCACAAGCTGATAGTGAGTGCTTCAGAGGACGTGCTGGAGGTTTACTCCGATTGGCTACGGTGGATGTTTGGAGACCTGCCCTTTAATTACGCAGCCCGCGTGTTGGATATCTTCTTTGTTGAAGGGTTTAAGGTACTGTACAGGGTAGCACTGGCTCTCCTCAAGTTCTTCCGAAAAATTAGAACCGGACAGTCCGAAAAATCTGCCGACATTCGAACTGATATCCAGAACTTTGTCCAAGGCATTGCTGAGCACATCCCTATTGAGAAGCTGTTGGACAAGGCGTTTTCTATCCGCTTGTTCTCCAGGAAGGAGATCCGTTTGCTCCGAGATGCCAATGAGAAAGCACTGAAGCAAAAAGGCATCACAATAAATCAAAAGAGGTATTTACTCCAGCTTATTCCAGCACAAAATTATTTTCAACCTGGAATCTACTTTAAGATCAAAACAGGCATTCCGATGCGTAGCTTTCTGCTTAAATGTTTTCTCCCCAATACCTTTTAAACAGACTTTTCTATCAGTTGATTTTGATTTAAGGGGAGCTGTAAGGGAATACTATCCTTTATTCATAGCCATTTACTGAAGACTTGACAAATCATTCAAAACCATAATCTTAGAGATTTTGCATGAAGCTACATAGCTGTGAAAATTTAAGGCACTCTGCAGAGGAACTAATGCAACTGCACCCTCAAGGTTGTACAATTACATCAGTTTTCAATTCCTGCCTCATTAAGTTTGTTCACACTTGTTTGCCACATATTTCCTCGGCTGCGCCCAGTGACCCCCTTGTCCAAGGTATGAGTGAGGTCGAGCTGCTTCCTGCCGAGCAAGACAGGCCTTGATGCTGAGTAGCCTTTGCTTTCATTTGTGCGCCTCCGAGTGGCTGCCTCAAGTGGATTGAAGCAGTCTTTGGCACTTGCTGCAGAAAACCCCAAAGGACAGGTCAAAATGAATTAAAATGAAATTTCATACTTTGCCACATATAGCTTCTAAATTGTTCAAAACTGAACTTGTCCTGCTTTTAGAGTAATGTTTGGAAAGATGAAAAATAATTTTTCATCACCTGACCTATGAGTGACAGTCGCATTTATAATGTTAAAAATTGTTGTTAATTCTCTCTCTCTATCAGACTCTGTCCTTCTGTCTCTCTCTCTGCCTCTGTCACAACAACTTGTATTTATGTAGCACCTTTAACATAATAAAAGTCCCAAGGCACTTCACAGCAACGTTACAAAGCAAAACTTAACATCGAGTTAGGTAAGGCGATATTATAGCAGATGGGAAAAAGCTTGGTCAGAGAGGTAGAGAGGGGACACAGCCACCAATGGTGACGTGATTAACATCATAAATGCTCAAGACACCAGAATTAGATGACTGCAGATATCTCCGAGGGTTGCAGGGCTGCAGGAGATTACAGAGATAGGGAGGGGTGAGGTCATAGAGGGATTTGAAAACAAGGATGAGGAAATTTTAAAATGAGGCATTGTTCAACTGGGACCCAGTGTAGGTCACCGAGCACAAGATGATGGTGAACAGGACGTGATGTGAGTAAGGACACGGGCAGGAGAGTTTTGACGACCTCAAGTTTATGGAGGTTAGAATGTTGGAGACTAGCCAGGAGTGCTTTGTAATAGTCAAGTCTAAAGGTAACGAAGGTTTAGTTTAGTTTAGTTTAGTTTAGTTTAGAGATACAGCACTGAAACAGGCCCTTCGGCCCACCGAGTCTGTGCCGACCATCAACCACCCATTTATACTAATCCTACACTAATTCCATATTCCGACCACATCCCCACCCGTCCCTATATATTTCCCTACCACCTACCTATACTAGGGGCAATTTATAATGGCCAATTTACCTATCAACCTGCAAGTCTTTGGCATGTGGGAGGAAACCGGAGCACCCGGAGGAAACCCACGCAGACACAGGGAGAACTTGCAAACTCTGCACAGGCAGTACCCAGAATTGAACCCGGGTCGCTGGAGCTGTGAGGTTGCGATGCTAACCACTGTGCTGGCACAGTGGTTAGCACCGCAGCCTCACAGCTCCAGCGACCCGGGTTCAGTTCTGGGTACTGCCTGTGCGGAGTTTGCAAGTTCTCCCTGTGACTGCGTGGTTTCTGCCGGGTGCTCTGGTTTCCTCCCACAGCCAAAGACTTGCAGGTTGATAGGTAAATTGGTCATTTTAATTGCCCCTAGTGTAGGTAGGTGGTAGGAGAATAGTGGGGATGTGGTAGGGAATATGGGATTAATGTAGGATTAGTATAAAATGGGTGGTTGTTGGTCGGCACAGACTCGGTGGGCCGAAGGGCCTGTTTCAGTGCTGTATCTCTAAATAAAAAAAAAAGAAGGTATGAATGAGGTTTCAACAGCAGTTGCGCTGAGGTGGGGAGAAGTCTGGTGATGTTACGGAGTTTGAAATAGGCAATATTAATGACGGCCTGAATAAGCAGTTGGAAGCTCATCTTGGGGACAAATATGATTGCAGGATTGCAAGCAATCACCCCTAAACCCTCCGCCCTCTCTCCTTTTCTTTGTTTCAGCTGCTCCAGCTTTATTTACATCTCCATTGCAGGTTTTTTGAATTTTTCTGTTAGGCTTGGTTCCTTTTTAATTTTTTTCTGCCCTCCCCCCAAAGCATTTGTCAAATGGCTTCTTGTAATTGGTAGGTTACTACCTTGATCAGTTTAAACTCGTGTAAGATCAAATTTCAGCATGTTAGATTCAAGCCTCATCTGTCAGCACATTGCCCATAAAAGTTAATCTATTTCCCATTGTTTTTTTTAAAAAAAATCACGTCTACATTTGAACCACCCTGTACCACTTGCCATTTTCCATTCTTGATCTTGACTACATCTCTGCCAGCACCAGCTGTGAGCTAATTATTTGGCTTTGCCTGAAAAGACTGGTTGGGGGAAGAACCAGGTTTCTGCTCGAGCTTCCTGTACCGTTTCTGGGATCACGCCCTATTTCCTACTATTACATGACCAAAGCAGCATGTCCTGCACTTGCCTTAACGTGGTCAGTATTGACTTGTCTTTTCATTTTGCATCTTGTTCTGTACTTTTTTTTAAAAAAAGTATTGCACTGCTTTTTATTTGCATGAGGAAGTGGCCCTATATTCTGTTTATTTTTGTAATACAGCCAAGGGATATCTGACCAAGGAAAAATGCAGTCGCAGATCAGAATCTGGATCAAATACTTTCCCATCAATAGTCCCAAGCAATTTATGCAGTATAAAACTCCCCTATGTTATGTCCCAAACTAGGAGGAACATTCTGTGCTGCATCAGGCAAACACTTCCATTTCTCTCACCATTGTTAGAATTGTGGTTGTGCCAAAGTGCAAGCCGTTTTAAGCTATGCATCTTGCACACTGGAGGTGACTTGGGACTGCCCAGAACTCTCAACACATAATGTTGCTTTCAGCCAGCAGAGTGGTGATATTTATCATGTCAGTCTGGACAGGAATCAGAGCCAGATTTTTGAGGGTGAAAGGACCATTGTGCTGAGACTTTCAACTCGCCCCATTATATGCTTTCAGCACAGATGATGCAAGATAATTATAAATCGCTTTGCTTTGTGGGCTTTGAATTTAGGGTCAGCAACTTTGGTTAAGAGTTGGTTCTGAACCTGTAATCCTGAGGAATAACTGTTGCCTCTGTGTGTGTGTGTGTTTGTGTTTGTGTACCCGTATCATACGCAGGCATGTTTTTCTCTGAGCCGTTTGTGCTGGCTCTGTGCACAGTTAATTGATTTCTGTACTTTGAAGGAGTAGTTCCAGACTCTTGGTGCTGCTGTTCACTGCAATTTGGGTCATCGACTAAGTAGTTTAAAGCAAATTATGTTCCGACTTTTTTTTCTCAAAACAGTGTTCAAAATGTGTTATGTAACTGGCAACAATTGGTCATCTGTCTTTCATTTGAACTATATTGGAAATTAGAATAAATGAAGTATAGAGGCCTGTGTGCGCTCTCAGGTGGATGTCAAAGATCCCTTGGCACTATTTCAAAGAACAACAGGGGAATTCTGCCTGGTGTCCCGGCCAATATTTATACCTCAATCAACATCATTCTTTTTTTAAAAAAATTTATCCGGTCCTTATGACATGGTTATTTGTGGGAGCTTGCTGTGCACATATTGGCTGCCGCACTTCCGACATTACAACAGTAACTACACTTCAAAAATACTTCATTGGCTGTAAGCACTTTGGGACGTCCTGAGATTGTGAAAGGCGCTATAGAAACGCATGTTTTTTTTTAAAGAAAGAATAACACGTGACTGAACAGTTAATGAAAACACATGGAACTGTTTTTAAAAAAAAAAAGTAGGTACAGAGCAGATTAGATCAAGGTTCAACTGTTGGCTGGAATTAGTCACGAGCTCAATTAGTTTTTACATTTAATTAATTCATGTCCCTTTGGATATATTAACTGCACTGCACTATATGCCTGTAATGCATGCTTACCCGGTACATTAAACCTGACACCAGCTCATACTGTGCTCTTGGGTTCAAACTTTGATTTCAGTGTTTTGCTATATCATGTGTGAGCAGATAGTAGCAGAGCAGGTGAGAGCTACTGAATCAAAGAATTGTCCTTACTGTTCACATAGTGGCTTAGCCTTCACACGGCCTACGACATGCCTAAAGTTCCCCTCTGATTCCTGCCACTCTGTCAGTTCGGATACCACTATAGGGAGAGGGGGGGGGGGAAGGATTGGTAAATGCAGAATCTAGACGTCAGTAAACCCTGCCTGTTTGATGGGGATAGAGCTTGCTGGTGTAGTGACGGAATGGTGGGAGATGTTGGGAGACATCCCACTCTTACCATTTTGAGAGCCAGCGCCCTAGTGTTGTCAGAAGGCAAGATCACCTTGTTGTGGGACTTGCCTCCTTCATCCTTTCCCAGCATAGTTTAAGTCCCTCTATTTCTTTTGGAATTTCCTTGGTTAATTTTGGAAAGGAAGTGACAACAGTTCACAAGAATATTGCTTTTCTAAATAGTCTGTAAACACACGCTGTTCTTTGGCAGACTAGTTAAAGTGAGGGTGTAATTACGATCTTACCTCAGGCTGATGCTACATTTTCTTTTCCCCAAGAAGGGACTTAAGGAGGAGGTCTTGCTTTGCGAAGCTGAACTTGGACCCTTTGTATTAATACTTCACTTGAGTGTTAAACTGATGTTAAAACTGAAGGTGCACTGTAGACATTCAGAGCATAAAAAGTGAGAGAGATTGAGTTTGTTAAATAACCTTTGCATGGCATTTTCTCCCCTCTGAAAGCCGCAGTGGGATTGTGATGGTTTTTACATTGTGTTGGATCATTGAACATTTGCATCAGAAGGTGCAAAAGGCTAAAATTGCTCATATTTGCTCAAAAAGTGTAAGAACAAAATAAAAGTGAGCAGCGCTGAAACTAAATATAATTTCCTTTTAAATATAACTAAATATTGGCTTTTGTTGAGAGTTGTCAGAACAGTTCCAAGCGAACCTTTATTGTGCACAGAACCAGGGTAGTTGTTGCTTAAATGATTATGATTTTGTTTTCAGTGCTTAGCATGTTGTAGTTAACATTCTTTTTTTTGTAGGTAGAAGCTTGCTCTTTCTCTCTGGTATGTGGGAATTGCACTGATTGCTTTCTTTTTTTTTCCTTCATCATTATGTCTGTGTTCTTTATGACATCCAAATTTGTTCCTGTTAAACCACGTCTTCAATGTCCGATTTACAGACGAAGGTAGGCTATAGAAAGAACTTCCTTTACAAAATTTGATATGTGTGGGTTGAAGCACACTTGTGCATTGATAGTGCAGTTCTGTATGCCCATATCCCTGCTCCCTCGCCACATGCACACACGCGCTTGATTCTTGGAAAAGGTTTGCAAAGCAAATGAAGCTTTCGTGCAGCAAAAATCTACATATACACACATGCTGTGGCACTGAGCAATGCAGGCTGAGAAGTCCATTGTTCAACAGCTGGCTGGCTGGCTGTCTTGTTCAGCGTGGTTTGTAATTGGTGGGGTGGGGGGGAGGAAACTACAATTGGCCTCAGTGGGGGGGGGGGGAACCCAAATTGGTCAGGGTCCCCACTTCTGATCCCTGCTGACTTTTACTAGAAAGTGCACTCATTCACATTGCTCTTTGGTGATTAGTGCAAAATGGGTGAAACCTTGTGTATTCCTGATGTGAAAAAAATATTGGGGGTTAAATTGGGAATGGTAGTGCAGTGTGGTGTGAGCATTCTACTCATTTATAAGTTTCTAGCTGATTTGTGTTATTCTACCATATTGCAAGCATAAAAAATCTCCAGTACCGCCATCAGAGACTGTCACAGGACCACAGCTTCCAAGCTCTTTTTACATTGCCAGTGCATCTGAGACAACATGTCCTTTTCTGTGGAGCATTGACTGGCACTGTTCTGAACATAACTTGTCCCAGTTCTCTCACCTGAAAAGATTTATGGAAGTGTGACTATTGTATAATTTCATTCAACCATCTCTCTCTTATACCTTTCCCCACCTAATGCTATAAAAGCCAACACATACCCAATGTATTGGTAAAATGCCATGGCTTTGAACCCAGTGTGTCCCAACAGTCTGCAGAAGACCATTATAGAGAGAGCACTTCATGTCGCTGTACTTTTGTGATTGCCGTAGGTCCCAGCCACAGTTCAGTGGCACCATGCAGATCCAGTCTCAACAAAGGCATTAAGTAAAGCTGTCCCTTGTATGTTTTTCTTGCAGCTCCTCATTTGCCTCAGTAGCTCTTGACTATCTGTTGATCTTGAGTCGGCAAAAAGGGGAAAGAGATGATTGAGCAAAGCTCAACTGCTTCAGCAAGGGAGTTTGCACCAGTCGCTGCAGTACCTGGAGTGTTACAAATACATGTGTGGAGATTGTGAGGGGGTAAAGGTGGAAGGAGCAGTATGTAGGGACAAATAAATCATCAGAACTTGAAAGTGAGATTAATGGTATACATTGCACAAGAATTATATAGGCAAGTACTATTGACAGTAACATATGTTGCAGGAGGATAATAACAGCCAATACTGTTGACAGGAGGGTAATAGTAGGCCAGTACTGTTGATGGGCATGCGAGGTAGAGTAATAATAAGCAAGTGTTATTTGCAGTCTTTTATTTCTCCTCTTCTAAGTACCCCAAAGAGTACATACTTCAGCTACTGGTGTAAGGCTCCCTTGCAGAGGCAGCATAGCTGTGTAATGCAGAGGTAAGAATGTGGAAGTGGCATTAAATTTTAAACTTGATGCAGTGATACAGAATATAATTTAAATAGGATGTAGAGAATCTGTTTATGCCTTTGACCCAATGCAGTTGCAGGTCATTTGGCTTGATGTCATTGATTGCAGAGGCTGTTTTTTCTTGATTAAACCACTGTTAAACCATCCTTATACTTGCCTAGTTAATTTTGTAGAAATGTAGAGATTGAACAAATGGTCTCCTCTTTCAGCTTAAGAAAATTCTGTTAATTGCTGAAAATAGAGGCGTGTTGTTGAAGCATTTCGTCTTGCATTCAACAGGACAATCGCAATAACCAATGTAAGGGAAAGCAACAACTTATAGTGCGTGAGAAGAGAGTGCTGATTGGTTGGCAAGTGAACTCTGGTAGAGGCGTTTCTATGGCAAATGCACCAATTTACGGTGACTGACAGTTAACAGCAGAAGGGCCATGTTATTTGATACAATCCGCCAGTCTTTGGGACATATGAGGAGAATACTGAGATTCAGACTACTAGGCTAGATGGGATTGAGGTTCACGAGGAGGAGTTGTTAGCAATTTTGGAAAGTGTGAAAATAGATAAGTCCCTTGGGCCAGATGGGATTTATCCTAGGATTCTCTGGGAAGCCAGGGAGGAGATTGCAGAGCCTTTGTCCTTGATCTTTATGTCGTCATTGTCGACAGGAACAGTGCCGGAAGACTGGAGGATAGCAAATGTTGTCCCCTTGTTCAAGAAGGGGAGTAGAGACAGCCCTGGTAGTTATAGACCTGTGAGCCTTACTTCGGTTGTGGGTAAAATGTTGGAAAAGGTTATAAGAGACAGGATTTATAATCATCTTGAAAAGAATAAGTTCATTAGCGATAGTCAGCACGGTTTTATGAAGGGTAGGTCGTGCCTCACAAACCTTATTGAGTTTTTCGAGAAGGTGACCAAACAGGTGGATGAGGGTAAAGCAGTGGATGTGGTGTATATGGATTTCAGTAAGGCGTTTGATAAGGTTCCCCACGGTAGGCTATTGCAGAAAATACAGAAGTATGGGGTTGAAGGTGATTTAGAGCTTTGGATCAGAAATTGGCTAGCTGAAAGAAGACAGAGGGTGGTGGTTGATGGCAAATATTCATCCTGGAGTTTAGTTACTAGTGGTGTATCGCAAGGATCTGTTTTGGGGCCACTGCTGTTTGTCATTTTTATAAATGACCTGGAAGAGTGTGTAGAAGGGTGGGTTAGTAAATTTGCGGATGACACGAAGGTCAGTGGAGTTGTGGATAGTGCCGAAGGATGTTGTCGGGTACAGAGGGACATAGATAGGCTGCAGAGCTGGGCTGAGAGATGGCAAATGGAGTTTAATGCGGAAAAGTGCGAGGTGATTCACTTTGGAAGGAGTAACAGGAATGCAGAGTACTGGGCTAATGGGAAGATTCTTGGTAGTGTAGATGAACAGAGAGATCTTGGTGTCCAGGTACATAACCTGGGTAGCAACTTTCAGGGATTTAATAGGGCTGTTAAGAAGGCATATGGTGTGTTAGCTTTTATTAGTAGGGGGATCGAGTTTCGGAGCCACGAGGTCATGCTGCAGCTGTACAAAACTCTGGTGAGACCGCACCTGGAGTATTGCGTGCAGTTCTGGTCACCGCATTATAGGAAGGATGTGGAAGCTTTGGAAAGGGTGCAGAGGAGATTTACTAGGATGTTGCCTGGTATGGAGGGGAAGGTCTTACGAGGAAAGGCTGAGGGACTTGAGGTTGTTTTCGTTAGAGAGAAGGAGGAGAAGAGGTGACTTAATAGAGACATATAAGATAATCAGAGGGTTAGATAGGGTGGATAGTGAGAGTCTTTTTCCTCGGACGGTGATGGCAGACACGAGGGGACATAGCTTTAAGTTGAGGGGTGATAGATATAGGACAGATGTCAGAGGTAGTTTCTTTACTCAGAGAGTAGTAGGGGCGTGGAACGCCCTGCCTGCAACAGTAGTAGACTCGCCAACTTTAAGGGCATTTAAGTGGTCATTGGATAGACATATGGATGAAAATGGAATAGTGTAGGTCAGATGGTTTCACAGGTCGGCGCAACGTCGAGGGCCGAAGGGCCTGTACTGCGCTGTAATGTTCTAATTCTAATACCTAGCATCACACTGGCATTGAAATTCTTATATCGCCTTACTCAAATATGCGATAAGCAGAACGTCTTTTTGGCTTGACGGCAGCATCCTGTTAGTGGCGAACATCACCCGTGTCGCTACTACATAGTAGCAGCGTGAAACAGCTAGCTTTACCTGTTGCTCAAATTTTTGGGCTACATTACCCTTCTGCTGTTCGCAATGGACAGGGTACAGGTTGTACCCAACCAGCTTGCAAAACTCAAAACACAGTGTCCAACATTTGTTGTGATTCTGCGATTGGACAACATTTGCTGAATAATCCACAGTGTACTAAGAATTAAGCTGACAACCAATTTAAGATTGTCAGGAGGGATCGCAGTGTGGTGCATTTGTGCATACTGGAAGCTACATATATTAATACACAGGACCCTGTTCATTGCAGACAGAAAGAATATGTACAAACATTGCACCTGTTTCAGCTGAATAAATAAGTGATAGCCATTCGCTGGTTCATTTCTCAGGGCAATGCCTTGATCAATCAGAGTCAAGCTGCCTGGTTTAAATTTTAAACAAAGCTTGGCAGTTAACTGTTGGCCACCGTGAACTGTCCATTCTCCATGGCAACGCCTCTGCCAATCAGAGTTCACTTGCCAACCACTCAGCACTCTCTTACGCAGTATAAGTTGTTGTTTTCCCTTACATTGGTTATTCTTGCGATTGTCCTGATGAGTGCAAGATGAAAAGCTTTGGCAACATTTTTTATTTTATTTTATTTTTATTTTATTTAGAGATTCAGTACTGAAACAGGCCCTTCGGCCCACCGAGTCTGTGCTGCCCATCAACCACCCATTTATACTAATCCTACACTAAGCCCATACACCTACCACATCCCCACCTGTCCCTATATTCCCCTACCTATACTAGGGGCAATTTATAATGGCCAATTTACCTATCAACCTGCAAGTCTTTGGCTGTGGGAGGAAACCGGAGCACCCGGTGAAAACCCACGCAGACACAGGGAGAACTTGCAAACTCCACACAGGCAGTACCCAGAATTGAACCCGGCTCGCTGGAGCTGAGACTGTGGTGCTAACCACTGTGCCGCCCATGTCTCTATTTCCAGCAATACTAAAATTCTGTTTAATTTTTCTTCTAATAATTGTACATTTGAGGGATCATCACAGGAGTAGTATATCAAACAAGGTTAGTTTTAAAGGGAGCAACCCCTTAAAGGCACAGATCTCCAGTTCTTTACACCGGTACAGGAAGTCTTCAACAGCTTAAGTTTTCAGCAGAATTTCCATTTGGGTGTTCTTATAACTATCTTACTCTGCACACTAGTGGTGTGGCCGATCCTTGGGGTTTGTATTATTTGTAACACAATGTGGCCGTCAACTGTTTTACTCCATTTAAACTGTAAATATGATTCTGGGGACCCTGGATTGTTCTCTGCCTGCTTTTCACATCACAATTGAAAGACAGTGTAGATTAATTGAATGTTCTGATCCACTCCTTACTTTGTATTTTCTTGACCTTTTTTTTGGGATTTCTTGCAGACACAATGTTCATCTAGCAGTCAATGTGGAAAACTTCAAATCTGATATTGTCAGTGCAAAGGAGATGAGAGAGATTTGGTCCTGGATCCCAGAACGATTTGCCCTTTGCCAACCAATGTTGATTTTTACTACTTCGGATCATGGTTATAGCCTGAACAGGTAAAATATAGGAAGTAAACCGGTCAGGCAGCATCTGCAGAGAGAGAAACAAAGTCAATCTTTCATGTCAATGACTTTTCATCAGAACTGGAAAACTAGTAAAGCACAGCTGTGTCCAAGAAGCTAAATGTGTTACTTTTATTTCAGATTTTATGCTCGTTGTGAGGGCTATGAACCAACCATCGTTCTCATCAAAACGACAGAGGCCGAGGTAAGTTGCATGTTTAACACTATTAGAAAACGCTTCCTTTGATGTTTTATTTTGAGTTGCAGGCAGGAATAGTGGAGAAAACCCAAACGAAATACAAATAGGAAAAAAGGAAAGGTCTGCACAGCAGGGGAAAAATATCAGTCCAGCCAATTTAGGGATGAGTTCTTAATTGTTGTAACTTTGCTCCAGGTGTTTGACTATTATGTCACCTTGAAAGATCTTCTACACAGTGACAGTAGATATGAGAGTCTTGATGAGAACGATCTGTAAAACCCTGTTCAAGACCAATATTGGCAGGGATGGCCGAGTTTGAAAGCAGGTCATGGAATTTATACCAGGAAAGGTAATGGATATGCATATCAGAATTCGGAAGGTTCAGATCCGAGAACAAGTATTGGGGTGGACAGGTGACAATGACTGCAGAAGTTAGAAACTGGAAGAAAGCTGGCAAATGTAGGAGGGGCAGGGGAAGTGAAGGTCCCAGTGCAACCTGGATGGTGTTTGGGACGGGGAGGCAATGAGATAGCAGGAGAACCCCAGGGCTTCAGGGTGTCACATTGGAGCCAAATCAACTGAGTGCCTGAGCTGCCCTGCCTCGTTCAGCTTATGCTCACCTATGCCAATTGCTGAAGTATTCCCAGTCTCTGGGGCTCGGGAACTAGTTCTCACATTCACACAATGCAATTGATCTCACTAAATTTGAGCATTCTACATATCCCCAGGTTTATTTTATTGTTGCAGTGTAACACTTTGATATAAGCACCACTTTTGCCATTGACATCCTTAATAAATGAATATATGAGGAATTTCAGTATTGATCAGCTAGAGAGCATCTACTCTTTGGAATCCAGGAATTAAAACTCTGATTTGAACCAGATGTTTCAATGTGATCTCCTCAGAAATCATGAGAATAGTAACTAGTCTAGTCCACTCCATATGGTTTTAAGGCACCACAAAGTTAGTGAATGTGTTTTGAGCCAGTGGACCTACACATTGAACTCCTGTTACACTGTTGATTCCAGAACATAAGGGAATGATGCCTGCCCTGGGTCCTCTCTTTCTTGAAAAGAGAAGATTGCAAAGGGATATAATGGAAGTGTTTAAAATTATGGAAGGTTGGACAAATTGGATCCAAGTACGTTTTTCTGCTCTGTACAGAATTTAGGCACAAAGGATCATATTTGTAAACTAAGGGCAAGGAAAGAAAATAAGAAATGCAAGAGGAAATTTTTAGTGAAAAGGTAAGTATTTAGAACAGATTAATCCCATAGCAGGGGGCGAGGGGTGGAATAACCTTGATGGGTTTCAAGATGAAATCTAGACAGGTTCTTGTCGATAAATGAGAGTCAGGGTTATTAAAAGTGCACCCATGGAATAATGAGCTAGGTGAGTCCAAGGTCCTGTCTGAAACTGTCGCCATGTCCTTACTTTAATAGGTTTGTGGCACTTACCTTTCAACGGATTGGAGAGAACGAAGGCGAGGAGGAAACAAGCTGAGTTATTTTGGCACAGGGGAATGTTTTGTGTTTAAGGTACTGTTCATGGATTCCTTTGGCTAATATTGCATTGTCTCTGACTGTATACTATTGAAAGACCAGAAATTTATACTGAACTACCTTTGGCACATCCATGGCACCATGACAAACAACGAGTGCTCACTGAAGGAGAATTGTAGAGAAATTGCTTTTATCTCTCAGTCTGTGTATACATGCTCTGGAAGTGACCTGTTTCTAAAGAGCAAACTGTCCTTATAGAAAATAATTTTCCATGGGTATTTCCTCTCTATAATCACTCCATTGCTGAATGCGAGCCATTATTGGTGGGCTTATCTACGTTTAGCTCCTTTTTTGTCAAAATAACCATTGTTTTTTGCAATACATAAGCATGGACTAAATCTGCCTCTGAGAGCGAGAAGTGTTCTCTCCCCAAATGGTGCCATCTCTAATTCATCAAATTATAGTGTCTGCTGTTAACTTTCAGGTTATTTGTCACCTCTAAAGTTCTGGCCTGATCTAATGATTGGCTTTTGGCAATGCTTTTCCACTGGTGATCCTTTGGCATGTGTTTACACCTCTTACACTCTGCTGTAGAAAATGAAGTTGAGGTTTGACAAAAGGAACAGATCTTTCATTTGGTTAATCCTACTCAGGCCCCCTCCCCCAACTCTTTTTCCGGTACATTGATGACTGTATCGGTGCCGTTTCCTGCTCCCGCCCCGAACTAGAAAACTTTATCAACTTTGCTTCCAATTTCCACCCTTCTCTCACCTTTTACATGGTCCATCTCTGACACTTCCCTTCCCTTCCTCGACTTCTCTGTCTCCATCTCTGGGGATAGGTTGTCTACCAATATCCATTATAAGCCCACCGACTCCCACAGCTACCTCGACTACACTTCTTCACACCCTACCTCCTGTAAGGACTCCATTCCATTCTCCCAGTTTCTCCGTCTCCGACGCATCTGCTCTGATGATGCTACCTTCCATGACGGTGCTTCTGATATGACCTCCTTTTTCCTCAACCGAGGATTTCCCCCCACTGTGGTTGACAGGGCCCTCAACCGTGTCCGACCCATTCCCCGCACCTCTACCCTCACCCCTTCCCCTCCCTCCCAGAACCGTGACAGGGTTCCCCTTGTCCTCACTTTCCACCCCACCAGCCTCCATATCCAAAGGACCATCCTCCGCCATTTTCGCCACCTCCAGCGTGATGCCACTACCAGTCGCATCTTCCCCTCCCTTCCCCTGTCAGCATTCCGAAGGGATCATTCCCTCTGCGACACCCTGGTCCACTCCTCCATTACCCCCACCACCTCGTCCCCGTCCCAGGGCACCTTCCCCTGCAATCGCAGGAGGTGTAAAACCTGCCCATTTACCTCCTCTCTCCTCACTATCCCAGGCCCCAAACACTCCTTTCAGGTGAAGCAGCGATTTACTTGTACTTCTTTCAATGTAGTATACTGTATTCGCTGTTCAGTGTGGTCTCCTCTACATTGGGGAGACCAAGCGCAGACTGGGTGACCACTTTGCGGAACATCTCCGCTCAGTCCGCAAACAGGACCCTGAGCTTCCGGTTGCTTGCCATTTCAACACTCCCCCCTGCTCTCATGCTCACATCTCTGTCCTGGGATTGCTGCAGTGTTCCAGTGAACATCAACGCAAGCTTGAGGAACAGCATCTCATCTACCGATTAGGCACACTACAGCCTGCCGGACTGAACATAGAGTTCAATAATTTCAGAGCATGACAGCCCCCCATTTTACTTTCATTTTTAGTTCTTTTTTCTTCCTTTTTTCTACATTCTTTTTTACATTTTTTACAATTTTTTTTTTTGCATTTATTTCATTTCATCTTAGTTTGTTCAGTTTGCTTACCCACTGTTTTTTTCAGGTTTGCACTTGCTGCTGTTCAATATTCAGTCTATTTACACCTAATCTGTACTAATGCTTTGTCTTTCAACACACCATTAACATATTGTTTGCCTTTGCTCCGTGACCTTTTGCTCAGCTATGTGGCCTGGTCCAATCTACACCTTCTCCTTTGTTATCTCTTGCCCCACCCCCACCTCACTTGCTTATAATCTGTGACTTTTCTTATATTTGTCAGTTCCGATGAAGGGTCACTGACCCGAAACGTTAACTCTGCTTCTCTTTCCACAGATGCTGCCAGACCTGCTGAGTGGTTCCAGCATTTCTTGTTTTTATTTCAGATTTCCAGCATCCGCAGTATTTTGCTTTTATTTCATTTGGTTAAGTTGCTTTCTACAAAAAAAATTGGGAGGGTTGGGGAAGGGCAGGGGGCAGTGGAACAAGTTGCTTTAACCTGGATTAGTGTGGCATTGTGGCCCCTGGTGTTTTATCCAGGAGCATGATACAAGGGAATGCCCCCATTATTTCTTACATTGCAACAGTGCCTACAGTTCAAAATAATTCATTGGCTGTGAGGCGCTATGTGTGATCCTGATGACTTGTAAAGCTAAATAGAATTTGTTCTTTAATTAGAATACCAGAAATTCAACTCTCAATCGAATTTTGTGTTCAGTAAATTAGTATAGTTAGTCTTTTCCAAGACATTTATTAAAATCATTAGAGGACTGGAGAAAGAACAGGTTGAATGGGTTATTGAAACTAATATAAAACCTCAACCACAACCCTGGGTTCATACTGTCAATCTTTGAAACTTTGTTGAAGTGCATGCAGCAGGCTTGTGCCTATCCTAAGCCTTTTTCAAATATCCAATAACCATTCTACTGCCTTTATAGCATTAACAGAAATAGAGGGAATCACATCTCAACAGTACGGTTATAAAGAAACCAATTTGTCAGCCATGTCTTAATGCTGCTTAGGAGTGTGCCTCTTTTATCTGACTTGTGCACTTTTGATTTTTATTTCTAGCTACAACCTGAAATGGAACGATATGAATGGGTTATCATTAAACATCCAGAGATGGAAGCTTCTAAAAGTCTTTTAGACGCTTGCCCAGAGTCACCACAGCAGCCTGGTATCATGGATGCGGAGTCTCCCCAGGAGCGGAGTTTACTTAATTCGTCTGAAGATCCCTCAGACAGACTATCACCCTTCCTTGCCACACATCACTTCAACTTGACATCCAAAGCTACTTCAATGTTTATGGCTGGAAGTGCAGAATCCATTATAGTTGGTGAGTGAAGCCATATCTATATTTGTTCCGTCCATCTGCCCCTCCTTCCCCTTTTTTTCTCTTTCTCTCTTTATGTCCACTTGAGAGAGCAGACGGGGTCTTGATTTAATGTATCACCCAAAAGACGAGCCACCTCCAATTGTCCAGCACTCCCTCGGTACTGTGTCAGACTGTCCGCCTTGATTTTTGTGCTCCAGTCCCCATGGTGGGACTTGAATCCACACATTTCTGACTCTGGTGAGAGTGCTATCAACTGAACTAGGGCTGACACCAGATGAGAGATGAGGAAGTGAGAATGAAGTCTATGACCTCTCACTCTATACTGCCCTCCAAGGATATTTTTATGCAAAGGATTGTCAGCAAATGGAATGTCCAGTCAGAGGTAATAATTCTTAAAATGCATGAGAACACTTCCTTCCCTCCTCTTTTTAACCGCGTGGGTTTTCGCCGGGTGCTCCGGTTTCCTCCCACAGCCAAAGACTTGCAGGTTGATAGGTAAATTGGCCATTATAAATTGCCCCTAGTGTAGGTAGGTGGTAGGGGAATTGAGGGAAGGTGAGGATGTGGTAGGAATATGAGATTAGTGTAGGATTAGTATAAATGGGTGGTTGATGGTCGGCACAGACTCGGTGGGGCAGAAGGGCCTGTTTCAGTGCTGTATCTCTAAATAAATAAAAAATAAATAAATATAAATAAATAATAAAAAATAATAAAATAAAATTAAATAAATAAAAAATAAATAAAATGAGAAATAAATAAATGGGGCATTTTCAAGTTGGCAGGCAGTGAATAGTGGGGTGTTCCAAAGGTCAATGCTGGGGCCTCAGCTGTATATTACACTATATATTAACAACTTGGATGAAGAAACAGAGAAATGTATCTAAGTTTGCTGATGATACAAAGCTCAGTGGAAAGGGGAGGATGTAGGGAGGCTGCAAAGAGATATAGACAGGTTAAGTGAGTGGGCAACAAGATGGCAAATGGAGTATAATGTAGGGCAGTGTGAAGTTGTTCACTTTGGTCATAAAAGTAGAAAAACAGAATTTTTTTTAAAAGGTGTGAAACTGGTAAGTGGTCATGTTCAGAGAGATTTGGGAGTACTCAGACAAGGAACGCACAAAGTTAACATGCAGGTGCAGCAGGCTATTAGGAAGACAAATGGCATGTTGGCCTTTATTGCAAGAGGATTGGAGTACAGGAATAAAGAAGTCTTGCTAAAATTGTCCTGGGCTTGGTGAGACTGCACCTGGAATACTGTGTGCAGTTTTCATAGAGTCATACAGCGCAGAAAGAGGCCCATTGTGTCTGTGTCAGCCATCAAGCACCTAACTATTCTAATCCCATTTTCCAGCACTTGGCCCGTAGCCTTGTATGCTATGGCGTTTCAAGTGCTCATCTAAGTACTTCTTAAATGTTGTGATGGTTCCTGCCTCTGCCACCCCTTCAGGCAGTGTGTTCTAGATTCCAACCACCCTCGGGTGAAAAACCTTTTCCTCAAATCCCCACTAAACCTCCTGCCCCCTACCTTAAATCTATGGCCCCTGGTTATTGACACCTCCGCTAAGGAAAAAGGTTTCTTCCTATCTAACCTATCCTGCATAATTGTGTATACCTCAATCAGGTCCCCCCTCAGCCTTCTCTGCTCTAAGGAAAACAACCCTGGCCTTTTCAGTCTCTCTTCATAGCTGAAATGCTCCAGCCCAGGCAACATCCTGGTGAATCTCCTCTGCACCCGCTCCAGTGCAATCACATCCTTCCTTTTGTGTGGTGCCCAGAACTGTACACAGTACTCCAGCTGTGGCCTAACTAGCGTTTTATACAGTTCCATCATAACCTCCCTGCTCTTATATTCTATGCCTCGGCAAATAAAGGCAAGTATCCCATATGCCTTCCTAACCACCTTATCTACCTGTGCTGCTGCTTTCAGTGATCTATGGGCAAGTACAGCAAGGTCCCTCTGACTCTCTGTACTTCCTAGGGTCCTACCACCCATTGTATATTCGCTTGCCTTGTTAGTCCTCCCAAAATGCATCACCTCACACTTCTCAGGATTAAATTCCATTTGCCACTGCTCCGCCCATCTTACCAGCCCATCCTTATCGTCCTGTAATCTAAGGCTTTCCTCCTCACTATTTACGACACCACCAATTTTCATGTCATCTGCAAACTTACTGATCATACCTCCGTCTCCATATTTAAGAAAGGATATACTTGCACTGGAGGCAGTGCAGCGAAGATTTACTAAATTGGTCCCTCTGATGAGGGGGTTGTCTTGTAATGAGAGGCTGAGTAAATTGGGCCTTTATTCTCTGGAGTTTAGAAGAATGAGAGGTGATCTAATTGAGACCTACAAGATTCTGAAAGGGCTTGATAGGGTAAAAGCTGAGAGATTGTTCCCACTTGTCGGGGAATCTAGAACACGGGGACACAGTCTCAGGATAAGGGGCCAATCATTCAGGACTGAGATGAGAAATTACTACACTCAAAGGGTTGTGAATCTTTGGAATTCTCTACCCCAGAGGGTTGTGGATACTCCATCATTGAATACATTTAAGGCTGGGATAGATAGATTTTTGGTCTTGCAGGGAATCGAGGGATATGGGGAGCAGGCAAGAAAGTGGAATTGAAGCCCAAGAGCAGCCATGATTGTATTGAATGGTGGAGCAGGCCCGATGGGCCATATGGTCTACTTCTGCTCCTATTTTTTGTGTTCTTGCATCATCTTTCCAGCCACGTGTTCATCTGCACTATCCTCCTATTTCTATACTCACTTGTGCGTGGCACTGGGAATAATCCAGATATTACTACTTTTGAGGTCCTGCTTGCTAATTTCTTACCTAGCTCTGCAGGACCATATCCCTCTTCCTACCTATGTCATTGGTACCAACGTGGACCACGACTGCTGGCTGTTCATTCTCCCCTTTCAGGGTGCTCTGCAGCCGTTCAGTGGCATTCTTGACCCTGGCACCAGGGAGGCAACACACCATCCTGGATTCACGTATGCGGCCACAGAAACCCCCACCCATCCCATTTCCCCTCGTCCCCACAAACCAAAAACTGCTCACCTGTTAACATAGGCAAAGCAAGATGCCTGTTAGGTTTAACTTTGTAAACTTGTCAGTAATGGAGAATTAAGATGTTGCTGTTAACTTTCTACCAGGTGGTGGCGGCTGCCCTGCATTGTACATTGATGGGAACCTGAACCACGGCACAACAGGACGCTCCAGTACCTTTGACAATCTTCCTCTGTGCTCAGAAACTTTCCAGATTAGTGTACTGGAAGTTTGGAGCTTCCAAGATGTCATGCCCAATTGAAGACATTGATTGTATTCTGTCTCGAGGTGTTTGTTCAATTGCACCATTCCTTTTTGGTCAGGTTCTGACGTCTGCTCAGTGAGCTGGACTCCTGCTACATTGGGACTCCTTGTTTCTGTTAGTACAGTATTATTTTTACCTTTGACCACAGGGAATCAAGAGTGGAAAAATTAAACGGCCTTTGGAGAGGAGGTAGCAATTAGATCTGCTATGATTGTATCGTGTATGTTTGTGACTTGAGTTCCATTAATTATGAACCAACTTGTAGCAAATGTTTCAGCCATGTGGATCCAATACTGACCCCTCAGACAGGATGCTGTATTTTGCTGTGAAGTAGCTCAGTATTTCAGTTCTCTTACTGAGAATTAGTCTGCCTGATTATTTTAAAAAAGCTTGAATACATTTATCATGTTACGATGGGAAGTTAGGTTCCCTGTGCCACTGCGTACTATCAGAATATAACACCGGGCTTTGGCATTGATGATCCCGGAGTCTATTTCAATGAAATCTGCATTGTTCTGAAGACAAAATTTAGCTCTTACAGTTGGAATAATACCACTGTTTGGCGGGGGGAACCTACTGACAGACAAAGGAGGTTCATTTATTCACAGTGTTAAAAGGAGAATTTGTTTTAATCTAATTGGCTTAACACTGTGTTCAGACTGTTGCACAGTTCCCAGAGTCTGTTTTGTTTGATATATTATTTCAGTATTGCTTTATGTTGCTCTTTCCAAGCAAAGTGAAATTGGCAGAACAGGCTGCCCATCTTTCTCTTAAAGCCTGACTCTCTCGATTCAGACATCGACTCTCCATGGAGGCCAGCACTTTGACAGATCTTTGCTTGCTTCAAACTGAACCAGTTCTCTCTCTAGACTATTTACTGTCCTCAGCCAGTTTGGTCAACTTCCAAGTTCTGGGTAGAGATACCATTTTAATGAGCAGTCCCAGGGTATCAAGCAGGAAAGGGATTTCTGTCCAATATTTTTCCCCCTCACCTCCAGCCAATTTTAGCTACTGGTGTGACTAGGATCAGCTAATCTATCACTGGCTGGAGATTGAATCTGGCACCTCCAGCCTGTGTGGCTGAGCTACTGACTCAGGGACCTGACATTGCATATCTTGAACATGATTTTAAAAATGCTAAATGTATAGTGTAATTGTAGAAGTGTGCACAATAATCAAGGATTTCTTTTGCAGTATTCTAGAAGTATATAATTTTTTTAAAGTACGAAATGCAGTACTCAGTGTTAATACTAAACTCTCAGGAGCAGCTGCTTCTTTGTTTACATGCAATAGACACAGCGTATCCTCGCAACCCATGCCCCCATATCTTGACCGTGAAAGGTCCATGTTAGTTTGGAAACTTGCTGTATCCAGGCCAGGTGGAACAAAGTGTAAGCTGCACTTTCAGGCGGGTATAAATCCTTTATTGCACTTGGGATACTAAATGTTCATGGCACACGGTTATACTTTCAGCAAACTTCAATGCAGGAGGCCCTTGTGAGTTTTACCAGTTTTAAAAAATCGCTAGTTCAGAGTGAAGTTTACATTTGTAAATTGCTTTTCCTGTTTGCAGTTTAAGAATTCCAATAGCACTGCTGTCAATTCTAGAAAATGAATTGAGATTTCAAGCTATAACACATTAGAAATTGAGAACCACTGGCCATGGAATTACTTTTTAAGGACATTGTGCTTGTGAGAAATTACCTCGTCCACTAAGAGTTAGCCTTTTTACAATAAACTGACTCCAGTAAAACAGTGGACAGAGGAATGTTCCCCATACACACACTCTCATTTGTACACTAATGTTGACAGCGTGATTTCAGAGCCATGTGTTTCCGTCTCTCTTACTGATGAGTGATTCATTTGTAGTACCTCACAGAGCTCATGTCATTAGATTACAGTCAATGAAAAATGCTCCATGGAGATCACTAGGCATTATAATTCCTGGGCACAAAATTGCATATCCAGCTCCAGTAAGTGTCTTTAAACTTGCCCCTTCAGAACTGTAGAAGTGGAGTAAAGATCTAACCTAAATTGCCAAAGGATAAAAATAGAGCGATACAGTAACAGATGAAAACCTGTACTGACTGGACATGGAGTCAAATGGTCATAAAAAGCAATGAAAATGATATATGATTGAGGCTCCATTACAAGCTGACTCACACTTCAAAACATGAAGTAATGTAAGTCTGATCCAGTCGAGAGAACGGCAGCTTGCTATGGTCACCTGCCTTGGATAGGGAATGTACAGACCTCAACACAAGCATCGTTCTACTTGGGAGGCTTGGGGCCAGTGCTGCAGAAACTGTTGTTTCTCTGTGCTAGGCCAGCAGTCTCCAGACTAAAGATCTCCCATGACCTTTTTTTTGTGGTGGAGAGTCTCAATTTGGGTTACCTGAAGTTTATGGAGTATTTGGTTCATATTTCAGAACTTATCTTGTAGAGAACAAATTAATTGGTGGAGTGTTTTTTTTTGCTCAGGGTTTTAAGTTGAACAATCGAATTATTCCAAGATCGCTAGTTGAGCTGCTGAATTTTCAGTGCTCTGGCACAGTGCAGTTGGTGCCTATCTTTAAAAAAAAAATGCTTCATTTTTTTAGATCAATGAACCATATCTTTAAAAACTTGATGTAAAGAAGCTGAGACCATGCGTTCGTGTCGGATATTTGCTGGGTATTTGTGTCCAAGCTACCCGGCTGCCATCAGAATGCCAGGTGTGGGCACACAGCACAGTGTCTGGGAAAATGGGAACAGCAGTTGGTTCACTTTTACAAACAAGTCATTGTAAATATCTCTAACAGACGTGCTATGCAACCTTGTGTTTGTGGTTCATTCTGGTCCAGTACTATTGTGAAAGTGATCTATAAGGTAGAGGTGAGTGCATTGTAATATGTAGATGCTGCATGTAATTTTGGACTCGTATTGCATTAATTATTATGTGGAAACTGTGTAATTTGTTAAAAGCTGGTGAGTAAAGGTTTAGTCTTGTATCGAGGTGCTGAAACCTTTCGCAGTCAGTAGTGCTATCACTTTATTGCAATTCTGTTGACTCTTACCACAGGGGATTTGTGCTATTGATGATACTATGGATTGAAAACATAGTCGCTGGCTGCTGGTACCCACCTTTCCCTGGAGTTCCTGAACAGCGATGTTCTTAGCTCCCTCCGCATTGTGACAGCCCCAAGCCAATTCAACTGTTAGCGGAGTGTCACAGTAACATCACAATGTTGACTGCTCAAGTACTCATTGTGCTGAAGCCAACTGTGCCATCATAAGGGACCCAGATGTGGAGCAGTGGGGAGGGGTGTCTTCGTTTATGGAGCTCCCTTACACAGCAAGTGAAGCAGCATATACTAGTCACCTCTGGGTGGCCCACACCCCTAGTGCAAGTAATACCAGCTCAGTCAGCGATGGCATAACCTGCTGTCCAACCAGACTACAGAAGCTAAAAGGTCCTGCTAGAAATGGATTGTGTCTGTATTTATTTTAAAAGAATATGATTAAACTATATCTATCTTCTACATGTACTTATTGTGTCACTTTAAGATGTAATTTGTGAATACCCCATATATTTTTCAGACCAGATCTGTGTTTTTGTTCCCCTCAATTTGTTACACTTAGGGACCGGAACACAAGTTAAGAGCTATGTGCAGTGATGAGAGTAAAACTGCTTCCTGGTGCTTGTATTGTGGTATGCATACACTGTATAATGTCGCAGTTGAGCTCTATGCAGATGACACTGCAGCTGGGTTGGAAGCAATCTTGTGGCAAGGTGACCTGGGCAATCTTCAAAATGTCATTGAGTGATTTACAAGCTGAAATGAAGTGCATATCCAGTGTGTCCTGTTTACATTGCGTCATTGTGTGGGTGGATGGGGTGTGACTCCAGTTTATCAGATTCTGAGAAACTTGACCCCAGCGTGCACTCACTCAGCAGGGGTGAGCACGCATTGGGAGACACCATGTTCCCAGATGACAGCGTGAGCTGGGGGTCATTGAGGAGTTTGCCAGACCCCGGTGAAGGCAGCATGGGCCACAGCATTGTCAGGTCAAGGCAGCTTTAAACTCATCTTCAGGAAATTGTTAAATGTCAGGTTTGTGTACTGTTGTCATTAGCTTGAGTATCACGCCCATTATCTGTGCTCTGCTGAAGAAACTTATCAATGTACCTGACCAGTTAGTGTCTTTGGCTCTAGTAAAAATGGCTCATGTAGAATAGGTTACATATTTGAAGAGCCTGTCGTACGCCGTTGTTGAAGTTTATTGTGCAATAAAGTACAGACACTTTGAAATGTGGATACAACATTAAAGTGACTGAAACATTTACTGTTGCATTCTGCCTCCTCCTTCCAAAAGACCAATGTTTAGTGTTGTGAACGGTTACACTCGCTTGGGCACATAGCTGAAGACTGGCCGTTTGGATGAGGTCCTGGATGCAGGTTGGTGCCCCTGAAACCCCAGCTCTGGAAGTGTCCCCACCTTTGGGGTGGCGATGGGGTGAAACAGGGTTTTGTCGTGTGGGCCTTTGAGTGGTTTTCTGTGGAGGTATATCCATTGGCATTCGAGGTGTAGTGTGAGAATGCTGTGCGGCACTGGCAGAGGCTCTTGTAAGATGGTTCTACTCTTCTGGTTCCATCCAGAGGTTCTGCAGCACCACCCAGTGGACCTTTATTGTTACAAGCATGTCTGTTCTTTGCAGGTGAATATAACATAAGGAATAGGGACAGAGCTAGGCCATACGCCCCTCCTAGCCTGCTTCCCCATTCAAAGCGGGCATGGTTGATCTACCTCAACTCCACCTTCCTGCACTATCCCCATATGATGGAAATTAAGGGATATCTAAAACTCTATTAATTTCTTGTCTTGAATATACTCAATGACTGAGCATCCACAGGCTTCTGGGGCAGAAAATTCCAGAGATCCACAACAGACCATTTGAATGAAGAAATTTTTACTCATCATCTAAATGACCAACCCCTTTATTCTGAGACTGTGACCCCTAGTTCCAGACTCCCCAGCCAAACAAACATCCTCTCAGCATCCGCGCTGTCAAGCTGCTGAAGAATTTATATGTTTCAATGTGATCGCCTCTCATTCTTCTAAAGTCCAGGTAATATAGGCCTAGTCTACTTGATCTCATCATAGGACAATCCCTCATCTCAGGATTCAGGCTAGTGCACTTTTGCTGCACTCCCTCCAAGGCAAGTGTATCCTTCCTTAGGTAAGAAGACCAGAACTGTGCACAGTTCTCCAGGAGTGGTTTCACCAAGGTCCGATGCAATTGCAGTAAGACTTCATCACTATTGTACTCTGATTCCTTTGTAAAAAAGGCTAACATACTATTTGCTTTCCTAATTGCTTGTAGTACCTGCATTCTGTGATTCATGTACAAGGATACCCAGGTCCCTCTGAATACCAACATTTCCCAATCTCTTTCCATTTAAAAAATATTCTGCTTTTCTGTGTTTGCTTACAAAGTGGTTAACTTCACACTTGCCCACATTATACGCCATCTACTATGTTCTTGCCCACTCACTTAACCTGTCTTTATCCCTTTGAAGCCTCATGGCGTCCTCCTCACGACTTAATTTTCCACCTAACTTTGTATCATCAGCAAACTTGGATGCATTACACTCCGTCCCCTCATCTAAGTCATTGATATAGATTGTAAATAGTTGACGCCCAAACACTGATCCTTATTGCAGCCCTGCCAAGCTGAAAATGACCCATTTATTTCTACTCTGCTTTCTGTTTGTTCACCCAATCCTCAATCCATACTAATATATTATCCCCAATCTGATGAGCCCTAATTTTGTGTAATAACTTCTTGTGTGACACCTTACCAAATGCTTTCTGAAAATCCGAATACACTACATCATCTGGTTCTCCCTTATCCACCCTACTAGTTACATCCTTAAAAAATACTCCCTAAAAGATTTTCAAACACAATTTCCATTTCATAAATCTGTGCTGACTGTCTAATCATATAATTTCCTAAGTGCCCTGTTACAGCACCCTGAATAATCTCGTCCCTCATTATGGATTCTAACATTTTCCCTCTCTTGAATAGAGTGGCTAAATTTGCTACCTTCCAATCCATGGAGACTAGAATCTAGGAAATTCTGGAAGACCATATCATTGCATTCACTATCTCTGTATCTACCTCTTTTAAAACCTAGGATACAGGCCATTCGGTTCAGCAGATTTGTGGACTTTAGGTCCAGTTAATTTCTCCAGTACCATCTCTTCACTAATAATATCCCGAAGTTCCTCATTTTCACTGGACCCTTGGAGCCTGTGCACGATGGTCTTTTCTATTGTGTTCCTCCATATGTCCTGGACAGCTGCATCAGTAGTGAGGGCAAGAACTGAGATGTTATGGTTATATGCAGCAGTCTGGCGTTTTACACTCATTACCTGGCAACACGCATCCATGGATCAGACATGAAGGCCGTCCACATGCTTGAGAAAGGGACCTGTACCCCAGGATGCGTCTGCACCGCAGGACTGGCTTTCCCAGGGCTGACTGCACCTTCTGACTCAGGTGAGAGGACTCCCACTGAACCTGAAGCTCAAGTTACTTGTGCCACATAAGGTAATACACGCAAAGAAAGCAATGTATGACATTTACTGACCTAATACACATGCTGTATCCCAGGAGCAACCAGTCTTGTACAACATTGTCCCAAGTGGCTATTGCTAATGACTGGAAAAGTTCAGTATTACACAGTGTGGGTGGAGATCAGATGCTGAAGTGTGACTAATGAACCAACAAATGCCATTTTTGTGAGGGGAAATAGGGCTAATTACAGCAAAGTATGATGCTACTGAGCCTACAGCAACACTGGGGAGATCACTTTGGCACATCATCTAATATGGGACTGCTGAATCACATTACAGGCAAGTATCAGTCATGTTATTTTGTACCAGTGCTGTGGTTCTGTCTGGGTTCACTACCTGTGTAGCTAAACATAGAGGGGGGAAACCAAGAGACATGGGATTTTTTTTTTGTTGAGCTTTAGATGCAGCGTTTGTTCATGCTGGAAAATTCAATTTAAAACTGTGCAGTTTGGCTATTATTTCTAACCAATGACACCACTGGCACTACTGTGTTTAAGCAGCAAACGCCCCATTTGCTGATGACCTTGATCCTCTGTCATGCACCATAGTTCAGTGAGTCAGCTTGAGGGTTGAAATCCCACTCCAGAGACTTGAGTACATAATCCAGGCTAACGCTCCCAGTGCAGTACTGAGGGAGTGCTGCACTGTTGAAGGTGCTGTCTTATGGATGACGCATTAAACTGAAGTCCCATCTGCCCACTCAGGTGGATTTTATAGCTCTCATGGCAGTATTTTGAAGAAGAGCAGGGGAGATCCCCTTGGTGTCCTGCCCAATATTTATCCTTCAACTGGCATCACTAAAACAGATGATCTGATTTTCTTATTCATTCTTGGGATGTGAGTGCTGGTAGCAAGGCCAGCATGATTGCTCATCCCTAATTACCCTTGAGAAGATGGCGGTGAGATACCTTCTTGAACAACTGCAGTCCATGTGGTGTAAGTACATCCACAGTGCAGTTTTCTGTAGTGGTTTGATACAACTGTGTGGCTTGGTAGGCCATTTCATTGGGCAGTTAAGGGTCAATCACTTTGCTGTGGGTCTGGAGTCACATCTAGGCCAGTGGGCAGCACAGTGGTTAGCACCGCAGCCTCACAGTTCCAGTGACCCGGGTTCAGTTCTGGGTACTGCCTGTGCAGAGTTTGTAAGTTCTCCCTGTGACTGCGTGGGTTTCCTCCCACATGCCAAAGACTTGCAGGCTGATAGGTAAATTGGTGAGGGGGAAAATGGGATTAATGTAGAATTAGTATAAATGGGTGGTTAATGGTCAGCACGGACTCGGTGGGCTGAAGGACTTGTTTCAGTGCTGTATCTCTCTATGACTCTATGTCTCTCTGACCAGGTAAGGATGGCAGATTACATTAGTGAACCAGATGGGTTTTAATGACAATCCGATCATTTCATGATCATTATTAATTAGATTAAATAAATTCCCCCAGCTGCTATGGTGAGATTTGAACTCACGTCTCCAGAGCATTATTCCAGACCTCTGGATTATTAGTCAATTAACATTATCACTATGCTTCTGTCTCCTGGTCATTATCATGTTGCTGTTGTGAGACCTTGCTGCGTGCAAATTGGCTGCCACATTTCTTACATTGCAACAGTGACTACACCTCAAAGTACGTGACTGGCCATAAAGTGCTTTGAGAGTCCCGACGTCATATAAATTCAGGTCTTTTTATTAATGAGTGCCTGTTTTTGGATTTTGACATTAGGCCTTCTGTTTGGTTTGGCCTCACTGACCGCTCCAGGTAACTGAACCTCATGCCTCCTATGAGCAAGTGTTTATCTGCTCAATTTCTGGTTAAATGTACTGACGCTCAGGGGTTGAAGAGAAAACCCTTGGTACTGGATGTGAAACCACCATAGAATCAAACTGGCAGAGAGCCTTCGGTTACTGTAGACTGACAGACTCCTGGGGAAAACACAGCCACAGAAGTGTGGTTCCAAATCCTTTGAAGGTGTTCTGAAATAAATTTCAATAACCAACATATATGCATATTCAATGGATAGCCGATTACATGAGATGTTCTGATGAAAGATCATCAACCTGAAACATTAACTCTATTTCTCTCTCTATAGACACTGCCGCACCTGCTCAGTATTTCCAGCATATTTTCAGGTTTTATTTCTGATTTCCAGCATCTGCAATATTTTGTTGTACATGGGATGTTTGTCTCATCTTTTGAAGCATTTCTGATGGTTGAAATTTAACCATTTTTCCCTCCAGCTGCCAAAAGATACTATAAAGAGGAACAACCTATGCCTCGTCATTCAAACAACATTACCACATAAGGGCTGTTCAACAGACTTACTAAATATATATCCATAGAATCATACAGAAAGAGGCTCTTTGGCTCATCGAGCCTGTGAAAGATTCTTTCCAATTAATACCGCTCCTTCTGCTCTTCCCCATAGCCCTACAAATTTCTCCTTTAGAATTATTTATCCACTTTCCTTTTGAAAGTTACTATTGAATCTGCTTCCACCAGCCTTTCAAGCTGCATATCCATATCATCATAACTCACTGCATAAAAGAATTCCTCATCTCCCCTAGTTCTTTTGCCAATTACTTTATATCTCTGTCGTCTGGATATTGACCCTCCCTGCCAGTGGAAACCCTTTCTCCCATCGATTCCCATTCCTACAGTGTCCAGGTTCCAAGCTGAACAGGCTAGACATTTTCTGTATGAAATCTAGATCTTTAACTCCACTAGTAATGAGGAATTCAAGATCAATAATCCCAAGCAATAAAAGTATATCCTTGTCACAGGCTCTCTGAATCACCTGCCTTGTGATAGAATCCCTCTGAATGTTTGCCAACCAAAGCAGGAAGTAAAGGTGTTTAGTGGATTTTGTTTTTGGCAGGGAGAGATTCGACAAGATAAAGTGGTTTTGGTAGTGAATTCCAGTGGAGAAAGATGCACCTCCGATGATGCATTGAAGGGGAGCAAGTGGGCAGCAGAGTCTGAAGAATGGGCTCTCGGGCCAAGATGTCTGACTGGTGATCTCTTCATTCAGGTGGGGTGCGATATTGGGGGGGTTTTGTCGGTGGGGATCTTTACTGGGGCACAGACCTGTGGGACTGGATGATGTGATGGTTGGTCCCACCTCAGAACTCTGCATTAGCTGGAGGTTCTGAAGGATGGAGGTGGATGAGGAGAGAATGAATAAAGGGATTGCAAGAGGGAAAAAGACCAAAGTTCACCTACCATCCAGATAGTTCCATGATGTAATAATGAGTTATTGACTAATCATAGTGATAAGTCTCTCAATTAGTCAACAACAGAGACAGACATGAGGTGCTGGAAACCCTAGTGGTGGAAAAGCTTTGGGAGCCATCAGTCCAAAATCACCTGTTCCTCCCAAGCATGCTACACTCATCACGTCAATTTACTCATGTCATATTCAAAAAAATTTCTGAAAGAAATCTATATAATTTGTATCATTGCAGTCTGCTTCCACTGTCTCCCTAGGCAGTCTGTTCCATAAAGTGACCACTTGCTCACTGAAATGTTATTTCTGCAGATTTGTTTTGAATTTACCTCCCTTCCAGTACAGCCATGTCCTCTGGTTCTGCTTCTGGGCATGGTGAAGGAGCTTGTCCTGTGTGTCTGTGCCCTTGTACTGCTATGAAGTGCACAATACTTATGCCCCTAAATACACCTGCTGCACAATCTCAGTCAGCCCAACCGGGGAGAGAGAGAGAGAGACAGGCATAGGTCTAGGTGTGACCCTGATTCAAGAGAGAACAAATTGGATCACTCAGAGACACTTGTGCAGCTGCTGGAAGTGGCAAATCTTTGAGCGAGATTGTGACTTAAGTAGTTGGTTAGTGAGGAATTGAATAGCAGGATGGGTGAGCTTGCGAATGCACCACAGACCCCAGTCAACCTGGTAGGAGTCCAGCAAAGGCTGGGCTGCAGCAATCCAGGAAACCTGAGAGGGAGGAAAGTTATTGTTGTATTTTGTAGATGTCATTTCTTCATTAGCCTCCAGAGGGTGGCAGATTTCAGTAATAGGGACAGTAAAGCAGCAGGTCAAAGTCGATCAATAATGAGTGTCTGGCCTTTACTACCCTGGAGAAAGTGTTGGCGGCCTCCAACTGTAGTTTGATGCAACTGAGTAGCTTTTTCAGTCACTTCACAGGACAGTTAAGAGTCAACCACATCCATCTGGGACTGACGTTACATATAGTATGGTAGGGAAGGCAGATTTCCTTCCCGAAAGTCAGTAGTGAATTGATTGGGTTGTTACAACAATCTGACAGCTTCATGACACCAGCATTTTTTTATCTTACTTCCAAATATTTTTTTGCAGTGAATTTAAATTCTCAAACTGCCATGGCGGGATTTAAACTCACGTTCTCTGGATGTCCAGTCCAATAACATCATTTCACTACCATATCCCCACATATCTGACAGGCCCATTAATTAGAGAGAGTTAGCCAATCACAACTGGGGTTCAGTTAGGGATGCCCTGGGCTAGGGAGAAAGGCAAGAAAAATCAGCTAGGAGCCACCCAGGGAAGCAGCCAATGGCACATACAGAGGTCAATGAAGAGGAGGTTGTGCATTTTACGCAATTCTTTTGTTCCAAAGTCTTAAAGATAGCAAGGATTAAAAAAAATAGAGATTATCGGGGGCATGAAGTTTGGTCTGACTGATTCACCATCAAAATATAAAATCCACCAACTAGAGATTCCATATATTTATATAAACAGTAACAGAAAAGACACCACAACTGAAAAACCGGTTGATTACAAATTGGTTGCATTGAGTCTGACGTCCCAATCTACTGAGTATTGGCTGGACCACTGCAGCATGCAGTGACACCCGACCTCAGTGAGAGTTAAGGAATTTCCAGTTGAGTGGGGGAAGCAGCCCCTCTACTGTAGCTTCAGCCTTATACGCAGATAGTTGCAAATTCAATTCCTGGGCTTTACTCAGTGAGCTGAACTTGGTTGGGGGGGCGGTGGCGGATGACAGGAGCCATGACAGTTGGCCTCACTACCCCTGAACTAGGGAAGGAAAAAGTTGGTCAAGGCAGCTTCTCCTAATCATTACCCAAAAGTAAAAAGTGCCTTTCCCATCCCCAGAATGGCCCACAGCCACTGAAGTACTTTTGAAGTGTAGTCACCATTGTAATGTGTGGAAGCATGTAGAAATGAAATAAATGGTCAGGTTATCTGTGTTTTTTGTTGATTGAGGGTTAAAGATTGGCCAGGGCACCAGGGAGAACTCCCCTGCTCTTCAAATAGTGTCACAGGATCATTTCATCCACCTAAGAGTGTAGACAGAGCCTCAGTTTAATGTCTCATCTGAATGACAGTACCTCTGATGGTGCAGCGCTCCCTCAGTACTGCCCCTCTGACAGTGTAGCGCTCCCTCAGTACTGCCCCTCTGACAGTGTAGCGCTCCCTCAGTACTGCCCCTCTGACAGTGTAGCGCTCCCTCAGTACTGCCCCTCTGACGGTGTAGTGCTCCCTCAGTACTGCCCCTCTGACAGTGTAGCGCTCCCTCAGTACTGCCCCTCTGACGGTGTAGCGCTCCCTCAGTACTGCCCCTCTGACGGTGTAGTGCTCCCTCAGTACTGCCCCTCTGACAGTGTAGCGCTCCCTCAGTACTGCCCCTCTGACGGTGTAGTGCTCCCTCAGTACTGCCCCTCTGACAGTGTAGCGCTCCCTCAGTACTGCCCCTCTGACAGTGTAGTGCTCCCTCAGTACTGCCCCTCTGACAGTGTAGTGCTCCCTCAGTACTGCCCCTCTGACAGTGTAGCGCTCCCTCAGTACTGCCCCTCTGACAGTGTAGTGCTCCCTCAGTACTGCCCCTCTGACAGTGTAGCGCTCCCTCAGTACTGTCCCTCTGACAGTGTAGTGCTCCCTCAGTACTGCCCCTCTGACAGTGTAGTGCTCCCTCAGTACTGCCCCTCTGACAGTGTAGTGCTCCCTCAATACTGCCCCTCTGACGGTGTAGTGCTCCCTCAGTACTGCCCCTCTGACGGTGTAATGCTCCCACAGTACTGCTCCTCTGACAGTGTAGTGCTCCCTCAGTACTGCCCCTCTGACGGTGTAGTGCTCCCTCAGTACTGCCCCTCTGACGGTGTAGTGCTCCCACAGTACTGCTCCTCTGACAGTGTAGTGCTCCCTCAGTACTGCCCCTCTGACAGTGTAGTGCTCCCTCAGTACTGCCCCTCTGACAGTGTAGTGCTCCCTCAGTACTGCCCCTCTGACAGTGTAGTGCTCCCTCAGTACTGCCCCTCTGACAGTGTAGTGCTCCCTCAGTACTGCCCCTCTGACAGTGTAGTGCTCCCTCAGTACTGCCCCTCTGACAGTGTCGTGCTCCCTCAGTACTGCCCCTCTGACAGTGTCGTGCTCCCTCAGTACTGCCCCTCTGACAGTGTCGTGCTCCCTCAGTACTGCCCCTCTGACAGTGTAGTGCTCCCTCAGTACTGCACTGGGAGTGTCAGTCTGGATTATGGGGCTTGAACCCACAACCTTCTCACTCAGAGGCAAGAGTGCAACCAACTGAGCCAAGGATGGGCTCTGCTCATTGCATGCCCTGAATGTCCTTATTCCCAAGCACAGCACAGCATAAAAACAATCAGAAATTAGGAGCTAGTGCTGCCTCCACCAGTCTATTGTATCCAGGTTGAATGTGTTACAGACTGAGGAGAGGCTGGATTGAAGCAGAGCCTCCCAGCATTGCAGATAGACAGCAGGTGTCATTTGTTCAGTGTGTACAGGAACCCAACATTCTGAAGACCTTTTAAATATTGCACCCTACAACAGCTTGCATTTATATAGCACCTTTAATGTTGTAAAACCTCCCAAGGCACTTCACAAGAGCATAATGAGATAAAATTTGACACCAAACCACATAAAGAGATCATCAGGTAAGTGAGAAGGTTGGTCAAGGAAAGAGAGGCAGAGAGGTTTGGGGAGGGAATTCCAGAGCTTAGGGCCTTGGCAGTAAGTGTGGCTCAATGGAGAGCCTTGCACCGATCCTCTACTTTAAAGGTGCTATGTAAATGCAAGTTGTTGGTGTTTGGCTGATAAAATGAACATGGTAGTGTTTGAGGTGAGTGTGAAGGGAGTCACCTTGTTTGACTGTTTCAGGACACCCTCCTGGAGAAAAATTGTAATCAGATCATTTTCTTTGAACACCTTTTCGTTGAGATTGGGGGAAAGGGGGAGAAATGGCTGTTCGACCAGGTGGGGGGTCATGTGATGAATTTCTAGGCGAATGCCCAACCATAGTTGGTGACCCTGCCTGCCCCAGGAGGCAACAGGGCACCTTGGCTATCAGTGGGTGAGGCGGTGATGTAGTGGTATTGTCACTGGACTAGTAACCCAGAGACCCAGGGTATTGCTCTGGGGACATGGGTTCGAATCCCACAACAGTAGAAGGTGGAATTTGAATTTAATTAATAAAAAATCTAGAATTAAAAACAGGTCTAATGATGGCCATAAAACCATTGTCGATTATTGTAAAAACCCATCTGGTTCACTAATGTCCTTTAGGGAAGGAAATCTGCTGTCCTTACCTGGTCTGGCCTACATGGGACTCCAGACCCACAGCAATGTGGTTAACTCTTACCTGCTCTCTGAAATGGCCTAGCAAGCCACTCAGTTGTACCTAACCGCTACGAAGTTAATAAAAAAAGGAATGAAACAGGACGGACCACCCGGCATCGACCTAGGCACCGGAAACGACAAGGGCAAACCCAGCCCTGTCGACCCTGCAAAGTCCTCCTTACTAACATCTGGGAGCTTGTGCCAAAGTTGGGAGAGCTGTCCCACAGACTAGTCGAGCAACAGCCTGACATAGTCATACTCATGGAATCATACCTTACAGACAATGTCCCAGACACTGCCATCACTATCCCCGGGTATGTCCTGTCCCACCGGCAGGACAGACCCAGCAAAGGTGGCAGCACAGTGGTAGACAATAGGGAGGGAGTTGCCCTGGGAGTCTTTAACATCGACTCTGGACCCCATGAAGTCTCATGATATCAGGTCAAACATGGACAAGGTAACCTCCTACTGATTACCACCTACCGCCCTCCCTCAACTGATGAGTCAGTACTCCTCCATGTTGAACACCACTTGGAGGAAGCACTGAGGGTGGCAAGGGCACAGAATGTACTCTGGGTGGTGAGAGTGGTTCAGTAGCACCACCACTGACCAAGCTGGCCGAGTCCTAAAGGACATAGCTGCTAGACTGGGTCTGCGGCAGGTGGTGACGGAACCAACAAGAGGGAAAACCATACTTGACCTGGTCTTCACCAATCAGCCTGCCGCAGATGCTTCTGTCCATGACAGTATTGGTAGGAGTGACCACCGCACAGTCCTTGTGGAGACGAAGTCCTGCCTTCACATTGAGGATACCGTCCATCGTGTTGTGTGGCACTATCACCGTGCTGAATAGGATAGATTTCAAACAGATCTAGCAATGCAAAACTGGGCATCCATGAGGCGCTGTGGGCCATCAGCAGCAGCAGAATTGTACTCAACCACAATCTGTAACCTCATGGCCCGGCATATCCCCCACTCCACCATTACCATCAAGCCAGGCGACCAACCCTGGTTCAATGAAGAGTGCAGGAGGGCATGCCAGGAGCAGCACCAGGCATAACTAAAAATGAGGGGTCAACCTGGTGAAGCTACAACACAGGACTACATGCATGCCAAACTGCGTAAGCAGCATGCGATAGACAGAGCTAAGCAATCCCATAACCAACGGAACAGATCTAAGTTCTGCAGTCCTGCAACATTCAGCCGTGAATGGTGGTGGACAATTAAACAACTAACTGGAGGAGGTGGCTCCACAAATATCCCCATCCTCAATGATGGGGGAGCCCAGCACATCAGTGCGAAAGATAAGGCTGAAGCATTTGCAACAATCTCCAGCCAGAAGTGCCATGTTGATGATCCATTTCGGCCTCCTCCTGAAGTCCCCAGCATCACAGATGCCACACCTCAGCCAATTCGATTCACTCCGCGTGATATCAAGAAATGACTGAAGGCACTGGATACTGCAAAGACAATATTCCGGCAATAGTACTGAAGACCTGTGCTCCAGAACTTGCCACGCCCCTAGTCAAGCTGTTCCAGTACAGCTACAACACTGGCACCTACCTGGCAATGTGGAAAATTGCCCAGGTATGTTCTGTACACAAAAAGCAGGACGAGTCCAACCCGACCAATTACCGCCCCATCAGTCTACTCTCTATCATCAGTAAAGTGATGGAAGGTGACAACGACAGTGCCATCAAGCAGCACTTGCTTAGCAATAACCTGCTCAGTGATGCTCAGTTTGGGTTCTGCCAGGGTCACTCAGCTCCTGACTTCATTGCAGCCTTGGTTCAAACATGGACAAAAGAGCTGAACTCCAGAGGTGAGGTGAGAGTGACTGCCCTTGACATCAAGGCAGCATTTGACCGAGTATGCCATCAAGGAGCCCTAGCAAAACTGAAGTCAATGGGAATCGGGGAAAACGCTCCGCTGGTTGGAGCCATACCTAGCACAAAGGAAGATGGCTGTAACTGTTGGAGGTCAATCATCTCAGCTCCAGGACATCACTGCAGGAGTTCCTCAAAGTAGTGTCCCAGGCCCAACCATCTTCAGCTGCTTCATCAATGACCTTCCTTCAATCATAAGGTCAGAAGTGGGGATGTTCACTGATGATTGCTCAATGTTCTGCACCATTCGTGACTCCTCAGATACTGAAGCAGTCTGTGTAGAAATGCAGCAAGACTTGGACAATATCCAGGCTTGGTAAGTGGCAATTAACATTTTTAAAAATAGTCTGCACAGTACCCAGGCTACTCTGCACCCTTGGAAACCCTGACATCCTATTGCTGTAGAGCTGTTGGGCTGCATGGCCTGTTTCTGTGCTGTAAAATGCTGTGCAAAGGAAACCTTATGTGTCCTGTCAATCTGATGTCTCCTTTCCACTTTAAAGTTTTTTTTATTCGTTCTTAGGGCGTCAGCATTGCTGGCAAGGCCAGTATTTTTGACTATCCTTAATTGCCCTTGAGAAGGTGGTGGTGAACCACCTTCTTGAACCACTGCAGTCCATGTGGGGTAGGTACATCCACAGTGCTGTTAGGAAGGGAGTTCCAGGATTTTGATCCAGTGACAGTGAAGGAACGGTGATAACGTTCCAAGTCAGGATGGTATGTGACTTGGAGGGGAACTTGCAGGTGGTGGTGTTCCCATGCATTTGCTGCCCTTGTCCTTCTAGTTGGTAGAGGTCGCGGGTTTGGAAGGTGATGTCCAAGGAGCCTTGGTTGCTGTAGTGCATCTTGTAAATGGTACACACAGCTGCCGCTCTGCACCACTGGTGGAGGGAATGAATGTTTAAGGTGTTGGATGGGGTGCCAGTCAATTGGGCGCTTTCTCCTGGATGGTGTCGAGCTTCTTGAGTGTTGTTGGAGCTGCACCCATCCAGGCAAGTGGAGAGTATTCCATCACACTCCTGACTTATGCCTTGTAGATGGTGGACAGGCTTTGGGGAGGCAAGAGGTGAGTTGTTTGCCACAGAATTCCCAGCCTCTGACCTGCTCTTGTAGCCACGGTATTTATACGACTGGTCCAGTTCAGTTTCTGATCAATGCTAACCTCCAGGATGTTGATAGACATGTTGCTCAATAATAACAACTTGTGCCTTTTATGTAATAAAACACCCCAAAGGGGCTTCAACAGGAACATTTATAAAGTAAAATTTGTCACCAAACCACATAGATATTGGGACAGATGACCAAAAGCATGGTAAAAGTGGTAAGTTATAAGGTGGATCTTAAGTGGAGAAAAGAGAAGCAGAGAGTTCATTGCAAACAAGATTTTGATCACTTGCTTGATACATATAGGAACAGAGTACAGTTTTCTGTATGTGATTCTAACAATGCATCTCTGCCCCATCCTCCCATTGCAGCAGAGTGCCTTCTGCAGCCTCCCTGAGCGAGTTTACAAATACAGTATTTATGGCAACAAATCATTGGCAAATGTATACCACAAGGAGTTCGATGGAAACCCCACCAATTCACTTCATGTGAAGCCCTAGATGATAGCATAAAAAGAGATATTGACAGACTAGGCGAGTGGACAAAACTGTGGCAGATGGATTTCAGTGCGGGCAAGTGTGAGATTATCCATTTTGGACCAAAAAGTAGGGTACTTTCTAAATGGGAAGAGGTTAAGTACAGTGGATGTCCAAAGAGACTTGGGGGTTCAGCTGCATAGATCTTTATTTTCTGCACTTGCTCGTGGCATTTTAATCAAAAAGGCTAATGGAATGCTAGCCTTTATATCTAGAGGATTGGAGTATAAAGACACAGAGGTTATGCTGCAGCTGTACAAAACCCTGATTAGACCCCACTTGGAGTACTGTGAACAGTTCTGGGCACCACACCTTAGGAAGGATATAATGACCTTGGAGGGAGTGCAACGTAGGTTTACAAGAATGATACCTGGACTACAGGGATTTAGTTGCGAGGAGAGATTACACAAATTAGACCTGTTTTCACTAGAATTTAGAAGGTTAAGGGGTGATCTGATTGAAGTCTTCAAGATATTAACAGGAAAAGACAGGCTAGATAAAGATAAACTATTTCCACTGGTTGGAGATTTTAAAACTAGGGGGCATAGTCTAAAAATTAGGACCAGACCGTTCAGGAGAGATGTTAGGAAGCACCTCTTCAGGCAAAGGGTGGTAGAAGTTTGGAACTCTCTCCCACAAACAGCAGTTGAAGCTGGAACAGTTGTTAATTTTAAATCTGAGATAGATAAATTTTTGTTAAGCAAAGATATTAAGGGATATGGGCCAAAGGCAGGTAGATGGAGTTAGGCCGCAGATCAGCCATGATCTCATTGAATGGCGGGACAGGCTCGAGGGGCTGAATGGCCTCCTCCTGTTCCTATGTTCCATGCAGCCAGGAGTAGATGACAACTTTCAAGCCATTAGTTAGCATCCGATTGGGACTCGGGGACCAGAGGGAAAAGGCTAATACCTGAGCCACTGTACCTCCCTCCTTCTTCATTCTTTGTAATTCCAATAGATCCTTCTGCATTCCTCAGGGTCAAATACAGGAGATGTTTGTTCACAATAGTTTATAAACCTGCACAAATGAGGAGACACTGAAAGGTTTCCTGTAATCAATACAGTGTAAAGTTGGTTAGGGGCAAAACACAAAGATTATATCAGCTACTTCAAGAAAAAAGCATTACCTATTGAAGCAGCACATGGCATCAGCAGACCTGTTCTCTGCCCGACTAAAAATAAGCTTTCACACTTGTACACACTGGCAATAACATTGACCTGGGGAGAGGTAGGTGACTATCAGCAGCCCTCATGTCTTGCCACTGAGATGCAGGCACAGCAACAGTCCAGGTCCTTAATCTGAGCTCCACCCACCATTTCCTATCTTAATCCCTTTGTGTTTAGACTGCTACTAAACTGCCAGCTACACCTCATCCAGACACATCTTTTAGTGTCATAGATTCATTTATGGCGAAGGAGGAGGCCATTTGGCCCCTTGTGTCTTTGCTGTCAGTCCCACTCCCTGGCTCGATCCCCGTGGCCCTGGAATTCTATTTCTCTCAGGTGCTTTACTTGACTTTGTACCATGAAACCTCTTTGTCATTTAATGTTTACTTCTGCCTACCCTGTCACAGACCTTCCTTTTTGTTCTTCTTCACCTCTTCCCCCTTTCACTTGCTTAAAACCTATCACATTTCTAACCTTTGTCATTTCTGATGAAAGGTCACAGACCTGAAATGTTAACTCTGGTTCAGTCCTGTGCGGAGTTTGTAAGTTCTCCCTGTGACTGTGTGGGTTTTCTCCGGGTGCTCCGGTTTCCTCCCACAGCCAAAGACTTGCAGGTTGATAGGTCAATTGGCCATTGTAAAATTGCTCCTAGTGTAGGTAGGTGGTAGGAGAATGGTGGGGATGTGGTAGGGAATATGGGATTAATGTAGGATTAGTATAAATGGGTGGTTGTTTTTCGGCACAGACTCGGTGGGCTGAAGGGCCTGTTTCAGTGCTTTATCTCTAAATAAATAAAACTCTGCTTTTCTCTCCTCAGCTGCTGCCAGACCTGCTGAATATTTCCAGAACTTTCTGTTTTTATCCAACCCTATCAGTAAATCGTTCTGTTCCTCTCTCCCTCATGCACTTATCCAGCTTCTCCTTAAATGCAACAATGCTCTGCACCTCAACAACTCCTTCTGGTAGCGAGTTCCAAATTCCTGCACCACTCTGTGGGTGAAGAAATTTCTCCTGAATTCCTTATTGCATTTATTAGTCTTATATTTAGGGCCCCTAGTTTTGGATTCTCCCCAACAAGTGGAGACATCTTCTCTGCGTCTGCCCTATCGAACACCTTGATAATCTTAAAGGCTTTGAGCAGTTCACCTCTCAGCCTGCTCTTTTTTTGGAGAAAAGAGCCTCAGCCTGTTTAGATTTTCCTGATAGTTATAATCTCTCAGTTCTGATATCGTGCTTGTAATTCTTTTTCACCTTGGCCTGTGCTTCTGAACTATGGTTAAAACAGGAGTTCCTGTTTTGGGTAGTTCTGCTCTGGTTGGCTGGGAGCTAGCAGTATCAGTATAAGGTGGCAAATTCATAGCTCCCTCATAGCTGGTGCCAACATGGTACCAGACACAGCTCAGTATTAGTTTCCCTGCAGCTGTCTACTGCCAGGTTTCAGTATTCTCAAGACCTCTATACAGATTGCTCCACAGGCACCTTGTTTCTGTAACACCTCTACTGATCTCACCACCACCCTCACCCCCCAAACCCCACCGGCTGCTCATGAAAGAGTTGACCCCACTACCACAGATAATTTGCCCGTCACCCGGTGTGTGTGTGAGCCCAGGCTGTGGGGATCGCGTTACGTGATGTCACATGCTCAGGATTAGAAAGGCCCATTTGAATTCAGAGTCAGGTTGAACTCGAGAACAAGGCTTGGCACCAATAACAGTGTGAAATGCTCCTATTATTAACAGAGAGCTGGCACAGCACAGTCATTGATGGACCAATGATGCAGTGTCCCCATCAGCAGGAAGACTAGATAAGTAGAGGACACTTCCCCTAAAGATAAAAAGGCAGTTCAGATGAAGCAAAAACAGAAAGTGCTAGAAATACTCAGCGGGTCTGGCAGCATCTGTGGAGGGAGAAGCAGAGTTAACGTTTCCGGTCTGTGACCTTTCATCAGAACTGGCAAAAGTTAGAAATAGGCTTTGAGCAAGTGAAAAGAGGGAGTGGGGGAGAAGAACAAAATGGAAGGTGTGTGATAGGGTAAGGGGGCATGAGAGATTAAATGACAAAGGTGTCACGAAACAATAGCAAAGGGAGTGCTAATAGTTGTAGTAAAAGACAAAGCATTTGTCTAGAGAGAGTGTTAATGGCAGAATAATGAACAGCTCAGTCCAAAAGCAGAAACATGAAAAACAAGTTTAAGACAGGCACATAGTTAAAAAATAATTTTTTTAAAAAAGGCAGTCATGGTCTGAAATTGTTGAACTCAATATTGAGTCTAAAAGGCTGTAGAGTGCTTAGTCAGAAAATGAGATGCTGTTCCTCGAGCTTGCGTTGATGTTCACTGGAACACTGCAGCAGGCCAAGGACAGAGATGTTGACATGGGAGCAGGGTGGTGAATTAATGGCAAGCAACCGGAAGCTCGGGATCATGCTTTCGGACTGAGTGGAAGTGTTCTGCAAAGCGGTCACCCAATCTGCGTTTGGTCTTTCCAACGTAGAAATGACCGTATAGTGAGCAGCGAATACAGAATACTAAATTGAAAGAAGTACAAGTAAATCGTTACTTCACCTGGAAAGAGTGTTGGGAGCCTTGGATGGTGTATTCGCTGCTCCACTCGGTCCACAAGCATGATCCCGAGCTTCCGGTTGCTTGCCATTTTAATTCACCACCTTGTTCTCACGCCCACATTTCTATCCTTGGCCTGCTGCAGTGTTCCAGTGAACATCAACGCAAGCTCGAGGAACAGCATCTCATCTTCCGATTAGGCACTCTACAGCCTTCTAGACTCAATATTGAGTTCAATAATTTCAGACCATCACTGCCTTTTTTCACTTTGGTTTTTTAACCATGTGCCTGTCTTAAACTTGTTTTATGGGTTTTTGCTTTTGGACATAGCTGTTCATTACTCTGCCATTAACACTCGCTCTGGACTAATACTTTGTCTTTTAATACAACTATTAACACTCCCTTTGTCTTTGTTCCGTGACATTTTTGTCATTTGAGCTCTCCTGTCCTCTGCCCTATCACACCTTCCCCTTTTGTTCTTCTTCCCCCTCCCCCCCTTTCACCTGCTCAAAGCCCCACTACATTTCCACCTTTTGCCAGTTCTGACGAAAGGTCACCGACCTGAAACGTTAACTCTGTTTCTCTCTCCACAGATGCTGCCAGACCTGCTGAGTATTTCCAGAACTTTCTGTTTTTATTTCAGATTTCTAGCATCCGCAGTATTTGGCTTTTATTTTATGGTTGGATAAAGTTGGGTGGGAGGAGGCTCGTGTGCAGCACAAACACCAGCATTAACCAGTAGGGCCGAATGACCTGTTTCCATGCTGTAATTTCTATGTAAATGCCAGTAACACTCATCCATCTCCCATGATATTGCAAACAGGGACTCAAAACTGAGTGTAGTCTTCAGGGCAAGTGCCATTCGAAAGTAGCAGATAATTAGACCAGGGTGTACAGACTGAATCCAGAAATTGTTTTAAAGTCAAACATTGCAGCGTTACATTTCCATTATAAATGTCTCTCCATATTGCTGCTGGAAGTTTTCAGTGTCAACTTGTCACACAATGTTATTACCTTGTGCTGTGAGGGATGTAAAGTGTTGTTACTCTGTGGAGGAAGGGTTGTACAGTATTGTTACTCTGGAGTGAGGGATGGTCAGTTTTATTACTCCGTGGAGTGAGGGGTGTAGTGTTATTATTCTGTGGAGTGAGAGATGGTCAGTTTTATTACTCTGTGGAGTGAGGGGTGTAGTGTTATTATTCTGTGGAGTGAGGGTTGTACAGTTTTATTACTCTGTGGAGTGAGAGATGGTCAGTTTTATTACTCTGTGGAGTGAGGGTTGTACAGTGTTATTACTCTGTGGAGTGAGGGCTGGTCAGTTTTATTACTCTGTGGAGTGAGGGTTGTACAGTGTTATTACTCTGGAGTGAGGGATGGTCAGTTTTATTACTCCGTGGAGTGAGGGGTGTAGTGTTATTATTCTGTGGAGTGAGGGTTGTACAGTTTTATTACTCTGTGGAGTGAGAGATGGTCAGTTTTATTACTCTGTGGAGTGAGGGTTGTACAGTGTTATTACTCTGTGGAGTGAGGGCTGGTCAGTTTTATTACTCTGTGGAGTGAGGGTTGTACAGTGTTATTACTCTGGAGTGAGGGATGGTCAGTTTTATTACTCTGGTGTGAGGGTTGTACAGTTTTATTACTCTGTGGAGTGAGGGATGTACAGTGTTATTACTCTGTGGAGTAAAGGATGTACAGTCATAGAGTTAGTGTTATACAGCACAGAAACAGGCCCTTCCGCCCATCGTGTCCGTGCCAGCCATCAAGCACCTATCTATTCTAATTCCGTTTTCCAGCACTTGGCCCGTAGCCTTGTATGCTATGGAGTTTCAAGTGCTCATCTAAAAACTTCTTAAATGTTGTGAGGGTTTCTGCCTCCAACACATCTTCAGGCAGTGCGTTCCAGATTCCAAACACCCTCTGGGTGAATTTTTTTTTCCTCAAATCCCCCCTAAACCTCCTGCCCCTTACCCTAAATTTATGCCCCCTGATACTTGACCCCTCCGCTAAGAGAAAAAGTTTCTTCCTATCTTACCTATCAATGCCCCACGTAATTTTGTACACCTCAATCAGGTCCCGCCTCAGCCTTCTCTGCTCTAAGGAAAACAACCCTAGCCTATCCAGTCTCTCTTCATAGCTGAAATGCTCCAGCCCAGGCAACATCCTGGTGAATCTCCTCTGCACCCTCTCCAGTGCAATCACATCCTTCCTATAGTGTGGTGACCAGAACTGTACACAGTACTCCAGCTGTGGCCTAACTAGCGTTTTATACAGCTCCATCATAACCTCCTTGCTCTTATATTCTATGCCTCGGCTAATAAAGGCAAGCATCCCCTATGCTTTCCTAACCAACTTATCTACCTGTGCTGCTGCCTTCAGTGATCTATGGACAAGTACGCCAAGGTCCCTCTGACCTTCTGTACTTCCTAGGGTCCTACCATCCATTGTGTATTCCCTTGCCTTGTTAGTCCTCCCAAAATACATCACCTCACACTTCTCAGGATTAAATTCCATTCGCCACTGCTTCGTCCATCTTACCAGCCCATCTATATCGTCCTGTAATCTAAGGCGTTCCTCCTCACTATTTACAACACTGCCAATTTTCATGTCACCTGCAAACTTACTGATTATACCTCCTATATTCACGTCTAAATCATTAATGTACACTACAAACAGCAAAGGTCCCAGCATCGAACCCTGCGGTACACCACTGGTCACAGGCTTCCAATCGCAAAAACAGCCCTCGACCATCACCCTCTGCCTCCTGCCACTAAGCCCATTTTGGATCCAATTTGCCAAATTGCCCTGGTCCCATGTTATTACTCTGCGGAGTGAGGGGTCTATGGTGTTATTACTCTGCGGAGTGAGGGATCTACGGTGTTATTACTCTGCAGAGTGAGGGGTCTACGGTGTTATTACTCTGCAGAGTGAGGGGTGTATCGTGTTATTACTCTGCAGAGTGAGGGGTGTATGGTGTTATTACTCTGCAGAGTGAGGGGTCTACGGTGTTATTACTCTGCAGAGTGAGGGGTCTACGGTGTTATTACTCTGCAGAGTGAGGGGTGTATGGTGTTATTACTCTGTAGAGTGAGGGGTGTATGGTGTTATTACTCTGCAGAGTGAGGGGTCTATGGTGTTATTACTCTGCGGAGTGAGGGGTGTATCGTGTTATTACTCTGCAGAGTGAGGGGTGTATGGTGTTATTACTCTGCGGAGTGAGGGGTGTATGGTGTTATTACTCTGCAGAGTGAGGGGTCTACGGTGTTATTACTCTGCGGAGTGAGGGGTGTATGGTGTTATTACTCTGCAGAGTGAGGGGTCTACGGTGTTATTACTCTGCAGAGTGAGGGGTCTACGGTGTTATTACTCTGCGGAGTGAGGGGTGTATGGTGTTATTACTCTGCAGAGTGAGGGGTCTATGGTGTTATTACTCTGCAGAGTGAGAGGTGTATGGTGTTATTACTCTGCAGAGTGAGGGGTCTATGGTGTTATTACTCTGCAGAGTGAGGGGTCTACGATGTTATTACTCTGCAGAGTGAGGGGTCTACGATGTTATTACTCTGCAGAGTGAGGGGTCTACGGTGTTATTACTCTGCGGAGTGAGGGGTGTATGGTGTTATTACTCTGCGGAGTGAGGGGTGTATGGTTATCTCTCGCTAAATGCACATCTCATCTCCTCCTTGAGCTTCCACTGACTGGCGCAGACAAGGAAAGAAACCAGTAGTCCTCTTGTGAAATGTATTTCCAGCAAACATGCCAGATTGAATTGAAAACTTTTAACCTCCAGCACTGGTGAAAGAGGAACTAAAATTGGAAAACAGGAACAGAGTCCAGTATTTCAATGTAATAACCAGATCCTGATTGGACATTGTTAATACACTGTTGTGTAAAACCTCTTATATGTTTTTATTTCTAACATCTATGTAAATATATGTTTAAATCGAGATATCTAATTTCCATTAACTTGTCACGTTACCTAACGCCAAAGCATTAGCAGAGTATCACTTTGCTGTGGTTTCTGCTCACATGCTGGCTGTACAGATTCATTGTTAGCTTTCTGACTTCCTCCCATATGCACTTGAAATCAAGACACATCACATGGCTGTTCGACTGATTCTTTGCCACAACAATGTGGAACTCTTTGCCCAATCTTGCCGTTGCCTAATCACTCCCTGCTGATGAACTTCACCCTGTCTCCAACAAAGCAAAACTCCATGGAATTTGAAAATCCAAGATGAAATCTGTGGAAAAAGGGAGAGAACAGAGTTAACATTTCAGATTCATAATTCGTGTGTTCGAATTTCAGGTCGTTGACATTCTGACTGACCTGCTGAGTACTTCCATCATTTTCCGTTTTCTTTTCCATCATCTATTTAAGCTTGGATTTTAGAAGCCATTTGATAAAATTCTACACAAAAGCTTTATCAAGAAGGCAACGCAGCAGAAATGTCGATGGGGTGGCTGAAGTATTTTCAATAGTTTAGAAATAACTATTTACTCAGGCTCCAAGTTGTAAATGAGGATATCAACTTCCCTAATATGAACTGAGATAAAATCAGCGGACACAGTATTGAGGGGCAGAATTCTTTAAAATACATTCAGGAGAACTTTTTGTTTTAACCAGTATGTAGCAAGCCCAACAAGAGATGGGAAGATCTGGATTTTGTTCTGGAAAATGAAACTGGGCAGGTGGAAAGGGTGTTTAGTGGCAGACATTTTGCTTGTAATGATCAAAGTTCAGTTAGGTTTAGCATAGTTATAGGAAAGGACAAAGATAGCCTAAATAAAAGCTTTAAATTGGAGAAAGGCCAGTTTTATTAATCTGATATGTGATTTACAAACTGGAAACAGCTACTTGAAGGTAAATCTGTGTCAGAGCAGTGGGAGGCATTGAAGGAGGAAATAGAGAGGGTTCAGAACATTTATGTTCCCAGCAAGAGAAAGGATGGGCATCTCAGATCTAGACTGTCCGAGATGTCAAAGACCAAAGATAAGGCAAAAAAGGAAGCTTATGTCAAATACCAACAGCTCAACACTGCAGAAAGCCTAGAGGAGTATAGAAAATGCAGGGGTGAAATTGAAAAGGAAATTAGGAAAGCAAAGAGAGGACAGGAAAAATGTTGGCAGTAAAATCAACAACAAAAAAAATATTTTATAAATGTATAAAAAGCAAGAGGATACCAAAGGAAAGAGTAGGGCAAAAAGGTAACTTGTGTGTGGAGGCGGAAAAAGTGGGCATGATTCTTAATGAATTCATTGCTTCTGTCTTCACAAAAGAACAGGAGGAAGTAGACATTGCAGTTATGGAGGAGGAGGGTGAAATATTGGATGATATAAGCATATTCGACATTTAGGAAGGACAGGCAAAAAGGAAAAGGAGGTGGTGTTGCGCTGGTAATAAGGGATGGGATCAGTACATTGGTAAGGGAGGATGTCAGATTGGAAGAACAAAATGTGGAATCTGATGGGTGAAGCTAAAAAACGGCAAGCGGGAGCAAACATTGGTAGGAATTGTTTACAGGCTACCAAACAGTAGTGGTAGTGTGGGGCATGGTATTAATCAGCAGATTAGAGAAGCATGTAGTATGGGTAATACAATAAACATGGATGACTTCAATCTACATATAGAATGGGTAAACCTAATGAGCAGTAATGCTATGGAGGGTGAGTTTCTGGAGTGTGTTAGGGATGGTTTTCTAGAGCAGTATGTTGAACCGACGAGAGAACAGTCTATTTTAGATCTAGTATTATGTAATGAGAAAAGGCTAATTGATAATCTTGTTGTAAAAGAACCTTGAGGGATGAGTGACCATATTATGATAGAATTTTACATTATGTTTGAAAGTGAGGTAGTTCAATTTGAAGCCAGGGTGTTAAATTTGAACAAAGGAAATTATGAAGATATGTGGGGCAAATTGGCTGAGGTGGATTGGGAAAATACATTAAAAGGTGTGACAGTACATAGGCAATGTATAGTCTTTAAAGAAATATTACATAGTTTACAGCAACTATACATTCCTTCAAGGCACAAAAACCCCAAAAGAAAAGGCAGTCAACCATGGTTAACAAAGGAAGTTAAGGATTGTATAAAATTAAAAGAAAAGGCCTTTAAACGTGACCGAAATAGTAGTAAACCTGAGGATTAGGAGGATTTTAGAATACAGCAAACAAAGACCGAGAAACTGATAAAGAAAGAGAGAATAGAATATGAATGTAAACTAGCAAAAAATACAAAAATGAACAGTAAAAGCTTCTACAGGTACGTAAAAAGGAAACATTTGGCTAAGACAAATTTGGGTCCATTACAGGCAGAGTCAGGAGAATATATAATGGAGAATAGAGAAATGGCAGAAAAGCTAAATGATTACTTTGTGTTTGTCTTCACTGAGGAAGATAAAAGAAATTTCCCAGAATTAGAGATCCAAGGGATTAGGGAGAATTAGGAATTGAAGGAAATTAGTATTGGGAAGAAGGCTGTATTGGAGAAATTAATGGGGCTGAAGGTTGATCAGTCCCCGGGACCTGATATTCTCATTCCAGAGTGTTGAAAGATGGAGAAAGTGGATGGATTGATCTTCATCTTCCAAAATTCTATAGATGCTGGAGCGGTTCCTTTAGATTGGAAGGTCGCAAATTTAACCCCACTATTTAAGAAGTGAGGGAGAGAGAAAACAGGAAATTATAGACCTGTTAGCCTTACATTAGTAGTAGGGAAATACTACAATCTATTCTAAAGGATGTGATAAATGGACACTTGGATAATAATGATCTGATTGGGCATAGTCAACATGGATTTATGAATGGGAAATCATGATCGGAGAACCTGTTGGAGTTTTTTGAGGATGTTACTAACAGAATTGATAAAGGGGAGTTGGTGGATGTGATATACTTGGATTTTCAGAAGGCTTTTGATAAAGTCCCCCACAGGAGGTTGGTTAGCAAAATCAAATGGAATTGGAGGTAATATACTGGCAATGGATTGAGGATTGGTTAACAGGCAGAAAACAGAGACTAGGAATAAACGGGTCATTCTCACGTTGGCAGGCTGTGACTAGTGAGGTACCGCAGGGATCAGTGCTTGGCCCCCAGCTGTTCGCAATTTATTTATTTTTAAAATTTATTTATTACAATGTATATTAATGATTTGGATGTGGGGACCAAATGTAATATTTCCAAATTTACAGATGACACAAAACTAGGTGGGAATGTGTGTTGTGAGGAAAATGCAAAGTGGCTTCAAGGGGATTTGGACAGACTTAGTCAGTGGGCAAGAACATGGCAGATGGAATATAATGTGGAAAAATCCACTTTGATAGGAGGAATAGATGTGCAAAGTATTTCCTAAATGGTAAGAGATTAGAAAGTGTAGATGTACAAAGGGATTTGGGTGTCCTCGTCAATAAGTCACTGAAAGCTAGCAAGCAATTTGGAAGGCTATTGGTATGTTGGCGTTTATCACAAGAGGATTTGAGTACAGGAGTAGTGATGTCTTGCTTCAATTGTATAGAACCTTGGTCAGATCGCACCTGGAGTACTGTGTGCAGTTTTGTTCACCTTATCTTAGGAAGGATATTATTACCATAGAGGGAGTGCAACGAAGGTTCACCAGACTTGTTCCCGGGATGGCAGAACTGTCCTATGAAGAGACTTTGGGGAAACTGGGCCTGTATTCTCTCAGGTTTCGAAGAATGAGAGGTGATCTCATTGAAGCCTACAAAATACTTAAAGGGATAGACAGGGTAGATGCAGCTAAGATGTTTCCCCTGGTTGGGAAGTCTAGAACCAGGGGACACAATTTCAAAATAAGGGGGAAGCCACTTAGGACCAAGATGAGGAGAGATTTCTTTACTCAGAGGGTTGTGAATCTTTGGAATTCTTTACCCTGGGGCTGTGGAAGCTCAGTCATTGAGTATGTTTAAAGCAGATATTGACAGATTTCTAAATACCAATGACATAAAGGGATATGAGGATAGTGTGGGAAAAAGGCATTGAAGGGGATGATCAGCCCTGATCATATTGGATGATGGAGCAGGCTCGATGGGCTGAATGGCCTAATCCTGCTCCTATCATGAGAAAGGAAATAATAAGAGGTTTAACATCTTTGCAAGTGGATAAACCACCAGGTCTGGATGAAATGTATCCCAGGTTGCTAAGAGAAGGAAGGGAAGAAATAGCAGAAGCTCTGACCATCATTTCCCAATCTTCTCTGCCTACAAGTGTGGTGCCAGAGGACAGGAGGACTGCTAACATTGTACCGTTGTGTAAAAAGGGAGAAAGGAATAAACCGAGTAATTAGAGGGGAGGGGCGATGTGTTTAGTGGTGGCATCATGCTGGAGGTGACGGAAATGGTGGAGGATTATCCACTGACTACGGAGGTTGGTGGAGTGGAAGGTGTGGACAAGGGGAACACTATCATGGTTCTGTGACGGAGGGAGGAGAAGGGGTAAGAGCAGAAGTGTGTGAAATAGAATGGACATGGTTGGGGGCCCTGTCAAGCATGGTGGGGGGTATCCTTGGTTGCGGAAAAAGGAAGGTTTATTGGAAGCGCTAGTATGGAAGGTTGCATCATTTGAACAGGTGCGACGGAGATGGAAAAACTGGGAGAATGGAATCGAGTGCTTAGAGGAAGTGAGGTGTGGGCAAGGGTAGTCTCGGAAGCTGTGGGAGTTCCTGCTTATAGTGACTATTGGTTGATTGTCTCCATTTTGGACAATAGACTGAGAAGTCAAGGAAGAGAAGGGAAGAGTTGAGATGGACCATGAAGGTTAGAGAAGGGTGGAAATTGAAAATGAAGTCAATGAAATTTTCCAGTGAGAGCAGGAAACGGCACCAATACAATCATCAATGTACCAGAAGAAGAGCTGAGGGAGGGGGCCTGAGTAGGACTGGAACATGGAATATTCCACATATCCCACAAAAGGTCAGGCATAACTAGGACCCATGTGGCTACCCATAGCAACACCTTTTATTTGGAGGAAGTGAGTGGAGTTGAAGGAGAAGTTGTTCAATGTGAGAACAAGTTCAGCCAGGTGGAGGAGGGTGGTGGTGGATGGGGACTGGTTGGGCCTCTGTTCAAGGAAGAAATGGAGAGCCCTCAAACCGTCCTGGTGGGGGATGGACATCCATAGTGAAGAAGAGACAGTAAGGGCCAGGAAACTGTTGAAGGGACGAAGGGCATTGGAAGAATCATGGATGTAGGTGGGAAGAGACTGGACAAAGGAAGTAAAAATAGAGTCGAAATAAGAAGAAATCAGTTCAGTGGGGTCGGAACATGCTGAAATAATGGGTCTACCAGGACAGTCTTGTTTTTGGATTTTGGGAAGGAGGGAGAAGCGAGCTGTATAGGGTTGGGGAACTATGAGGTCGGAAGCCATGGAGGTAAGATCTCCAGAAAAAATTTGGCTTGATGTTCGATAGTGGTGTCATAGTCCAGGGGAGGTGGGAGGAAGTGTCAGAGTTGGCATTTGGCCTCTGCTAAGTAGAGGTCAGTTCATCAGACAACAACAGGTTTGATGACCATGTTAGGGTTGGACCTGAGAGAACAGAGTGCTGCAAGTTCAGAGGAAGACAGGTTAGAGTGAGTGAGGGGAGCAGAGAAATTGAGATGGCTGAGGTCACGCTGGCAATTCTCAATGAAAAGATTGAGGGATGGTCAGAGGCCAGAGAGAGAATATTGGAGATGAGTAAAAGGGTCCACTGAGTGGGGGATGACTCCTGGCTAAAGAAGTTGGCATGGAGGCAACAGAAAAGAGCTCGGCATCATGCCGAGCTCAATTCATGGAGGTGGGGGCAGGGATGAAACTGAGTCCTATGCTGAGGACATATCATTCAGACTCAGAGAGGGGAAGGTCAGAGGGCATCATGAATACATGGTAAGGGGTGAGATTCGAAGAAGAGGTGGTGTCAGAGGGAAGTGAAGGGGAAGAAGGATCCAGAGGGGTGTTGGTACGTATGAGTTGTTGAAGCTTGCACGCACCTGAAAAGATAAAAAGTTTTTTGTGAAAGTGCCAGATGAGGCAAAGGATGAAATGAAACTGGACCGGAACAGCTTTGAGATCGGGTGAGTTGGTTTGCTTAAGAGTAATCAGGATTAATCAAGGACAGTCAGCTTGGAAGATCATGTCTGACTAACTTGATGAAATGTTTCGAGGAGTGAGCAACGTTGATGAGGGTTGCACGTGTGATGTACTCTACATAGATTTTAACAAGGCTTTTAACAAGCTCCCACATGACAGACTGGCCAGGGAAGTAATAGCCCGTGGGATCCAAGGGCAAGTGGCAAGTTGAATCCAAAGTGAGCTCAGTGGCAGGAAGCAAAGGGTAATGGTTAACAGGTGTTCTTGTGACTGGAAAACTATTTACATCAGGGTTCCATGGGGCTCAGTACGAGGAGCCTCGCTATTGTTATTTGTTCATGGGATGTGAGCATCACTGGCCAGGCCAGCATTTGTTTCCCATCCCCAATTGCCCTTGAGTAGGTGGTGGTGAGCTACCTTCTTGAACAGCTGCAGTCCATTTGGGGTAGGTACACCCACAGTGCTGTTAGGAAGGGAGTTCCAGGATTTTGACCCAGCGACAGTGAAGGAACGGCGATATAGTTCCAAGTCAGGATGGTGTGTGACTTGGAGGGGAACTTGCAGGTGGTGGTGTTCCCATGCATCTGCTGCCCTTGTCCTTCTAGCTGATAGAGGTCTTGGTTAGGAAAGTGCTGTCGAAGGAGCCTTGGTGAGTTTCTGCAGTGCATCTTGTAGATGGTACACACAGCTGCCACTGTGCGTTGGTGGTGGAGGGAGTGAATGTTTGTGGATGGGGTGTGGATCAAGCAGGCTGCTTTGTCCTGTATGATGTCGAGCTTCTTGAGTGTTGTTGGAGCTGCACCCATCCAGGCAAGTGGAGAGTATTCCATCACACACCTGACTTGTGCCTTGTAGATGGTGGACAGGCTTTGGGGAGTCAGGAGGTGAGTTACTTGCCACAGAATTAACAGCCTCTGACTTGCTCTTGTAGCCATGGTATTTATATAGCTGGTCCAGTTCAGTTTCAGGTCACCCAGGATGTTGGTGGGGGATTCAGCCACAGTAATGCTGTTGAATGTCAAGGGGAGATTGTTAGATTCTCTCCTGTTTGAGATGGTCATTGCCTGGCACTTGTGTGGTGCAAATGTTACTTGCCACTTATCAGCCCAAAGTCTGAATGTTGTCCAGGTCTTGCTGCATGTGGACACGGACTGCTTCAGTATCTGAGGAGTTGCAAATGGTATCAAACACTGCAATTATTAGTGAACATCCCCACTCTGGCCATATGTTGGAGGGAAGGTCATTGATGAAGCAGCTGAAGATGGTTGGGCCTAGGACACTACCCTGAGGAACTCCTGCAGTGATGTCCTGGAGCTGAGATGATTGACCTCCAACAACCACAACCATCTTCCTTCCTGCTAGGTATGACTCCAGCTAGCGGAGAGTTTTCCCCCTGATTCCCATTAACTCCAGTTTTGCTAGGGCTCCTTGATACCATACTCGGTCAAATGCTGCCTTGATGTCAAGGGCAGTCACTCTCACCTCACCTCGAGTTTAGCTCTTTTGTCCATGTTTGAACTAAGGAGGTCTGTAGCTGAGTGGCCCTGGTGGAACCCAAACTGAGCATCATTGGGCAGGTTATTGCTGTTTAAGTGCCCTTTGATGGCACTATCGATGACATCTTCCATCACTTTGCTGATGATTGAGAGTAGACTGATGGGGTAGTAATTGCATTGGTCCTGCTTTTTGTGAACAGGACATACCTAGGTAATTTTCCACATTGTCGGGTAGATTCCAGTGTTGTAGCTGTACTGGAACAGCTTGGTTAGGGGTGCGGCTGGTTCTGGAGTACAAGTCTTCAGTACTATAACCAGGATTCTGTCAGGGTCCATAGCCTTTGCAGTATCCAGGGCCTTCAGCTGTTTCTTGATATCATATGGAGTGAATTAAATTGGCTGAAGATAGGCATCTGTGATGCTGGGAACTTCAGGATGAGGCTGAGATGGATCATCCACTCAGCATTTCTGGCTGAAGATGGTTGCAAATGCTTCAGCCTTGTCTTTTACACTAACATGCTGGGCTCCCCCATCATTGAGGATGGGGACATTTGTGGAGTCTCGTCCTTTGTTTAGTTGTTTTTTTGTCATAGATTCATGGAGTCATTTACGGCACAGAAGGAGGCCTTTTGACCCATCAAGTCCATGCTGGCTCTCCACAGAGCTATCCAATCAGTCCCACTCCCCAGCTCAATCCCTGTAGCCCTGCAGGTCTATTTCTCTCAGGTGGCCATCCAACGTCCTCTTGAAGTCCGTGATTATCTCCCTTTCCTCCACCCTCGTGGGCAGTGAGTTCCAGGTCATTTTCCACTCATTGCATAAAAAAGTGTTTCCTCCTATTCCTCTGCATCTTTTGTCCAAAACCTTCAATGTGTGTCCTTTAGTCCTTGTACCATTTTTTAATGGGAACAGTTTTTCCATGTCTTATCTAAGCCTGTCATAATCTTGCACACTTCTATTAAATCTCCCCTCAATCTCCTTTGTCCCAAGGAGAACAAACCCAGCTTTTCCAACCTAACCTTGTAACTAAAATCCCCCATCCTTCAGTGTTGCTCAGCGTGGCGTGGGTCTGGCCCACACCCCACTGTGGCGGTCACCTGAGCCATCTTCCGCTTTATCTGGAGATCGAAAATGAACCGTGTCCACAGGTGATGTTCAAGCCTCTAGATAAAGGAGGAAAAAAATGTACCCAACGTCGCCCTCATCTTGATGGCCACCTTTGTCTGTGGCCACATCAAGCTGTGCGTAAACCCCCAGTACACAAACACCAAGAGTCACTACGTGTTGAGGTTCTATCTGTCCCCGTTGTTGCAAAGGATGGGCCTGGTCACATTGCCGCGGAACGCTCCATCCAGTTGGACCGTGCCGTACCACCTGTCCCTCGTAGAAAAGTTTGTACAGAAAAACATCTCCGACCACAAGTCCATCAGGCAGTGGTTCTGCACGTAACATCATCGAGGCCCTGCGGGAAAAGGAGATGGTGGATCCTGTCAGATGGTTCCCCAAGCAGACTGTTAAACTCATTGGCGGAATGCCTCATTGTCAGAACTTTCGAACAAGTCCAATATGTAGCTTGGCTGGTGGTGAGAAGGGTCCTCCCCATCAGACCCTTCCTGCACTCCCGGAGTCTCGCCCCCTCCGCACAATGTCCTCGTGGTGGCTGTGGTGGGGAAGAGACGGTCGCCCACCTCCTTCTGGAATGTGTCTTTGCAGAGCAGGTGTGGAAAGAGATGCAGTGGTTTTTGTCAAGGTTCATCCCAAGCAGCTCTGTAACACAGGAGTCTGTGCTCTACGGGCTGTTCCCGGGGACGCACGCCGAGATAAACATTAACTGCTGCTGGAGGGCCATCAACTCGGTGAAAGACACCCTTTGGTCTGCTTGAAACTTTCTGGGCTTCCAGTACAAGGAGCTGTCGATGACTAAGAGTTGCAAACTGGAACATTCCAAGGTCCAGGACTACGAGCTGAGAGATGCAGTAAAGGCTCAATGGGGAAAGGCCACTGTGTAAGGTCCTTCTGCCATAGTATACCGAGAGGCTGGAACCCATGTAAAACTCCTTGGGCTGTATGCACCAGAGAATGTTTGACATGAAATGTAAATGTATATTGTAAATATAACCTGTAATGGTGAGTGTAGTGAGGCTCCTCATGTACTGCATTGTATTTTACATAACAGTTCAAATTTGACATGACATAAATCTAGACTGACACTCCAGTGCAATGCTGAGAGAGTGTAACTCGGTCTAATGTTAAAGACAGCACTCTGTCAGTACTGCGCTACCTGAGGTGTGTCTTTCAGATGAGACATTAAACTGAGGCCCTGTCTGCCCTCTCAGGTGGACAAACAGATCCCATGAGACTATTTCAAAGAAGAGCAGGGGATTTCTCCCTGGTGTCCTGGCCAATATTTATCCCTTAAATATCCTCATTAAAAACAGATTATCCAATCATTATCACATTTCTAATCGTGGGAGCTTGCTGTGCGCGAATTGGCAGTCGTGTTTCCTAAATTTGAACAGTGACTCCACTTCCAAAATTCTTCATTGGTTGTAAAGCGCTTTGGAATGTCCTGTGGTTAGGAAAGATGTTATAATCTGCAAGTCTTTCTCTTTTTAAAGAGATTGGTGCAGTATTTAATCATCAACGCTTTGCTGTGCTTCTCCACAAACCTGAGATCATCAGCTGAACATAAAAGGCAAACAGAAATCTTGTTTTCTCAGTGGGAGTGAGTTTGACCATTGACCCTGCACTTAGCTAGCAGAGACTTTGGAATTTCGACTGTTTAAAATCTCACTGGACGCTGGTGCTAAGCAATGTCTCGTCCAGCCGAACAATAATCAGTGACCTGGTCTCAAACACAAGACAGCAGAGCAATGGTGACAAACGGCATGACCAGATCCCAGGAAGCTTAATGTCCCCTCCCCTCCCTTTCTTAAACTGCTGATGCAGGAGTTCAGAACCACTGGCAAAGTGGCCATTCTTCATGTGCAAGCATAGACTGCAACTGTTGGATGGCTATTTGGCTGTGGGGGCATCACTTTCAAGTCCAACCTGTTCTCACCCAAATTTCACATCCACACTGTACAGCAGGGGTCACTGGGCTGTAATAAGACAAGAGGAGTGTACCTTGCTGATTTTACAACACCATTCCACCCCACCCATTACCTACCCGACCCAGAGCACTGAAACTAATTATAGAATCTTAACCATCATCCATCCTGTTCACCCAATGCACAACATAGCTCAGTATCCCATTACTGGATGGTCCTGATATTCTGTGGTGTAGGGGTTTTGAGTAAATAATCAGTAACTATTTCCACTGGCAGGAGGGTTGGTAAATACAGGTCACAGATTTAAGATAATTGGCACAAGAACCAGAGGAGACATGAGAATTTTTTTTTTACACAGTGAGTTGTCATGATCTAGAATGCACTCTGAAAGAGCAGTGGAAGCAAGTTCAATAGTAAGTTTCAAAGGGGAATTCGATAAACGTTTGCAGGGCTGTGGGACGAATAGAATAGCTTTTTCAGAGAGACAGGCACAATGGACTGAACGGTTGCCTCTGGTGCTAGAAGATTCTATGACTAGTGGTACCCCTGGAAGAATGGCGGAAAACTTGGTCTGGCTCAGCCCAAACCAGGTCTCTGTGGGTGTCCTGCTGGTTTCCTGCTGGAGTTATTCATGGGTGGGGTGTGGGTGGGGGTAAGGGACAGACGTGTTTACCCATTGACATATTGGGGAGGCACACACTAGTCAGCATCCAGAAACAGCATCATTTGGTAATAACTAAAGCTACCAACATTTTCCCAAAGTTAGTTGATCCCACACCACATAGTGTGATGACAATGACAGATTCTTTGCAGGTGAACATCATAGGAAGGCTTGTATCTGTGCTAGTTGGCATGGTCATTGGTGACTGAAGAGGCCAATTCTTCAACCACAGGCTCTTGAGCAGTTGTGGTACAAGGACTGCTGGTTTGAGGGGCTCTGGAATATACAGACTCCTTCTGTTGCTGGCGCCTTTCTTCAGCAGCCTCGCGTCTGCTGGTTTCGAACGTGTAGGCTGCTTTCCTGGTTCTTATGTGCCAGCTGTCTATGTCGGCAGCCTCCTGCTCCCAAACCTATTGTGCACTTCTGCAGTGGAGTCCATAGACTCTATCTACCAGATATAAAGTCAGTTTTCCCGAGCAAGACTGAAGACGGACTCTGGGCAAGGATATTTATCCAGCAGAGCAAGGGCAACAGTTGACAGTGTGTACTGAATCATTAATAGCAGAGAGAAACACCACAATCCTTTTAGCCTGGGTCAATCTGAATCATGCTGCTTCTGTAAATCCGAGCTTAATATAAGCATCTCAATCAGTCAGAGAGCTTGATCCTCCTATCAAAGTTCCTTGCTCAGTGACTCTGTCACCTTCACACACACAACACACTGCAATGCATCCACCCAATGGTCTGGTTGAAAGCTTCCCATCAGCTGCGGTATCATTTTAACAGAGCTGTAGGGAACTCAGTACTGTGTTACTGGAGTGTACTTGGTACTGTGTTACTGGAGTGAACTCGGTACTGTGTTACTGGAGTGAACTCGGTACTGTGTTACTGGAGTGTACTCGGTACCGTGTTACGGAGTGAACTCGGTACTGTGTTACTGGAGTGAACTGGGTACTGTGTTACTGGAGTGAACTCGGTACTGTGTTACTGGAGTGAACTGGGTACTGTGTTACTGGAGTGAATTCGGTATTGTGTTACTGGAGTGTACTCGGTATTGTGTTACTGGAGTGTACTCGGTACGGTGTTACTGGAGTGTACTCGGTACTGTGTTACTGGAGTGAACTCGGTATTGTGTTACTGGAGTGTACTCGGTATTGTGTTACTGGAGTGTACTCGGTACGGTGTTACTGGAGTGTACTCGGTACTGTGTTACTGGAGTGAACTCAGTACTGTGTTACTGGAGTGTACTCGGTACTGTGTTACTGGAGTGAACTCGGTACTGTGTTACTGGAGTGAACTCGGTACTGTGTTACTGGAGTGTACTCGGTATTGTGTTACTGGAGTGAACTGGGTACTGTGTTACTGGAGTGTACTCGGTACCGTGTTACGGAGTGAACTCGGTATTGTGTTACTGGAGTGAACTGGGTACTGTGTTACTGGAGTGAACTGGGTACTGTGTTACTGGAGTGAACTCGGTACTGTGTTACTGGAGTGAACTGGGTACTGTGTTACTGGAGTGAACTCGGTACTGTGTTACTGGAGTGAACTCGGTATTGTGTTACTGGAGTGTACTCGGTATTGTGTTACTGGAGTGAAGTCGGTACTGTGTTACTGGAGTGAACTCGGTACTGTGTTACTGGAGTGAAATTGGTACTGTGTTACTGGAGTGTACTCGGTACTGTGTAACTGGAGTGAACTCGGTACTGTGTTACTGGAGTGTACTCGGTACTGTGTTACTGGAGTGAACTCGGTACTGTGTTACTGGAGTGAAATTGGTACTGTGTTACTGGAGTGTACTCGGTACTGTGTTACTGGAGTGTACTCGGTACTGTGTTACAGGAGTGTACTCGGTACTGTGTTACAGGAGTGAACTCGGTACTGTGTTACTGGAGTGAACTCGGTACTGTGTGACTGGAGTGTACTCGGTACTGTGTTACTGGAGTGAACTCAGTACTGTGTTACTGGAGTGAACTGGGTACTGTGTTACTGGAGTGAACTCGGGACTGTGTAACTGGAGTGTACTCGGTACTGTGTTACTGGAGTGAACTGGGTACTGTGTTACTGGAGTGAACTCGGTATTGTGTTACTGGAGTGTACTCGGTATTATGTTACTGGAGTGTACTCGGTACTGTGTTACTGGAGTGAACTCGGTACTGTGTAACTGGAGTGAACTCGGTACTGTGTTACTGGAGTGAACTGGGTACTGTGTTACTGGAGTGAACTCGGTATTGTGTTACTGGAGTGTACTCGGTATTGTGTTACTGGAGTGTACTTGGTATGGTGTTACTGGAGTGTACTCGGTACTGTGTTACTGGAGTGAACTCAGTACTGTGTTACTGGAGTGTACTCGGTACGGTGTTACTGGAGTGTACTCGGTACTGTGTTACTGGAGTGAACTGGGTACTGTGTTACTGGAGTGAACTCGGTATTGTGTTACTGGAGTGTACTCGGTATTGTGTTACTGGAGTGTACTCGGTACTGTGTTACTGGAGTGAACTCAGTACTGTGTTACTGGAGTGAACTCGGTACTGTGTAACTGGAGTGAACTCGGTACTGTGTTACTGGAGTGAACTGGGTACTGTGTTACTGGAGTGAACTCGGTATTGTGTTACTGGAGTGTACTCGGTATTGTGTTACTGGAGTGTACTCGGTACGGTGTTACTGGAGTGTACTCGGTACTGTGTTACTGGAGTGAACTCAGTACTGTGTTACTGGAGTGTACTCGGTACTGTGTTACTGGAGTGAACTGGGTACTGTGTTACTGGAGTGAACTCGGTACTGTGTTACTGGAGTGAACTCGGTACTGTGTTACTGGAGTGACCTGGGTACTGTGTTACTGGAGTGAACTCGGTATTGTGTTACTGGAGTGTACTCGGTATTGTGTTACTGGAGTGTACTCGGTACTGTTACTCGGTACGGTGTTACTGGACTGTACTCGGTACTGTGTAACTGGAGTGAACTCGGTACTGTGTTACTGGAGTGAAATTGGTACTGTGTTACTGGAGTGTACTCGGTACTGTGTTACTGGAGTGTACTCGGTACTGTGTTACAGGAGTGTACTCGGTACTGTGTTACTGGAGTGAACTCGGTACTGTGTTACTGGAGTGAACTCGGTACTGTGTGACTGGAGTGTACTCGGTACTGTGTGACTGGAGTGAACTCAGTACTGTGTTACTGGAGTGAACTGGGTACTGTGTTACTGGAGTGAATTCGGTACTGTGTTACTGGAGTGAACTGGGTACTGTGTTACTGGAGTGAATTCGGTATTGTGTTACTGGAGTGTACTCGGTATTGTGTTACTGGAGTGTACTCGGTACTGTGTTACTGGAGTGAACTCGGTACTGTGTAACTGGAGTGAACTCGGTACTGTGTTACTGGAGTGAACTGGGTACTGTGTTACTGGAGTGAACTCGGTATTGTGTTACTGGAGTGTACTCGGTATTGTGTTACTGGAGTGTACTCGGTATGGTGTTACTGGAGTGTACTCGGTACTGTGTTACTGGAGTGAACTCAGTACTGTGTTACTGGAGTGTACTCGGTACTGTGCTACTGGAGTGAACTGGGTACTGTGTTACTGGAGTGAACTGGGTACTGTGTTACTGGAGTGAACTGGGTACTGTGTTACTGGAGTGAACTCGGTATTGTGTTACTGGAGTGAACTGGGTACTGTGTTACTGGGGTGAACTCGGTATTGTGTTACTGGAGTGTACTCGGTACTGTGTTACTGGAGTGAACTCGGTACTGTGTAACTGGAGAGAACTCGGTACTGTGTTACTGGAGTGAACTGGGTACTGTGTTACTGGAGTGACCTGGGTACTGTGTTACTGGAGTGAACTCGGTATTGTGTTACTGGAGTGTACTCGGTATTGTGTTACTGGAGTGTACTCGGTACGGTGTTACTGGAGTGTACTCGGCACTGTGTTACTGGAGTGAACTCAGTACTGTGTTACTGGAGTGTACTCGGTACTGTGTTACTGGAGTGAACTGGGTACTGTGTTACTGGAGTGAACTCGGTACTGTGTTATTGGAGTGAACTCAGTACTGTGTTACTGGAGTGAACTGGGTACTGTGTTACTGGAGTGAACTCGGTATTGTGTTACTGGAGTGTACTCGGTATTGTGTTACTGGAGTGTACTCGGTACTGTGTTACTGGCGTGAACTCGGTACTGTGTTACTGGAGTGTACTCGGTACTGTGTTACTGGAGTGTACTCGGTACTGTGTTACTGGAGTGAACTCGGTACTGTGTTACTGGAGTGTACTCGGTACTGTGTTACTGGAGTGAACTGGGTACTGTGTTACTGGAGTGTACTCGGTACTGTGTTACTGGAGTGTACTCGGTACTGTGTCACTGGAGTGTACTCGGTACTGTGTCACTGGAGTGAACTCGGTACTGCGTTACTGGAGTGTACTCGGTACTGTTACTGGAGTGAACTCAGTACTGTGTTACTGGAGTGTCTCGGTACTGTGTTACTGGAGTGAACTCGGTACTGTGTTACTGGAGTGAACTCGGTACTGTGTTACTGGAGTGTCTCGGTACTGTGTTACTGGAGTGAACTCAGTACTGTGTTACTGGAGTGAACTGGGTACTGTGTTACTGGAGTGAACTCGGTACTGTGTTACTGGAGTGAACTCAGTACTGTGTTACTGGAGTGTACTCAGTACTGTGTTACTGGAGTGAACTCAGTACTGTGTTACTGGAGTGTCTCGGTACTGTGCTACTGGAGTGTCTCGGTACTGTGTTACTGGAGTGAACTCGGTACTGTGTTACTGGAGTGAACTCGGTATTGTGTTACTGGAGTGAACTGGGTATTGTGTTACTGGAGTGAACTCAGTACTGTGTTACTGGAGTTAACTCGGTATTGTGTTACTGGAGTGAACTCAGTACTATGTTACTGGAGTGAACTCGGTATTGTGTTACTGGAGTGAACTCGGTACTATGTTACTGGAGTGAACTCAGTACTGTGTTACTGGAGTGAACTCGGTACTGTGTTACTGGAGTGAACTCGGTACTGTGTAACTGGAGTGAACTCAGTACTGTGTTACTGGAGTGAACTCAGTACTGTGTCACTGGAGTGAACTCAGTCCTGTTACTGGAGTGAACTCGGTATTGTGTTACTGGAGTGAACTCGGTATTGTGTTACTGGAGTGAACTCAGTACTGTGTTACTGGAGTGAACTCGATACTGTGTTACTGGAGTGAACTCGGTATTGTGTTACTGGAGTGAACTCGGTATTGTGTTACTGGAGTGAACTCAGTACTGTGTTACTGGAGTGAACTCGATACTGTGTTACTGGAGTGAACTCGGTATTGTGTTACTGGAGTGAACTCGGTATTGTGTTACTGGAGTGAACTCAGTACTGTGTTACTGGAGTGAACTGGGTATTGTGTTACTGGAGTGAACTCGGTACTGTGTTACTAGAGTGAACTCGGTATTGTGTTACTGGAGTGTACTCGGTACTCTTACTGGAGTGAACTGGGTATTGTGTTACTGGAGTGAACTCGGTACTGTGTTACTAGAGTGAACTCGGTACTGAGTTACTGGAGTGTACTCGGTACTGTGTTACTGGAGTGTCTCGGAACTGTGTTACTGGAGTCTCTCGGTACTGTATTACTGGAGTGAACTCGGTACTGTGTTACTGGAGTGAACTGGGTACTGTGTTACTGGAGTGAACTCGGTATTGTGTTACTGGAGTGTACTCGGTATTGTGTTACTGGAGTGTACTCGGTACGGCGTTACTGGAGTGTACTCGGTACTGTGTTACTGGAGTGAACTCAGTACTGTGTTACTGGAGTGTACTCGGTACTGTGTTACTGGAGTGAACTCAGTACTGTGTTACTGGAGTGAACTGGGTATTGTGTTACTGGAGTGAACTCGGTACTGTGTTACTGGAGTGAACTCGGTACTGTGTTACTGGAGTGAACTCGGTACTGTGTTACTGGAGTGTACTCGGTACTGTGTCACTGGAGTGTACTCGGTACTGTGTCACTGGAGTGAACTCGGTACTGCGTTACTGGAGTGTACTCGGTACTGTTACTGGAGTGAACTCAGTACTGTGTTACTGGAGTGTCTCGGTACTGTGTTACTGGAGTGAACTCGGTACTGTGTTACTGGAGTGAACTCGGTACTGTGTTACTGGAGTGAACTCAGTACTGTGTTACTGGAGTGAACTGGGTACTGTGTTACTGGAGTGAACTCGGTACTGTGTTACTGGAGTGAACTCAGTACTGTGTTACTGGATTGTCTCGGTCCTGTGCTACTGGAGTGTCTCGGTACTGTGTTACTGGAGTGAACTCGGTACTGTGTTACTGGAGTGAACTCGGTACTGTGTTACTGGAGTGAACTCGGTATTGTGTTACTGGAGTGAACTCGGTATTGTGTTACTGGAGTGAACTCAGTACTGTGTTACTGGAGTGAACTCAGTACTGTGTTACTGGAGTGAACTCGGTACTGTGTTACTGGAGTGAACTGGGTACTGTGTTACTGAAGTGAACTCGGTACTGTGTTACTGGAGTGAACTCGGTACTGTGTTACTGGAGTGAACTCAGTACTGTGTTACTGGAGTGAACTCGGTACTGTGTTACTGGAGTGAACTCGGTATTGTGTTACTGGAGTGAACTCGGTACTGTGTTACTGGAGTGAACTCGGTACTGTGTTACTGGAGTGAACTCGGTACTGTGCTACTGGAGTGTCTCGGTACTGTGTTACTGGAGTGAACTCGGTACTGTGTTACTGGAGTGAACTCGGTACTGTGTTACTGGAGTGAACTCGGTACTGTGTTACTGGAGTGAACTCGGTATTGTGTTACTGGAGTGAACTGGGTATTGTGTTACTGGAGTGAACTCAGTACTGTGTTACTGGAGTGAACTCGGTATTGTGTTACTGGAGTGAACTCAGTACTATGTTACTGGAGTGAACTCGGTACTGTGTTACTGTAGTGAACTGGGTACTGTGTTACTGGAGTGAACTCGGTATTGTGTTACTGGAGTGAACTGGGTATTGTGTTACTGGAGTGAACTCAGTACGATGTTACTGGAGTGAACTCGGTACTGTGTTACTGGAGTGAACTGGGTATTGTGTTACTGGAGTGAACTCGGTACTGTGTTACTGGAGTGAACTGGGTATTGTGTTACTGGAGTGAACTCGGTACTGTGTTACTAGAGTGAACTCGGTACTGTGTTACTGGAGTGAACTCGGTACTGTGTTACTGGAGTGTCTCGGAACTGTGTTACTGGAGTCTCTCGGTACTGTATTACTGGAGTGAACTCGGTACTGTGTTACTGGAGTGAACTGGGTACTGTGTTACTGGAGTGAACTCGGTATTGTGTTACTGGAGTGTACTCGGTATTGTGTTACTGGAGTGTACTCGGTACGGTGTTACTGGAGTGTACTCGGTACTGTGTTACTGGAGTGAACTCAGTACTGTGTTACTGGAGTGTACTCGGTACTGTGTTATTGGAGTGAACTCGGTACTGTGTTACTGGAGTGAACTGGGTACTGTGTTACTGGAGTGAACTCGGTATTGTGTTACTGGAGTGTACTCGGTATTGTGTTACTGGAGTGTACTCGGTACTGTGTTACTGGAGTGAACTCGGTATTGTGTTACTGGAGTGTACTCGGTATTGTGTTACTGGAGTGTACTCGGTACTGTGTTACTGGAGTGAACTCGGTACTGTGTTACTGGAGTGAACTCAGTACTGTGTTACTGGAGTGAACTGGGTACTGTGTTACTGGAGTGTACTCGGTACTGTGTCACTGGAGTGAACTCGGTACTGCGTTACTGGAGTGTACTCGGTACTGTTACTGGAGTGAACTCAGTACTGTGTTACTGGAGTGTCTCGGTACTGTGTTACTGGAGTGAACTCGGTACTGTGTTACTGGAGTGAACTCGGTACTGTGTTACTGGAGTGAACTCGGTACTGTGTTACTGGAGTGAACTCAGTACTGTGTTACTGGAGTGAACTGGGTACTGTGTTACTGGAGTGAACTCGGTACTGTGTTACTGGAGTGAACTCAGTACTGTGTTACTGGATTGTCTCGGTACTGTGCTACTGGAGTGTCTCGGTACTGTGTTACTGGAGTGAACTCGGTACTGTGTTACTGGAGTGAACTCGGTACTGTGTTACTGGAGTGAACTCGGTATTGTGTTACTGGAGTGAACTCGGTATTGTGTTACTGGAGTGAACTCAGTACTGTGTTACTGGAGTGAACTCGGTACTGTGTTACTGGAGTGAACTCGGTACTGTGTTACTGGAGTGAACTGGGTACTGTGTTACTGAAGTGAACTCGGTACTGTGTTACTGGAGTGAACTCGGTACTGTGTTACTGGAGTGAACTCAGTACTGTGTTACTGGAGTGAACTCGGTACTGTGTTACTGGAGTGAACTCGGTATTGTGTTACTGGAGTGAACTCGGTACTGTGTTACTGGAGTGAACTCGGTACTGTGTTACTGGAGTGAACTCGGTACTGTGCTACTGGAGTGTCTCGGTACTGTGTTACTGGAGTGAACTCGGTACTGTGTTACTGGAGTGAACTCGGTACTGTGTTACTGGAGTGAACTCGGTACTGTGTTACTGGAGTGAACTCGGTATTGTGTTACTGGAGTGAACTGGGTATTGTGTTACTGGAGTGAACTCAGTACTGTGTTACTGGAGTGAACTCGGTATTGTGTTACTGGAGTGAACTCAGTACTATGTTACTGGAGTGAACTCGGTACTGTGTTACTGGAGTGAACTGGGTACTGTGTTACTGGAGTGAACTCGGTATTGTGTTACTGGAGTGAACTGGGTATTGTGTTACTGGAGTGAACTCAGTACGATGTTACTGGAGTGAACTCGGTACTGTGTTACTGGAGTGAACTGGGTATTGTGTTACTGGAGTGAACTCGGTACTGTGTTACTGGAGTGAACTGGGTATTGTGTTACTGGAGTGAACTCGGTACTGTGTTACTAGAGTGAACTCGGTACTGTGTTACTGGAGTGAACTCGGTACTGTGTTACTGGAGTGTCTCGGAACTGTGTTACTGGAGTCTCTCGGTACTGTATTACTGGAGTGAACTCGGTACTGTGTTACTGGAGTGAACTGGGTACTGTGTTACTGGAGTGAACTCGGTATTGTGTTACTGGAGTGTACTCGGTATTGTGTTACTGGAGTGTACTCGGTACGGTGTTACTGGAGTGTACTCGGTACTGTGTTACTGGAGTGAACTCAGTACTGTGTTACTGGAGTGTACTCGGTACTGTGTTATTGGAGTGAACTCGGTACTGTGTTACTGGAGTGAACTGGGTACTGTGTTACTGGAGTGAACTCGGTATTGTGTTACTGGAGTGTACTCGGTATTGTGTTACTGGAGTGTACTCGGTACTGTGTTACTGGAGTGAACTCGGTATTGTGTTACTGGAGTGTACTCGGTATTGTGTTACTGGAGTGTACTCGGTACTGTGTTACTGGAGTGAACTCGGTACTGTGTTACTGGAGTGAACTGGGTACTGTGTTACTGGAGTGAACTCGGTATTGTGTTACTGGAGTGTACTCGGTATTGTGTTACTGGAGTGTACTCGGTATGGTGTTACTGGAGTGTACTCGGTACTGTGTTACTGGAGTGAACTCAGTACTGTGTTACTGGAGTGAACTCAGTACTGTGTTACTGGAGTGTACTCGGTACTGTGTTACTGGAGTGAACTGGGTACTGTGTTACTGGAGTGAACTGGGTACTGTGTTACTGGAGTGAACTCGGTATTGTGTTACTGGAGTGTACTCGGTATTGTGTTACTGGAGTGTACTCGGTACTGTGTTACTGGAGTGAACTCGGTACTGTGTTACTGGAGTGAACTGGGTACTGTGTTACTGGAGTGAACTGGGTATTGTGTTACTGGAGTGAACTCAGTACTATGTTACTGGAGTGAACTCGGTACTGTGTTACTGGAGTGAACTCGGTATTGTGTTACTGGAGTGAACTCGGTACTGTGTTACTGGAGTGAACTGGGTATTGTGTTACTGGAGTGAACTCGGTACTGTGTTACTAGAGTGAACTCGGTACTGTGTTACTGGAGTGAACTCGGTACTGTGTTACTGGAGTGTCTCGGAACTGTGTTACTGGAGTCTCTCGGTACTGTATTACTGGAGTGAACTCGGTACTGTGTTACTGGAGTGAACTGGGTACTGTGTTACTGGAGTGAACTCGGTATTGTGTTACTGGAGTGTACTCGGTATTGTGTTACTGGAGTGTACTCGGTACGGTGTTACTGGAGTGTACTCGGTACTGTGTTACTGGAGTGAACTCAGTACTGTGTTACTGGAGTGTACTCGGTACTGTGTTACTGGAGTGAACTCGGTACTGTGTTACTGGAGTGAACTGGGTACTGTGTTACTGGAGTGAACTCGGTATTGTGTTACTGGAGTGTACTCGGTATTGTGTTACTGGAGTGTACTCGGTACTGTGTTACTGGAGTGAACTCGGTATTGTGTTACTGGAGTGTACTCGGTATTGTGTTACTGGAGTGTACTCGGTACTGTGTTACTGGAGTGAACTCGGTACTGTGTTACTGGAGTGAACTGGGTACTGTGTTACTGGAGTGTACTCGGTATTGTGTTACTGGAGTGTACTCGGTATTGTGTTACTGGAGTGTACTCGGTACGGTGTTACTGGAGTGTACTCGGTACTGTGTTACTGGAGTGAACTCAGTACTGTGTTCCTGGAGTGTACTCGGTACTGTGTTACTGGAGTGAACTGGGTACTGTGTTACTGGAGTGAACTGGGTACTGTGTTACTGGAGTGAACTCGGTATTGTGTTACTGGAGTGTACTCGGTATTGTGTTACTGGAGTGTACTCGGTACTCTGTTACTGGAGTGAACTCGGTACTGTGTTACTGGAGTGTACTCGGTACTGTGTTACTGGAGTGAACTGGGTACTGTGTTACTGGTGTGTACTCGGTACTGTGTTACTGGAGTGAACTCGGTACTGTGTTACTGGAGTGAACTCGGTACTGTGTTACTGGAGTGAACTCGGTACTGTGTGACTGGAGTGTACTCGGTACTGTGTTACTGGAGTGAACTGGGTACTGTGTTACTGGAGTGAACTGGGTACTGTGTTACTGGAGTGAACTCGGTACTGTGTAACTGGAGTGAACTCGGTACTGTGTTACTGGAGTGAACTCGGTATTGTGTTACTGGAGTGTACTCGGTATTGTGTTACTGGAGTGTACTCGGTACGGTGTTACTGGAGTGTACTCGGTACTGTGTTACTGGAGTGAACTCAGTACTGTGTTACTGGAGTGTACTCGGTACTGTGTCACTGGAGTGTACTCGGTACTGTGTCACTGGAGTGAACTCGGTACTGCGTTACTGGAGTGTACTCGGTACTGTTACTGGAGTGAACTCAGTACTGTGTTACTGGAGTGTCTCGGTACTGTGTTACTGGAGTGAACTCGGTACTGTGTTACTGGAGTGAACTCGGTACTGTGTTACTGGAGTGTCTCGGTACTGTGTTACTGGAGTGAACTCAGTACTGTGTTACTGGAGTGAACTGGGTACTGTGTTACTGGAGTGAACTCAGTACTGTGTTACTGGAGTGAACTGGGTACTGTGTTGCTGGAGTGTCTCGGTACTGTGTTACTGGAGTGAACTCAGTACTGTGTTACTGGAGTGAACTCGGTACTGTGTTACTAGAGTGAACTCAGTACTGTGTTACTGGAGTGAACTCAGTACTGTGTTACTGGAGTGTACTCAGTACTGTGTTACTGGAGTGAACTCAGTACTGTGTTACTGGAGTGTCTCGGTACTGTGTTACTGGAGTGAACTCGGTACTGTGTTACTGGAGTGAATTCGGTACTGTGTTACTGGAGTGAACTCGGTATTGTGTTACTGGAGTGAACTGGGTATTGTGTTACTGGAGTGAACTCGGTATTGTGTTACTGGAGTGAACTGGGTATTGTGTTGCTGGAGTGAACTCAGTACTGTGTTACTGGAGTGAACTCGGTATTGTGTTACTGGAGTGAACTCAGTACTGTGTTACTGGAGTGAACTCCGTATTGTGTTACTGGAGTGAACTCAGTACTGTGTTACTGGAGTGAACTCGGTATTGTGTTACTGGAGTGAACTCAGTACTGTGTTACTGGAGTGAACTGGGTATTGTGTTACTGGAGTGAACTCGGTACTGTGTTACTGGAGTGAACTCGGTATTGTGTTACTGGAGTGTACTCGGTACTGTTACTGGAGTGAACTCAGTACTGTGTTACTGTAGTGTCTCGGAACTGTGTTACTGGAGTCTCTCGGTACTGTATTACTGGAGTGAACTCAGTACTGTGTTACTGGAGTGAACTCGGTACAGTGTTACTGGAGTGTACTTGGTACTGTGTTATTGGAGTGTACTTGGTACTGTCTTACTGGAGTGAACTCAGTACTGTGTTACTGGGCTGTACTCGGTACTGTTACTGGAGTGAACTCAGTACTGTGTTACTGGAGTGTACTCGGTACTGTTACTGGAGTGAACTCAGTACTGTGTTACTGGAGTGTACTCGGTATTGTGTTACTGGAGTGAACTCGGTACTGTGTTACTGGAGTGTACTCGGTACTGTAATACTGGAGTGTATTCGGTACTGTGTTACTGGAGTGAACTCGGTATTGTGTTACTGGAGTGTACTCGGTACTGTTACTGGAGTGAACTGGGTATTGTGTTACTGGAGTGTACTCGGTATTGTGTTACTGGAGTGAACTCGGTATTGTGTTACTGGAGTGTACTCGGTACTGTAATACTGGAGTGTATTCGGTACTGTGTTACTGGAGTGTACTTGGTACTGTGTTACTGGAGTGCACTCGGTACTGTGTTACTGGAGTGTACTTGGTACTGTATTACTGGAGTGCACTCAGTACTGTGTTACTCGAGCGTACTCAGTACTGTGTTACTGGAGCATACTCAGTACTGGGTTACTCGAGCGTACTCAGTACTGTGTTACTGGAGCGTACTCAGTACTGTGTTACTCGAGCGTACTCAGTACTGTGTTAGTCGAGCGTACTCAGTACTGTGTTACTCGAGCATACTCAGTACTGTGTTACTGGAGCGTACTCAGTACTGTGTTACTCGAGCGTACTCAGTACTGTGTTACTCGAGCGTACTCAGTACTGTGTTACTCGAGCGTACTCAGTACTGTGTTACTGGAGTGTATTGAGTACTGTGTTACAGGAGTGAAATCAGTACTGTGTTACTGGAGTGTATTGAGTACTGTGTTACAGGAGTGAAATCAGTACTGAGTTACTGGAGTGTATTGAGTACTGTGTTCCAGGAGTGAAATCAGTACTGTGTTACTCGAGTGTATTGAGTACTGTGTTACTGGAGCGTACTCAGTACTGTGTTACTTGAGCGTACTCAGTACTGTGTTACTGGAGTGTACTCGGTACTGTGTTACTGGAGCGTACTCAGTACTGTGTTACTTGAGCGTACTCAGTACTGTGTTACTGGAGTGTACTCAGTGCTCTGTTACTGGAGTGTACTCAGTACTCTGTTACTGGTGTGAAATTAGTACTGTGTTACTGGAGTGTATTGAGTACTGTGTTACTGGTGTGAAATCAGTACTGTGTTACTGGAGTGTATTGAGTACTGTGTTACTGGTGTGAAATCAGTACTATGTTACTGGAGTGTATTGAGTACTGTGTTCTTTCTTTTGGGCCTCCTTATCTCGAGAGACAATGGATACGCGCCTGGAGGTGGTCAGTGGTTTGTGAAGCAGCGCCTGGAGTGGCTATAAAGGCCAATTCTGGAGTAACAGGCTCTTCCACAGGTGCTGCAGAGAAATTTGTTTGTTGGGGCTGTTGCACAGTTGGCTCTCCCCTTGCGCCTCTGTCTTTTTTCCTGCCAACTACTAAGTCTCTTCGACTCGCCACAATTTAGCCCTGTCTTTATGGCTGCCCGCCAGCTCTGGCGAATGCTGGCAACTGACTCCCACGACTTGTGATCAATGTCACACGATTTCATGTCGCGTTTGCAGACGTCTTTATAACGGAGACATGGACGGCCGGTGGGTCTGATACCAGTGGCGAGCTCGCTGTACAATGTGTCTTTGGGGATCCTGCCATCTTCCATGCGGCTCACATGGCCAAGCCATCTCAAGCGCCGCTGACTCAGTAGTGTGTATAAGCTGGGGATGTTGGCCGCTTCAAGGACTTCTGTGTTGGAGATATAGTCCAGCCACCTGATGCCAAGTATTCTCCGAAGGCAGCGAAGATGGAATGAATTGAGACGTCGCTCTTGGCTGGCATACGTTGTCCAGGCCTCGCTGCCGTAGAGCAAGGTACTGAGGACACAGGCCTGATACACTCGGACTTTTGTGTTCCGTGTCAGTGCGCCATTTTCCCACACTCTCTTGGCCAGTCTGAACATAGCAGTGGAAGCCTTACCCATGCGCTTGTTGATTTCTGCATCGAGAGACAGGTTACTGGTGATAGTTGAGCCTAGGTAGGTGAACTCTTGAACCACTTCCAGAGCGTGGTCGCCAATATTGATGGATGGAGCATTTCTGACATCCTGCCCCATGATGTTCGTTTTCTTGAGGCTGATGGTTAGGCCAAATTCATTGCAGGCAGACGCAAACCTGTCGATGAGACTCTGCAGGCATTCTTCAGTGTGAGATGTTAAAGCAGCATCGTCAGCAAAGAGGAGTTCTCTGATGAGGACTTTCCGTACTTTGGACTTCGCTCTTAGACGGGCAAGGTTGAACAACCTGCCCCCTGATCTTGTGTGGAGGAAAATTCCTTCTTCAGAGGATTTGAACGCATGTGAAAGCAGCAGGGAGAAGAAAATCCCAAAAAGTGTGGGTGCGAGAACACAGCCCTGTTTCACACCACTCAGGATAGGAAAGGGCTCTGTTACTGGTGTGAAATTAGTACTGTGTTACTGGAGTGTATTGAGTACTGTGTTACTGGTGTGAAATCAGTACTGTGTTACTGGAGTGTATTGAGTACTGTGTTACTGGTGTGAAATCAGTACTATGTTACTGGAGTGTATTGAGTACTGTGTTACTGGTGTGAAATCAGTACTGTGTTACTGGAGTGTATTGAGTACTGTGTTACTGGTGTGAAATCAGTACTATGTTACTGGAGTGTATTGAGTACTGTGTTACTGGTGTGAAATCAGTACTGTGTTACTCTCGGCTGCCTGTGATGGTCCAGGGCAGGGGATTTCTGAGGCTGGAGCGGTGGCAAGTTCCAGGGACTGTCGGAGAGAGATATACCTGGTTGTTCAGGCTCGTCTATCCCACCTCCGATTACCTGATGCTGTCACTGTGGACCCAGATTAAGAAATATAGAATTAGATAGCTGGTCCCCTTTTGCGGCCATGGAAGTTGCTGGTTCCCAGTTAATTACTGCAGGTTTGCTCCTGCTGATCAATTCCACTATTTTACCAGTTACTGATTTGAGAGGAATGGTTCTTTTGTAGACTAGTTTTGTGTTGACACCTTGGTTGAATATGAGCAGTAACTTAGTGTGAAAACATATTCTCAGATACGGCAATGCTGCTCATCTGCTGAAGGGTGTGCCGGTACTGCCTAATATCTTATCAACAGTGTAAACCAGGGCGTTACGATCTAAGTATTGTGTCTTTCATATGTGCCCTTAGTTTCAAGTTCCTAGTCTTTTTGAAGATAGACTGAAAACACATGGTAAGAGGAGGCCAGATAGAAACCAGTAATCTGCTTTATTTCACAAACAGCAAGTGAACATAGAGTACCACTCCAAGTAAATCTCACTTCACTCAATCTCACTTCTCAAAAACATGGGGAAATAATAAACACCCGATCTTTTGCTTTCATGGTTTGGCTGAGTTGTTTTTGGTACAAATTTATTATTGTGTAGGCTATCTTGATGCTGACTTGCTGATATGATCTTTGAGTATCAGCTTGGTTCAGTTCAGTTGACTCTCACCTCTGGGTCAGACAGTTAATGAGTTCCTTCTCTGGGTGCATCAGCATTTAATCTGCTCACTAGCAAAGAAGTGTAAATGATGCACAAAGGAAGACTTTGTCTGCCCTCTGAACTAGATGTAAATGATCCCTTGCCACTATCTGAAAGAGCTGTGAATTCTCCTGGTGTCTCTGCAAATCTTTACCCATTGAACAACCATCACTGAAATTATCTGGTCATTTGGCCTTTGCAGAACCTGGCAGCTGTGTGCAAGCTGACTGCTGACTTTTCCCCTAAATTACAACAGTAACTACACTTCAAAAGGTATCTCATTGGCTGTGAAGCACTTTGGGATGTGCTGGGGTAATAAAAGACGCTTTATTACCATAGGCAGAGCACACTAACAGTGGGCTAGTTGTAAATTTACAGAAAGCTGCAAATTAGCAGAATGTCATCATTATGGGCTGTACACTGTAAACTGTGACTGTGTACAATGAAAGCAAATATATTCAGCTCCTGTAAACACACCCAGTATTATTCTTAAGGTTTCAAGTTATGTTGCTGAGAACCACCAGCAGATTTTCCTGACCACGTGCTGGGGTACAATCACATGAACATTCGCAATCCTTTGGCCCATTCACTGTCTGTGAGTGGGCTCGTCAATGATGGGGGCAGGATTGGATCACAGCCAGTGATCTTACCGTGAGATTTATTTCAGAATCACTGGCTTCTGATTGCAGAGGAAACCCTGGCTGTTTTATTTTTCCTCATTAGCTTGGGTGCATTGAGGCCAATGGTGGTGCATTCTGTGCTGTGGTAAAACAGATTATCTGGTCATTACCGCTTTGCTGCTTGTGGGATCTTGCTGTACACAAATTTGCTGTAGTGTTTCTTACATTACAACAGTGACTACACTTCCAAAAAAAGTACTTCATTGGCTGTAAAAGGCTTTGGGAGGTCCTGAAGTCACAACAGGTGTGATATAAATGTAAGTCTTTCTAACTCAGCACAAATCAAAGATTGACCCATGATGTCCCAATCCACAGGGTGATGAGGCCTTGGGGAAGCTGGTACAATCAAACATCCAGTATTTCTGAGCTGGAACACATCCAGTTGCAGCAGATGCAGTCAACATGACAGCATGACATCCCCAAGCTGCTCCACTCTGAATTAACAGGTTTACGCAATTCCCCTGCCCCATGACTGAGCTCTGAACATTGAGAAGAGGAGAATGGTTGCAGGTCTAAAGAGACACAGCTAGACAGCTCCAAACCTTTAGATTATCCCAAGGTGCCACTTCCCAGCCAATGACACTTGGCTTCGTTTTGACATTTGGACTATTGCTATGCAGTCATGTGCCCCTGTAGTGAGTGTGACCTTTCCTGATCTGGAGTCAGAAGGGTGGTGGCAAGATGTTGGATTGCTGCCAGAAAGTAGAACGGGTGTTTACAGCCTGGGCCACCACAAAAAACATGGTCTCCTTGTCTTCTACCTTTTACCTCCTCATTGAAGACAGAGATTTATATTGTTACCAGTTCCACAGCCATTAAACATCTCACCCATGGAGTCATTCTCCAAGTGTGAACCTAAATAGTGAGTTTCATAGTCATTTAACCATGGGAGGCATCAGCCAAGTCATCAACACAGGTTCACTTTGCAGTGAGTTCACTGGATAATGATCAGGACTGTGGACCATTGTCTCCTCCCCCTAGGCCATTTGCAGTGTTCTCTCCTGCTCTGGTTGAGTTCAGTGAACTCAGCACATACTGGACCAAGTAATGACTCAGCTGCTGGGAGATGAATGGTTGTTTCAAAACCACCTTGGCTGCTGCAGTTGCTATAATCCTGCACAGTCTGTGACCTACCCAGTGCTCAGTATTACACCAGGTATACCCACTGAGCAATGGGGACTGTTTCATAGAGTCAGGCAGAGCAGAAGGAGGCCATTCAGCCTATCCAGTCTGTGCATTTATGAACATACATTCACCCCTTCACCACTTTATTTTTTTCTCTCCATCCTCTCTGACCTTGCCCCTATGACACACACCATCTCCTCACTATGCCAGTGCAGCAGGGTAGCTATGTGGTAGGGGATGTCCTGGTTTCGTTGTCTTGGACAGGAGGCGTCAAATGCTTCCCAATATCTGGAATCTCTCGAAGGCATCAGTGCCTGGAACAGATTGCATGTGGGTCATGCCTTGGGGCAGGGACACAGTAGTCACGGCTCAGTGGGTAATACTCTTGTCTCTGAATCACGAGGTTGTAGGTTCAGGTGTCACTCCATAACTTGAGCACAATAATCTAAGTTGACACTCCAGTGTGGTACTGAGGGAGTGCTGCATTGTCAGAGGCACATTAGACTTTAAACCAAGGCCCCATCTCCCCTCTCATAAAAGATCCCATGGTACTATTTTGAAGAAGAGCAGGGGAGTTCTCCCCGGTGTCCTGGTCAATATTTATCCCTCAATCAACATCAAAAAAAATCATCTGGTCTTTATTAAATTGCTGTTTGTGGGAGCTTGCTGTGCGCAAATTAGCTGCTGCATTTTCTACATTACAACAGTGACTACACTTGAAAAGTACATCATTGGCTGTAAAACACTATGGGATGTCCAGTGGTCCTGAAAACTGTTACATTAATGCAAGTCTTTCTTTCTTTCTGTGGAACTGACTGGTTGGCTGAATTAGCTGGCCTGGGATCTTGCACAGCAGCACCCCCTTTGCTGAGTGTGACAGCACCCTTATTAAAATGAAGGCTGAGCTGTAAATTTCTTAGTGCCTAACAAGCCCCCCACCGCACCTCCCCCTCCCCCCTCATAGTGATCTCAACTGGGGAACAGAAGGCAGTTTTAAGTTGTTTATTATTACTGAAACTAGAAACATGTTGTCGAAGCTTTTCATCTTGCACTCATCAGGACAATCCACAAGAATAACCAATGTAAGGGAAAACAACAACTTATACTGCATGAGAATAGAGTGCTGATCGGTTGGCAAGTGAACTCTGATTGGTAGAGGTGTTGGTAGAGTTTACGGTGACTGACAGTTAACTGCCAAGCTTTGTTTAAAATTTAAACCAGGCAGCTTGATTCTGATTGGTCAAGGCATTGCCCTGAGGAATGAACCAGAAAATGGCTATCACTTATTTATTCATCTGAAACAGGCGCAATGTTTGTACATATTCTTTCTGTCTACAAAGAACAGGGACCTGTGTATTAATATATAGCTTCCAGTACATGCAAATGCACCACACTGTCAGCCCTACTGACAATCTTAAATTGGTTGTCAGCGTAATTCTTAGCACACTGTGGATTATTGAACAAATGTTGTCCAATCGCAGAATCACATCGAATGTTGGGCACTGTGTTTTGAGTTTTGCAAGCACGGGCTAGTTGTGTACAGCCTGTACCATTGCTAACAGCAGAAGGGACATGTTATTTGATACAATCTGCCAGTCTTTGGGACATATGGCCTCTATACCTAGCATCACACTGGCATTGAAATTCATATATCACATTACTCATTTGTGTGATAGGCAGGACATCTTTTTGGCTTGATGGCAGCATCCCGTTAGTGGCAAACACCACACGTGTTGCTACTGCATAGTAGCAGCGTGAAACAGCTAGCTTTAATTGTTGGTCAAATTGTTGGGATACATTACCCTTCTGCTGTTCGCAATGGGCAAGGTACGGGCTGTCTAACATTAGATGTGATGTCTAACATTAGATGTGATTCCGCTGGTTCATTGCTCAGGGCAGTACCTTAACCAATCAGAGACAAGCTGCCTGGTTTCAATTTTAAACAAAGCTTGACAGTTAACTGTCAGTCACCATAAATTGGTGCATTCTCCATGCCAATGCCTCTACCAGAGTTCACTTGCCAACCAATCAGCATTCTCTTCTCATGCAGTATATGTTGTTGTTTTCCCTTATGTTGGTTATTCTTGTGGATTGTCCTGATGAGTGCAAGACGAAAAGCTTCGACAACATGTCTATTTTCAGCAATACTCAAGTTCTGTACTACTAAATCATTATAGGATTAATTAATGACCTCATCGTGAAGATGCCCCTAGGCAGCAGCAATCATAGGAGGGAGAGAAGACTGGGTCTAAGATGTGTTACAAGGGTTTTATTTTTGAATTAAAAAACTTAGAATTCTGTGTGTTTTAAAAAACTGAAAAAGGATTTTTCAGTGGGCATTGGCACTTGCAAATAGCTGAAACTTTTGGATGTTTTGAAAAGGAAGTTGGACTTGCACAAGGACAGGAAAGCAAGCAATTTCAAGGCAACCAGCCAGCCAGGTGTTTGACTTCCTCAGAGCAATACTTTGAATGACAAGGGATACTCTATGTCTGGTCACATGACCTGATCAGGAAGGTTTTACTTTCTCTTCAGACCCTTTACAAAACCAATGAGTTGGACAAAGAGTGAGCATTTGAAATTTGGTTTTTGACCTTCTTGGAGATCAAAGAGGAAGACCCAGAAAAAGACAAGTCTCTGTAAATGAGTCCTGCTATCTCTTGAGAAGAAACCCTATATTTGAAAGGTGGCAGATTCCTATTGCCTCCTGTCTCTGAAAAATCCCTGCATCAAGTGTGATTCCTGTTGCATCTTGTGTTTTAAGAAATCCTGGAATATGAAGAAATCTTCTCTTGCTATACTGCTGCCGGAAGACCTAAGCAGATCTGTTGCTACACCCCTGCTGAAAGATCTATGTGATGCCTGCTGCAGTTGAAATGCCTTGAATGCCTACCCATCACAGACTGTTCATCAACCTCGCCTGGAGAGACTTCGAGTGGCATCCGACTGTTCGACTCTGGGATACTTCACCAAACTGACGAACTTCCTATCAGAACATGACATACTAAGTTATTTTATTATTCCTTTTATTCCTATGAAACAGCTGTAAACCAAAATCCTTTCTTCCCCAGTAACCAGTTTTTTTGCATGTATGTGTGTGTGCATGAGGGCTAGGGAAATGAGGAGCTTTTCGTATATAGATTTATCTCATTATTGGTTAAGACTTATTTTTACAATAAATAGTTAATGTTATTGTTGATTAAAGAAACCTGGTTGGAGTGCTTTATTCTGCGAGAAAATAGAGTATGTAATTGGCTGTTTTTCAATAGGTGGGAAAATGTATTGATATGCTGTGACTCGTGGAGAAGTGGGACTGAATTAACAGCGCATTTCTCCCACCTTGGCCATAACAGACTAGTATTTTTAAATTAAATAAAGGCAATATTGAATGCATGAAAGCAGAGCTAGCTAAAGTGAACTGGCAAATTAGGTTAAGCGATAGGTCAAAGAGATGCAGTGGCAGACATTTAAGGGGATATTTCAGAATACACATAATAGATACATTTCAATGAGAAAGAAAAATTCCAAGGCGAGGACCCACCATCCGTGGTTAAATAAAAAGTTAAAAATAGTATCAAACTTAATGAAAAAGCATATAATTACGCAAAGATGGGTGGCAGGTCAGAAGATTGGACAGAATATAAAAAATAGTAAAGAATTAACAAGGTAACAGAAAGTTAATAACAGTAAAAGATTAATAAGGAGGGAAAAATTAGAGTACGAGAGCAAGCTGGCTAGAAATATAAAAACAGATAGTAAGAGTTTCTATAGATATTTCAAAAAGAGTTACAAGTGAGCGTTGGTCCTATAGAAAATGAGTCTGGGGTCTTAATAAGGGAAAATAATGAGATGGCAAATGAATTGAATAGGTATTTTGCATTGTTCTTCACTTTAGAGGATACAAGTAACATCCCGGTATTAGCTGTAAGTCAGGAAATGGAAGGGAGGGAGGAACTCAAGAAAATTACAATCACCAGGGAAGTGGTACTGAACAAATTGTTGGAGCTGCGGGCTGACAAGTCCCCAGGTCCTGATGATTTCATCCTGGGGTCTTAAAAGAAGTGGCTAGTGAGATAGTTGATATGTTGGTTTTATTTTTCAAAATTCCCTAGATTTGGGGAAGGTCCCATTAGATTGGAAAATAGCAAATGAAACTCCTTTATTCAAAAAGGGAGGGAGACAGAAAGCAGGAAACTACAGGCCAGTTAGCTTAACATCTGTCATAGGGAAAATGTTAGAAGCTATTCTTAAAGACATTATAATAGGGCACTCAGAAAACTTCAAGGTAATGAGGCAGAGTCAACATAGTTTTGTGAAAGGGAAATCATGTTTAATCAATTTATTGGAGTTCTTTGAGGAAGTAACATGTGCTGTGGATAAAGGGGAACCAGTGGATATACTGTACTTAGATTTCCAGAAGGCATTTGATAAGGTGCCACATCAAAGGTTATTGCGGAAAATAAAAGCTCATGGTGTAAAGGATAACATATTGACATGGATAAAAGATTGGCTAGCTAACAGGAAACAGAGAGTAGGCATAAATGGGTCATTTTCTGTTTGGCAAGATGTAATGAGTGGTGTGCCACAGGGATCTGTGCTGGGGCCTCAACTTTTTACAATTTATCTAAATGACTTGGATGAAGGGATTGAAGGTAAAGCCTGGCTCAGGAATAAAATTAAAACCTGACCCAGGCCCGACCCAACCACAGCCGACCCGCACCCAACCTGAGCCCTTTAATTTTCTTTCGCGCCCGACCCGACCCGACCCGACACGAATCTCCTTCATCTGTTCTGGCAGCAGGTTATTCCTGCAGTTGAATTTGTGGGGAATCATGAGTAAACATAATCTCATGACTTCCCGGAAGCAGTGTCTGGCCCGACCCGACCCGAGCCCGAATGCTGAACTCAGAATTTCGACCCGATCTGACCCAAACCCGACACACGTAGTCGGGTCTAGTCTAGTTGGGTCTAGTCTAGTTGGGTCTAGTCTAGTCGGGTCGGGTAGCCAGGCTTTAACCGAAGTTACGGTTGTTAAATTTGACAATGACACAAAGATAGGTTGGAAATTAAGTTGTGAGGAGGTCATAAGGAGGTTACAAAGGGATAATAGATAGGTTAAGTGAATGAGCGAGGATCTGGCAAATGAAGTATAATGTGGGAAAATGTGAAATTGTCCATTTTGGCAGGAAGAATAAAAAAATCATATCTAAATGGTGAGAGATTGCAGAGCTCTGAGATGCAGATGGATCTGGGTATCCTAGTGCATGAATCACAAAAGGTTAGTATGCAGGTACAGAAAATAATTAGGAAAGCTAATGGAATGTTATCGTTTATTGTGAGGGGAATTGAATACAGGGCATTGGTGAGACCACATCTGGAGTACTGTGTACAGTATTGGTCTCCTTATTTAAGGAAGGATGTAAATGTGTTGGAAGCAGTTCAGAGAAAGTTTACTAGACTAATGCCTGGAATGGGCAGGAAGTCTTATGAGGAAAGATTGGACAGGCTAGGCTTTTATCCGCTGGAATTTAGAAGAGTAGGAGGCGACTTGCTTGAAACATATAAGATCCTGAGGGGTCTTGACAGGGTGGATTTGGAAATGATGTTTCCCCTTGTGGGAGAATCTAGAACTAGGGGTCACTGTTTAAAAATAAGGGGTTGCCCATTTGAGACAAAGATGAGGAGAAATTGTTTCTCCCAGCGGGTCCTGAGTCTTTGGAATTCTCTTCCTCAAAAGGCGGTGGAAGTAGAGTCTTTGAATATTTTTAAGGCAGAGGGTAGATAGATTCTTGATAAGCAAGCAGGTGAAAGGTTATCGGGGGTAGGCGGGAATGTGGAGTTGAGGTTACAATCAGATAAGCCATGATCTTGTTGAATTGCAGAGCAGGCTCGAGCGTACTCCTGCTCCTAATTTGTATCTGTATGTTCGTATGTTGTGTGGCCTGAATGTTACTTGCCAATTATCAGCCTAAGCCTGAATGTTGTCCAGGTATTGCTGCATATCGACACGGACTGCTTCAGTATCTGAGGCATTGTGCATGGTACTGAACACTGTGCAATCATCAGCGAACATCCCCACAATGTTAAGGTTTAAGGGCAGTATACGAATGCAAATTGTAATTGTTGATAGATGGACATATAGATATAGATGGAAGGGTGCATGATAGACATTGATAGATAATTGATGGACATTGCAAATGACAAATGAAGTCAGCAGGAAGTTAAACGGGCGGTTGTTCGGATCCCATCATTTTCCAGTGGAGTTGGGTTAAAATTATCCCGGTATAGATACAGATTAGCAAATGGGGAAATAGATAAACAAAGCAACACACATCATGACATGAATTGCTGGTATTACTGGTTTAGGGATTGGCATTAATAAAGTAATAAAGGTCGAGGCTGGGTCGTCATGCAAGAATTCTGTGTTTCTAATGAATGAGCGGTTCTAAAGGGAGGCGAAAGGGAAGGGAAGCATTACCCAGATCTGTTATACATCATAGACACTGTCATCGCTTCCACACTGTGGTGACAAAAAACAGAAGGAATACATTTAAATTGACACTCAGAATGCTGATAAATAGAAAATAAAAAAACCTGCAAACACTGTTCATCTGAAATAAGAGCAGAGACAGCAGAAGTGTCAGTATTTGGACAAAGATAGGTTCAAGGCCCAGAAGGAGACCCAACAGTAGAAAACTCAGTCCGATGAAGGCAGCACAGTGCCCTGTTATTCCTCCTTACAGAGGGTTGTATCTTTCCAGCACTTTCCCTGCTGTATCTCTGAGTCATTATGCGTCAGCTGCTGTCAAGAGACAAAAGGAGAGAAGTCTCAGGCAGGTTTAACCGGATCACTGCAGTGCTGCAGTAAGATGTTGGCAGCACACGACTGAATTCCACAGCCTCAGCTCTCACAACAGACCGAATAACAGCCAGAACTCGCACCAGTGAAGCTCAGAAACCAATTCAAAAGTGGGTCAGGAGGCAGATTATGTTCTGTGATTATTCCTCCCCTCCCTCCCCATGGGAAGGAGGGAGAGGTATGAACCCCTCATCCCATCGCCCCAGAAACATTGCTGTAGCCCTCCTGACAGTCCGACCCTTATCGGGCTGCTGCCATCGCTGCAGATCGACTGAGCAGAGGATGAAGTTATTGAAAATAAATGGTTGCACAGCATTGACTGAGAACTGGGCAGCAAAGAGCAGGGGCTGAAAAGCTGCCACCCAATTAGCCTGGAGTTAATCCCAGTGGCATTTGATATCTGCATTGATTCTAACATGAGTTAGGAAATTGGCTATGTGTGGAGAGAAATGCTTTAAATAAATTAAATGTATTGTCAGACCAAACACAGAGTGTTAGCAACAGATTGTGACATTGAGTCACATAAGGAGACATTAGAATTGGTGCCCAAAAACTTGGCCAAAGAGGCAGGTTTTAGGGAGTGATTTAAAGAAGGAGAGGCAGAGCAGAGAGGGAATTCCAGAGTTTAGGGCTGGAGGCCATTCAGCGGAGTATGAAAATTAGGGATGTGCAAGAGTACGGAATTGGAGGAGCGCCCAGGCCTGTAGAGCTGGAGGAGATTACTGAGATCAAGAGGAGCGAGTCCACAGAGGCATTTAAACACAAGCAACCTTCCAGCAGGATTTCGCAGCTGCTGTGACTGATACCTCAGTGCACCATTGAGGGAGTGCAGCATTGTCAGAGACACTATGCAGTGGATGTGATGTTAGACAGAGGTACCAGCTGCTTGGTAAAGAGGGCATTAAAGATTTTGTGGCACTCTCAGAGAGCGAGGGTTTCTCCTGGTCTCTTGCCCAACATTTCTCCTGCAACTAAACAGCACCAAAAGCAGAATTATGGCACCTGAATTTCCCTTGTGGGTTCCCTCGGCACAAAACTCCACACTGTGAGTTCTGATGAAGGGTCACTGGCCTGAAACGTTAACTCTGCTTCTCTCTCCACGGATGCTGCCAGACCTGCTGAGTATTTCCAGCATTTCTTGTTTTTATTCCACACTGTGAACGTCCCTTTGTTAGATCATGAGCCTGTTGCAAGCTTCTCAAAGCAGGATGTGGGAAACTGGCGGACAGCTTTTAATAGACTCATGATCCTGGCTCTGCCTTCTCCACAAAGGCCACAAGGCTTAGCTTTATATAAGTAATGAATCCATTAGTTCTGAGAATATGTTGCAGTATTTACTGGAGCATTAATAATCCGAGTAAAGAGAGGTGCTGGTACATCCTTTAAATGTACTCCTAATATTGAAAGTACATTTTGTCATAACCATCTAAACACCCCATTATAAAAGCAAAATACTATGGAAGCTGGAAATCTGAAATAAAAACAGAAAATGCTGGAAATACTCAGCAGGTTTGGCAGCATCTGCAGAGAGAGAAACAATTCTGATGAAAGGTCACTGACCTGAAACGTTAACTCTGCCTCTCTCTCCACAGATGCTGCCAGACCTGCTGAGTATTTCCAGCATTTTCTGTTTTTATTTTATATTAAACACACCATTTATTTTTTAATTTTCTATATCTTCCCCCCCACCCCCATGAAGGTTGGGTCCACTTGCTTCCTGTACTTTCCCCAAAGTGACATTCAACAACGGCAACCATTTGCACTTATATAACGCCTTTAATGTAGAAAAATGCTTCACAGGAGAGTTATCAATTATTTACACAGAGCCAAAGAGTGAGATTTTAACACAGGTGGCCAAAGTTGGTCAAAGAGGGAGGTTTTAAGGAGCTTCTAAAAGGAGGAGAGAGAGGCAGAGAGATTTAGGGAGGGAATTCCAGAGCTGAGGGCGTAGATGGCAGCCATTTATGGGGTGAAGGAAGTGGACGATGCACAAAGGCCAGAGTTGGAGGAGGGCAGAGTTCTTGTAGGGCTGGAGGAGGTTGCACTGATTTAGACAATGAGTGCAGGCAGGCTTTTAGACCATAGGAGGGAATCATAGTCGACGACCAAGAGCATGAACTGTGGGCAATTTATAGGCTTTTCTAGTGCATTTGAATTTCAAGAGTGAATCAGTGTCATGATAAGTGTGTTAGTGCAAAACACCACTTCAGCCAAATAATAGGGTCATGGCTTCCCAAAAGGTTGCCCAGCAAACTTTCCTTCCAATCTAAGAAGGGATTGCTACATTGTTGGAGTTGAGATGTGTTGTATGATTGCCTTTAAGTGTGATGTCCCTTTAGGATTTTAGTATGCCAATGAGCTAAGTACCAGGATGCAGTCGTGTGACTACAAGCCAGAGTCACTCTGCAACTGTAACACCTAGAGGAAGGTTCTGTAAATAATTTGCTCTGTACTGTATATAATTCTTTCTTTTGGGCCTCCTTATCTCGAGAGACAATGGATACACGCCTGGAGGTGGTCAGTGGTTTGTGAAGCAGCGCCTGGAGTGGCTATAAAGGCCAATTCTAGAGTGACAGGCTCTTCCACAGGTGCTGCAGAGAAATTTGTTTGTCGGGGCTGTTGCACAGTTGGCTCTCCCCTTGCGCCTCTGTCTTTTTTCCTGCCAACTACTAAGTCTCTTCGACTCGCCACATTTTAGCCCTGTCTTTATGGCTGCCCGCCAGCTCTGGCGAACGCTGGCAACTGACTCCCACGACTTGTGATCAATGTCACAGGATTTCATGTCGCGTTTGCAGACGTCTTTAAAGTGGAGACATGGACGGCTGGTGGGTCTGATACCAGGGGCGAGCTCGCTGTACAATGTGTCTTTGGGGATGCTGCCATCTTCCACGCGGCTCACATGGCCAAGCCATCTCAAGCGCCGCTGACTCAGTAGTGTGTACAGGCTGGGGATGTTGGCCGCCTCGAGGACTTCTGTGTTGGAGATACGGTCCTGCCACCTGATGCCAAGTATTCTCCGGAGGCAGCGAAGATGGAATGAATTGAGACGTCGCTCTTGGCTGACATATGTTGTCCAGGCCTCGCTGCCATAGAGCAAGGTACTGAGGACACAGGCCTGATACACTCGGACTTTTGTGTTCCGTGTCAGTGCGCCATTTTCCCACACTCTCTTGGCCAGTCTGGACATAGCAGTGCAAGCCTTACCCATGCGCTTGTTGATTTCTGCATCTAGAGACAGGTTACTGGTGATAGTTTAGATGTAATAAACCTGTTTGAAATCTTCAGCATAACTGGACTCCATGCATCTCATTTATGTTGCATCAGACAACATAAAGAACTCATTACAAGATTTAAACCAAGGCTTGTCCCATTTTGGGGTTCAGGAAAACATTAAAGATCCAATGGCACTATCTGAGGAGGAACAGAAAGCTCCATGTGTCCTGGCCAACACAGCTTCATCAACCACCACTTAAAGCAAACTAACTGGCCATTCATCTCATTTCCTGTTTGTGGCATCTTTCTATGGCTGCCACATTTTTCTACATAACAATGGTCACTCCACTTCAGAGTAACTCATTGTGTGTGGAGCTTTTAGATGTTCCTGACCAATGTGAAAGTTTGGAGGCAAGTTCTCGTATGTTTGGGAAGTGACAAGAGAAGAGCCATGTGCCCTTTCTATGCCATGGTGCTAATGATGCAATGATGATTTTGACACAACTTATATCATGACTGCCAAACACTCTCATGTGAAAATTCTCTCCCTTCAAACAGCGAAGGTCCTATCCTGAGTGTAACAGACTGGAGTCAAGTCAGCTCTCCCATGGGGCAGATTTCACAATCTATGATCAAACAGGGAGCTTTGCACACGGGACTGCATACCAGGAATTTGGGTGGTTAGCAAGCCTGATTTGTGGCTTGCACCCATATTCTGCTATTAATTTTGATAGCTGGAATATCCTGAAAATAAGACACATTGACCACAACACCCAAATTTTCAATGTGCTCTCTTGCTGCCTGAAACTCTACACCAAAGGACCCAGCTAAAAACATTTACATATTCTTGAAAAACTACATCTAACCCATATTTACCTACCGATTTGCCTCTCTCCTCCTTACTTATCCACGGTCAGTGTAGTATCAGCTGTGACTCAGTGGGTAATACTCTTGCCTCTACGTCAGAAGGTTGTGCGTTCAAGTCCCACTCCAGAGACTTGAGCACATAATCCATACTGATACTCACAGTGCAGCACTGAGGGAGTGCTGCACTGTGGAGCTGCTGTCTTTGGGATGAAACATTTATCCTTCAACATCATGAAACAAAACAGATTATCTGGACATTTATCTGATTGCTGTTTGTGGGAGCAGGTTATGCACAAATTGGTTGGCATAGAGTAATTTATGACATAGAAGGAGGCCATTCAGCCCATCAAGTCTGTGCCGGCTCTCCGCAGAGCAATCCAGTTAGTCCAATTCCCTTGCTTGATCTCCAGAGCCCTGCAAGTTTATTTCCTTCAAGTACCCATCCAATTTCCTGTTTCCAAGTCTCCACTACATTTACTGTTGAACCATCCTTTAGAAAGGACATGGAGGTCCCTGGATCACTCACAAGGTTTTGGCCCATTCCTGTGGAAATGATCACACCCATTCCTTGTTGCTTCCTTCTGAAGTTCTAGCCAGTATTAACTGGCTCTAAGGGAATTGATCCCATTTTTTTCCTTTATTAGCTGAGATATAGAATATAAGAGCAGGGAGGTTATGCTGGAACTGTATAACTCATTGGTTAGGTCACAACGTGAGTACTGTGTGCAGTTCTGTTCACCTCATTACAGAAAGGATGTAATTGCACTAGAGAAGGTACAGAGGAGATTTACAAGAATGTTGCCAGGACTGGAAAAATGCAGCTTTGAGGAAAGATTGGATAGGTTGGGGTTGTTCTCCTTGGAACAGAGAAGGCTGAAGGGAGATCTAATTGAAATGTACAAAATTTTGAGGGGCCGATTTACCTTAGTGGAGAGGTCAGTGACGAGGGGGCATAGATTTAAAATGATGGTAGAAAGATTAGAGGGGAGATGAGGAAAAGTTTTTTCACCCAGATTGTGGTGGGGGTTTGGAACTCACTGCCTGAAAGGGTAGTTGATGCAGAAAACCTCAGCTCATTCAAAAGGAGTCTGGATGTGCAGCTCAAGTGCCGTAACCTGCAGGGCTACGGACCAAATACTGGAAGGTGGGATTGGAATGGATGGAATGTTTTTCGGCCGGAGCAGACACAATGGGCCAAGTGGCCTCTTTTTGTGCCTTAAACTTTCTAAGATTTTATGATCCCATGTCCTACTGCACTGTAACACTAATTTACTGCTCTGAGCCTTTCAGAGTCCTTTCACGTTTAAAATTGTGCCCTAAAGTTGCAAAATCTTTGCGTTCCTAATTTCAACTGACTCTCAGTAATGAGAGGATGTAACTAGTAGAATAGATAAGGGAGAACCAGTGGATGTGGTGCATTTGGACTTTCAGAAGGCTTTCGATAAGGGTCCCACATAAGAGATTAGTGTGCAAAATGAAAGCACATGGGATTGGGGGTAAGGTACTGACATGGAGAGAGAACTGGGTGGCAGACAGGAAACAAGGAATGGGAATAAACGGGTCTTTTTATGAGTGGCAGGTAGTCACTAGTGGGGTACTGCTGAGATCAGTGCTTGGACCCCAGCTATTCACAATATATATTAATGATATAGATGAAGGAATTAAATGTAATATATCCAAGTTTGCAAATTACACAAAGCTGGGTGGGAGTGAGAGCTGTAAGGAAGATGCCGAGAAGCTCCAGTGTGATTTGGACAGGTTGAGGGAATGGGCAAATACGTGGCAGTTGCAGTATAATGTGGATAAATGTGAGGTTATCCACTTTGGTGGCAAAAACAGAAAGGCAGATTAATATCTGAACAGCGATAGATTGGGAAAGGGGGAGGTGCAGCAAGACCTGGGTGTCCTTGTGCACCAGTCACTGAAAGTAAGCATGCAGGTGCAGTAGGCAGTGAAGAAGGCAAATGGTATGTTGGCTTTCATAGAAGAGGATTCGAGTACAGGAGCAAGGATGTCTTGAGGTGAGAGTGCCTGCCCTTGACATCTAGGCAGCATTGGACCGAGTATGGCATCAAGGAGCCCAAGCAAAACTGAAGTCACTAGGAATTAGGGGGAAAACCTACTGCTGGCTGGAGTCATACTTAGCGCAAAGGAAGATGGTTATGGTTGTTGGAGGTCAATCATCTCAGCTCCAGGACATCACTGCAGGAGTTCCTCAGGGTAGTGTCCTAGGCCCAACCATCTTCAGCTGCTTCATCAATGACCTTCCTTCAATCATAAGGTCAGAAGTGGGGATGTTTGCTGATGATTGTACGATGTTCAGCACCATTCGTGACTCCTCAGATACTGAAGCAGTTAGTGTAGAAATGCAGCAAGACTTGGACAGCATCCAGGCTAGGGCTGATAAGTGGCAAGTAACATTTGCGCCACACAAGTGCCAGGCAATGACCATCTCCAACAAGAGAGAATCTAGCCATCTCCCCTTGACATTCAATGGCATTACCATCGCTGAATCCCCCATTATCAACATCCTAGGGGCTACCATTGACCAGAAACTGAACTGGAGTAGCCATATAGATACCGTGGCTACAAGAGCAGGTCAGAGGCTAGGAATCCTGCGGCAAGTAACTCACCTCCTGACTCCCCAAAGCCTGTCCACCATCTACAAGGCACAAGTCAGAAGTGTGATGGAATACTCTCCACTTGCCTGGATGGGTGCAGCTCCAACAACACTCAAGAAGCTCGACACCATCCGGGACAAAGCAGCCCGCTTGATTAGCACCCCATCTACAAACATTCACTCCCTCCACCACCGATGCACAGTGGCAGCAGTGTGTACCATCTACAAGATGCACTGCAGCAACACACCAAGGCTCCCTAGAAAGCACCTTCCAAACCCGCAACCTCTACCAACTAGAAGGACAAGGGCAGCCAATATATGGGAACACCACCATCTGCAAGTTCCCCTCCAAGTCACACACCATCCTAATTTGGAACTATATCGCCGTTCCTTCACTGTCACTGGGTCAAAATCCTGGAACTCCCTTCCTAACAGCACTGTGGGTGTACCTACCCCACATGCACTGCAGCGGTTCAAGAAGGCAGCTCACCACCGCCTTCTCAAGGGCAATTAGGGATGGGCAATTAATGCTGGCCTGGACAGTGACGCCCACATCCCATGAATGAATAAAAAATTTTTTTATACAAGGCCTTGGTGAGACCACATCTGGAGTATTGTTTGCAGTTTTGGCCTCCTTATCTGAGGAAGGATGTTCTTGCTATGGAGGGAGTGCTGCGAAGGTTCACCAGACTGATTCCTGGGATGGCGGGACTGACGTATGAAGAGAGATTGGGTCGATTAGGCTTGTATTCATTAGAGTTTAGAAGAATGAGAGGGGAACTCATTGAAACCTACAAAATTCTAACAGGACTGGACAGACTAGATACAGGAAGGATGTTCTTGATGGTGGGGGAGTCCAGGACCAGGGGTCACAGTCTAAGGATAAGGGGTAAGCCATTTAGGACTGAGATGAGGAGGGATTTCTTCACCCAGAGAGTGGTGAACCTGTGGAATTCTCTATCACAGAAAGCAGTTGAGGCCAAATCATTAAATATATTTAAGAAAGAGTTAGATATAGTTCTTAGGGCTAAAGGAATCAAGAGATACGGGGAGAAAGCGGGAACAGGGTACTGAGTTTGGACGATCAGCCATTGAATGGCGGTGCTGGCTCGAAGGGCTGAATGGCCTACTCCTAGTCCTATTTTCTATGTTTCTATGCACCTGAAACATCAGTCTGAACTGGAAATACAACTGCAGCCATCTGAACAGAAGCTGGGAGCCAGTGGGGGCTAGAGCAGAGGTGGGTCAGATGAAGTGTGGGACTGATTTAGACTCCCATGGCAGCCATCACTGGGGCTGTTGGTTGTCCTGAGGGAGAGATCTGTGGTTTGTGCCAAAGCCTTTCACTGCTCCAGAAGGAAGTGAGATGTCGCAGGGGAGCCGGAGGCCTGGCACACGGGACAGGGCAGCCCTTTGCTTCACTGATGCCAACCTGGATCTAATTCGGGAGTCTGTGAGGGAGAGGAACACAAAAACACAAGAAATAGCAGCAGGAATAGACCATATAGCCCATCAAGCCTGCTCCGCCATTCCATATGATCATGCCTGATCTTGGGCTTCAACTCCACTTTTCCACCCACTCGCCATACCCTTTGATTGCCTGAGAGACCAAAAATCTGTCTATCTGAGCCTTAAATGTATTCAACAATGGAGCATCCACAACCCTCTGAGGTAGAGAATTCCAAAGATTCACAACCCTTTGTCTTCACATCTCAGTCCTAAATGATTGAACCCTTATCCTGAGACTATGCCGGCATGTTTTAGATTCCTCGACCAACGGAAATAATCCCTCACTGTCTACCCCATCCAGCCCCTTCAGAATCTCGTATGTTTCAATGAGATCACCACTCATTCTTCGTAACTCCAGAGAATATAGGCCAAATTTACTCAGCCTCTCATCATAAGACAACCCCCTCTTCTCAGGGACCAATTTAGTGAACCTTCACTGCACTGCCTCCAGTGCAAGTATATCCTTTGTTGAATGTGACGACCAAAACTGCACACAGTATTCCAGGTGCAGTCTCACCAAAACCCTGTACAATAGTAGCAATACTTCGCTATTCCTATACTCCAATCCCCTTGCAATAAAGGCCAACATGCCATTTGCCTTCCTAATTGCTTGCTGTACCTGCGTGCTAGCTTTCTGCATTCCTTGTACAAGTACCCCCAAATCTCTTTGATCATCAACACTTACAAATTTCGCACCTTTTAAATAATATTCTGCTTTTCTATTTTTAGTGAATAACTTCACACTTCCCTACATTATACTCCATTTGCTATCTTGTTGCCCATTCACTTAACCTGTCTATATCTCTTTGCAACCTCTCTTTGTCCTTCCCACAGCTTACCTTTGTATCATCGAGTTGGTCCTCTCCCCAGAGGGTGGCAGGAGGAGGCCTCATCATGCAGCAGGGGCACCTCTCTGTTCAGCATCATCTCCCTCTGCCTCCTCCTCCTCTCTTACCTCCTGCTCTTGCTCCTCCCCCAATGAGCTGTCTCCTTCCAGGGCCTCACACTCCTCAAGGTCCATACTCTCTGGACAGCCATGTTATGGAGAGCGCTGCAGACCACCACAATGGCTGGGACCCTTGCAGAGGGTATTGGAGGGCACCACCCGACGGTCCAGGCACCGGAATCACATCTTCAGAAGCCCAATGAATGAAGCTCAATGGTTGTCCTACTGAGCAGGTGGCATTGGCTGTATTGCCTCTGTGCCTCTGTCTGGGGCTCTCACAGAGGGGTGAATAGCCATCTCTTCAAGGGATATCCCTTGTCCCTTAGGATCTATTCACAAACTTTGGCGGTTGGAGTGAAGATCTAAGGCACTCTGGACTGGTGGTGGATGAAGGAGTAATGGCAGTTGCCAGGAAAGTGAGCGCACACATGGAGGAAGTTCTTGTTGTGCTCGCAGACCAGTTGGATATTGAGAGAGTGGAAGCCTTTCCTGTTGATGGATCTCACTAGCTGGTTCCTGGGTGCCTTGATGACCCACAATCGATGATGCCTTGCACCTAGGGGAATCCAGCGATCAAAGTGAAACCCAATGCCCTCTGTCCCTGTGAGGCCTTGTCCATCAGTAGATGAAAGTGCTGTCCATCTCTGGCAAAGACGGCATCAGTGATCATCAAGAAGCAGTGCTGGGCAGCCGTTTTTGTGATGCCACTAAGATCCACAGCTGATCCTTGGAAGGAGCCAGAAATGAGTAAGTCCAAGGCCACAGTGACTTTCAGAGCCAGTGACAGGGTATGGGAAGTAGCGCTGCAAGTTATGAGGTTTTTGGTGACAAGGCTTCAGATGTCTGTGACCATCTGCCTGGAGAGTCACAGTCTCCTGCAGCACTGATTCTCAGTCATCTCTAGGTAGCTCTGTCTTCAGCGGTTGATCCTGTGTTGAGGGTTTGGCCTCCATTGCCTTCTTGCCCTCTTTCCTCTCCCATCCCCACATGATGCCTGGGGTTCTGCCCTTCCTGCGGAGGATGTTGCCCCATTGGGTCCAAATTCTGACAGCCATACCCCCATTGCCAACTAGAAACTTCCTTCTGGGCAGGTGGCTGCCCAATTGTCCTTGGCAGCCTTGCCCCCTACTTTTCTGCCCCTGTGATGATGGGAGGGTGGGTGCCAATCCTGTTCAAATTCCAGGCACTGAGTGTTCACTGTCCCTGTCACCTGTGCAGTGCCAAGGGCATTCTCTTACCAAGTATCCAGTCCCCCATTGCCCCGCTTCCCCTCGTCTAGTGCCGGGTTCATGCCCTAGGGCAGCCCTGGCTGGCTCCCCACTCTTTACCCGCCTGCCCTCAGATGATCTGTTTCTGAAGGCATGGGTAACCTGTCCAGCCATTTAAAAATTTCAACTTGAACCCCCGGCAAGCTCTTAATTAGCTTTTTAACAGTTTTAGCTGGCCTTCACTGGGAGGAGAGCAGGATTCCTGTCCCGCCCTCCCCACCGCCCTGGTGATTATTGCCAGCACCAGGATCTGCGCCTTGAAATTGATGTGCCAATTTTCGGGGCATCCCCTGCCTCCGTTCCCAACTTTGGGGAGGGGGAGCCCAAAAATTCAGCCCTCCGATGCAGAAACATGGACACAAATTTAGACACACACCAAAACACACCCACTTTCCCTTACTCTCTTCATTATGTTGAAATATCCACTGTGAATGTGAACATCCAGAGTTGCCAAATTGCAGCAATTAATTTCTGTCCAACAACCAAAGTAATTCCAGCACCTCCTCCTCCTCACCCCTTAAAACGTGCAGAGGTAAATGTGTAGAAATTGTTGTTGCTTTCCACTATTGCAGAGAAATGGTTTTATTCTGTACAGTCTCACATAACATAGGATAATGCAAGGTTTTAGCAGCTGGCTGCATCATCTGAAAACTTTACAGTGACATCTGAGCTACTGCAAGATTTTGAGGAAATCCCCGAAAACACTCAGGTTTACCCAAACACAAAGATTACAGGAGATTTATATTATGTGAGGTTTACACCTGCACACTGAATTCCACTCTGATGCAAAGCCCAGCAGTGGGCCTGAAGCTGGCCTGCAGTAATCCAGGGAAATGCAAATAGACAAATACAGCAGCAACCTCCTCCCAGGCACAGCGCACTCTCAAAAGACAATCTACCCTATACCCTACTGATGCTACCAATTGTTAGTCAATTGCCTCTCTACAAGTCACTCAGTTCAAGGGCAATTAAGGATGGGCAACAAATGCTGGCCTTACTAGCGAGGCCCACATCTCATGAAAGCAAAATAAAGACAGACATGGTATGGTCAGTGTAGAGTCTGCTTTTGTTCCCAAATCTTTCTTTTTTTATCTATTGTAAATGTGTAGAAATTGTAGTTGAGAGCATCCCTGGCAAGGTCAGTATTTATTGTCCATCCCTAATTGCCCTTGTGATGGTGGTGGTGAGCTGACTTCTTAAACCACTGCAGTCCATCTGGCACAGGTACACCCACAGTGCTGTAGGGAAGGAGTTGCAGGATTTTGACCCAGCGATAGCTAAGAAACGGTGATATAGTTCCAAGTCAGAATGGTATGTGACTTGGAGGGGAACTTGCAGGTGGTGATGTTCCCATGCGTCTGCTGCCCTTGTCCTTCTAGGTGGTAGAGGTCACGGGTTTGGAAGGAGCTGTTGAAGAAACCTTGTGAATTGCTGCAGTGCATCTTGTAGATGGCACACACACTGCTGCTACTGTGCATTGGTGGTGAAGGGAATGAATGTTGAAGCTGGTGGATGGGGTGCCAATCAAGCAGGCTGCTTTGTCCTGGATGGTGTTGAGATTTTTGAGTGCTGTTGGAGCTGCACCCATCCAGGCAAGTGGAAAGTATTCCATCACACTTCTAAATTGTGCCTTGTAGATGGTAGACAGGCTTTGGGGAGTCAGGAAAAGATACGTGGCACAGAATTCCCAGCTTCTGACCTGCTCTTGTAGCCACAGTATTTATATGGCTACTCCAGTTCAGTTTCTGGTCAATGGTGTCCCCCAGGATGTTGATGGTGGCGGTTTCAGTGATGATAATGCGATTGAACATCAAGCGGAGATGGTTAGAGTCTCACTTTTTGAAGATGGTCATTACCTGGCAGTTATGTGGCGTGAATGTTACTTGCCACTTATCAGCCCAAGTCTGAATGTTGTCCAGGTCTTGCTGCATGTGGGCATGAACTGCTTCAGCATCTGAGGAGTTGCAAATGGTGCTGAACACTGCAATCATCAGCGAACATCTCCGTTTCTGACCTTATGATGGAAGGAATGTCATTTTTGAAGCAGCTGAAGATGGTTGGGCCTAAGGCGCTATCTTGAGGAATTCCTGCAGCAATGTCCTGGGACTGAGGTGATTGGCTTGCAACAACCAAAACCATCTTCCTTTATGCTAGGTATGACTCCAACCAATGGAGAGTTTTCCCACTGATGCTGCGATCAAATGCTGACAGTCACTCTTACCTCACCTCTTGAATTCAACTCTTTGGACCAAGGCTGTAATGATGTCTGGAGCCGACTTGTCCTGGCAGATCCCAAACTGAGCATCTGCGAGCAGGTTATTGCTGAGTAAGTGGCGCTTGATAGCACTGTCGACAATACCTTCCATCACTTTACCAACGATTGAGTGTAGACTGATGGGGTGGTAATTGGCCAGATTGGATTTGTCCTTCTTTTTGTGGACAGGACATACCTGGGCAATTTTCTACATTGTCGGACAGATGTCAGTGTTGTAGCTGTACTGGAGCAGCTTGGTTAGGGGTGCAGATGGTTCTGGGGCACAAGTCTTCAGCACTACTGCCGGGATGTTGTCAAGGCTCATAGCTTTTGCAGTAGCCAGTGCCTTCAGCCATTTCTTGATATCACTTGGAGTGAAACAAATTGGCTGAAGATTGGCATCTGTGATGCTGAGGACCTCAGGAGGAGGTACGTCTGGCTGAAGGTGGTTGCAAATGCTTTATCCTCGTCTTTTAAACTGACGTGCTCAGCTCCCCCATCATTAAGGATGGGGATGGTTGTGGAGCCGCCTCCTCCGGTTAATTGTTTAATTGTCCATCACCATTCACGACTGGATGTGGCAGGACTGCAGAACTTTGATTGGATCAGTTGGTTGTGGGATTGCTTAGCTCTGTCTATAGCATGCTGCTTCCACATGTTGTCCTGTGTTGTAGTTTCACCAGGTTGGCACCTGGTGCCATTCCTGGCATGGTCTCCTGCACTCCTCATTGATTCAGGGTTGATCCCCTGGTTTGATGGTAATGATAGAGTGAGAGATATGCCGGGCCATGAGGTTATGGTGGTTATAGATTGTGGTTGATTACAATTCTGCTGCTGCTGATGGCTCACAGTGCCTCATGGATGCCCAGTTTTGAGCTGCTTGACCTGTTCTGAATCTTTCCCATTTAGTGGCAGTGCCACACAACATGAAGGAGGCATGTTGTCAGTGTGAAGACTGGACTTTGTCTCCACAAGCACTGTGCGGTGGCCACTCCTACCAATACTATCATGGACAGATGCAACAGCGACAGGTGGATTGGTGAGTCATAGAGTTATACAGCACAGAAACAGGCCCTTCGGCCCATCATGTCTGTGCCGGCCATCAAGCACCTAATTATTCTAGTCCCATTTTCCAGTACTTGGCCCGTAGCCTTGTATGCTATGGCGTTTCAAGTGCTCAACTAAATATTTCTTAAATGTTGTGAGGGTTCCTGCCTCTACCACCACTTCAGGCTGTGTATTTCAGATTCCAACCACCCTCTGGGTAAAAGCATTTTTCCTCAAGTCGCCTCTAAACCTCCTGCCCCTTACCTTAAATCTATGCCCCCTGGTTATGGACCCATCCACTCAGGGAAAAAGTCTCTTCCTAGCTAACCTATCTATGCCCCTCATTATTTTGTATACCTCAATCAGGTCCCCCCTCATCCTTCTCTGTTCTAAGGAAAACAACCCTAGCCTTTTCAGTCTCTCTTCATAGCTGAAATGCTCCAGCCCAGGCAACATCCTGGTGAATTTCCTCTGCACCCTTTCCAGTGCAATCACATCCTTCCTATAGTGTGGTGCCCAGAACTGTACACAGTACTCCAGCTGTGGCCTACTCTTATATTCTCTGCCTCGGCTAATAAAGGCATCCTATATGCCTTCCTAACCACCTTATCTACCTGTGCTGCTGCCTTCAGTGATCGTTGGACAAGTACACCAAGGTCCCTCTGAACTTCTGTACTTCCTAGGGTCCTACCATCCATTGTATATTCCCTTGCCTTGTTAGTCCTCCCAAAATGCATCACCTCACACTTCTCAGGATTAAATTCCATTTGCCACTGCTCCGCCCATCTTACCAGCCCATCTATATCTCCCTGTAATCTAAGGCTTTCCTCCTCACTATTTACGACACCACCAATTTTCGTATTATCTGCGAACTTACTTATCATACCTCCTAAATTCACGTCTAAATTATTAATGTACACTACAAACAGCAAGGGTCCCAGCACCGATCCCTGCGGTACACCACTGGTCACAGGCTTCCACTCGCAAAAACAACCCTCGACCATCACCCTCTGTTTCCTGCGACTAAGCCAATTTTGGATCCAATTTGACAAATTACCCTGGATCCCATGGGCTCTTACCTTCTTAACCAACCTCCCATGCGGGACCTTAACAAAAGCCTTCACTGAAGTCTATGTAGACTACATCAACTGCTTTACCCTCATCGACACATCTAGTCACCTCCTCGAAAAATTCAATCAAGTTAGCTGGACACGATCTCCCCCTGACAAAACCATGCTGACTATCCCTGATTATTCCCTACCTCTCCAAGTGGAGATTAATCCTGTCCCTCAGAATTATTTCCAATAGTTTCCCAACCACCGATGTTATACTCACCGGCCTGTAATTGCCTGGTCTATCCCTGCTACCCTTCTTGAATAATGATACCACATTCACTGTCCTCCAGTCTTCTGGCACCTCTCCCGTGGCAGAGAGGATCTGAAAATTCTGTCAGAGCCCCTGCTATCACCTCCCTTGCCTCACATAACAGCCTGGGATACATCTCATCTGGGCCTGGGGATTAATCCACTTTTAAGCCCACTAAAACATCTAATACTTCCTTCCTTTCAATGTTAATATGTTCGTATATCACAATCCCCCTCCCTGATCTCTACACCTACATTGTCGTTCTCCACAGTGAAAACAGATGAAAAGTAATCATTTAAAACCTCACCTATGTCCTCCGGCTCCAAACACAGATTGCCACTTTGGTCCCTAATGGGTCCTACCCTTTCCCTGGTTATCCTCTTGCCCTTAATATACTTATAAAACGCCTTAGGATTTTCCTTTATATTGACCGCCAATGTTTTTTCATGACCCCTCTTCACTCTCCTAATTACTTTTTTAAGTACCCCCCTACACTTTCTATACTCCTGTAGGGCCTCCGCTGTTTTCAGCACTCTGAATCTGCTGTCAGCCTCCTTTTTTGTCCTGATCCAATACTCTATATCCCTTGACATCCAGGGTTCCCTGGACTTGATGGTCCTACCCTTCACCTCAATGGGTCCATGTTGGCTCTGAACCCTCACTATTTCCTCTTTGAATGACTCCCACTGTTCTGATGTAGACTTTCCTACAAGTAGCTGCTCCCAGTCCACTTTGGCCAGATCCTGTTTTATCAAATTGAAATCGGCCTTTCCCCAATTCAGTACCGTTATTTCTGGCCCGTCTTTGTCCTTTTCCATAACTACCTTAAATCTTACAGTGTTATGGTCACTATCCCCGAAATGCTCCCCCACTGATACTTCTACCACTTGTCCAGCTTCATCCCCTAGGATTAGGTCCAGTACTGCTCCTTCTCTTGTTGGACTTTCTATGTACTGGCTCAAAAAGCTCTCCTGTATGCATTTTAAGAATTCCGCCCCCTTTAAGCATTTTGCACTAATCCCAGTTGATATTAGGTAAGTTGAAATCTACTATTATTACCCTATTATTTTTACACCTCTCTGAGATTTGCCTACATATCTATAGGCAAGGTAGGGTAAGGTCAAGTAGGTTTTTCCCTCTTGTTGGTTCTCTCACCACCTGATGCCGGCCCAGTCTGGCAGATATGTGCACAGGACTCAGCCCGCTTAGTCAGTAGTGGTGCTACTGAGCCACTCTTGGTGATGAATATATTCTGAGCCCTTGCTACACTTAGTGCTTCTTCAAAGTGCTGTTTAACTGATTCATCAGCTGAGGAGGGCAGTAATTGGTAATCCATGTTGGACCTGATACCATGAGATGTCATGGGGTTCGGAGTCAATGTTGAGGACTCCTCGGGCCGTGCCCTCCTGACTGTATATCATCGTGCCGCCACTTCTGGTGGCTCTGTCCTGACAAGTCTGGGACATTGTCTGCAAGATATGATTCTATGAGTATGACTATGCCAGGCTGTTGCTTGACTAGTCTGTGGGGTAGTTCCCCCAATTTTGGCACAAGTCCCCAGATGAACATGAGGAGGGTCAACTGTGCATGGTGTGCCTTTGTCATTTCCTGTGCCTGGGCTGATGCATGGGAACATAGGACTTAGAAACAGGAGTAGGTCATTCGGCTCTTTCAGCCTGCTCCGCCATTCAATAAGATCATGGCTGATCTGGATGTGGTCTCAAATCAACTTTCCTGTCTGCCCCCTTTGAGATAAAAAAATGTATCCTCATCTCCATCTTAAAAGGGAGACTGCTTATTCTTAAACTGTGTCCCCTAGCTCTAGTCTCCTCCACAAGAGGAAACATCCACTCCATCAGGTCCCCTCAGGATCTTGTATGTTTCAATAAAACCACCTCTCATTCTTCTAAACTCCAACGGGTACAGGCCAAACCTGTTCAACCTTTCTTCATAAGATGAGTCCTTCATCCCTAGAATGAGTCGAGTGAACCTTCGCTGAACCGCTTCTAACACAATTATATCCTTTTTCAAATAAGACTAAAACTGTACACAGTACTCCAGATGTGGTCTCACCAAGACCCTGTAAAACTTCCCTACTTTTATACTTGATTCCCCTTGCAATAAATGCCAACATTCCATTTGCCTTCCTAATCAGTTGCTGTACCTGCAAACTAACTTTTTGTGATTCATGTACCAGGACACCCAGACCTCTCTGTACCACAGAATTCTGCACTCTCTCTCCATTTAAATAGTATACTGCTTTTCAATTCTTCCTGCCAAAGTGAACAACTTCACATTTTCCCACATTATACTCCATCTGCCAAATTTTTGCCCACTCACTTAACCTATCTACATCCCCTTGTGGACTCTTTACCTCCTCTTGACAACTTCCAAAGAAGGGTCACTGACCTGAACCGTTAACTCTGCTTCTCTTTTCACAGATGCTGCCAGACCTGCTGAGTGGTTCCAGCATTTCTTGTTTTTATTTCAGATTTCCAGCATCCACAGTATTTTGCTTTTACTTTCCTTCCTATCTTGGTGGCATCATCAAATTTAGCTACCATACATTCAGCCCCTTCACCTAAGTCATTGATATACATTGTAATTAGTTGAGGCTCCAGCATTGATCCCTGTGACACTCCACTAGTTACATCTTGCCAACCTGAAAAAGGCCCATTTATCCCTACTGTCTGTTTCCTGTCAGCTAACTAATCCTTTATCCATGCTAATATGTTACCCCCCTCCACCATGAACTCTTATCCTGTGTAGCAACCTTTGATGTGGCATCTTATCAAATGCCTTTTGGAAATCCAAGAATGCCGTGTGGTTGATCCAGTTTTATTTTCATTTAAGTTTTCTTTAGCTATTTGATACACAATTGAGTGGCTTGCTGGGCCATTTCAGAGGGCAGATAAGAGTCAACCACATTCAGCACAGTCAGCACATAATCCAGACTGACATTCCAGTGCAGTACTGAGGGAGTGCTGCACTGTTGGAGGTGTCACCTTTCAAATGAGATGTGAAACTGAGGCCTCATCTGCTTCCTCTGGGGGATGTAAATGATCCCATGGCACTATTTAAAAGGAGGGGAATTATCTCTGGTGTCCAGGCCAATATTTGTCCCACAATTAACATCATTAAAACAGATTATCTGGTCATTTTTGCATTGCTGTTATTAGGAGCTTGCTGTTAGCAAATTGGCTGCTATGTTTCCCATATTACAACAGTGACTATACTTCCAATACAATTCACTGGCTGTATAGCACTTTGGACCTCCTGAGTTTGTGAAAGGTGCTACATAAATGCAAGTTCTTTCTTTCTAGGTGACCTACACAGATCCAAAACTGTAGAGGGTCCTGCTAGAACCCCTAGTTCACCGTGCTCAGAACATCTATCCTTCCAATCATCATTCATATAATTACCAAAACTTCCTTTCTAATAAGGAGATTCAGGGCCTGAAGCTTGTGTGGCAGTCTTTCATGTGGAACTTTATAAAAGGTCAAAAGGTCATCTGGAAATCCTGTCTCAGAAACCTGGAGCTGTGAAGTCAAATAGTTTCCCTGCAACATCAAGACTTTCTTATTTATTTGTTTTTTTGATGTGAGCAAGGCCACTTTTACATCCGCAACTGCCCTTAGAAAGTGGTAGGACTTCTCCTTGAACTGCTGCAGTCTGTGTGGTGATGATGGTCAGAAATATTAACCTCTTTTTTCTCTTTACAAATACTAATGTCGTTTTTGTTTTTGCCTGTGCAGGTGATTAGCATCTTCTCAAAAGATCTGAATGGTAAACTGTACCTGTCTGGGTCTGTAATTTGCAATTTGAAGTTGCACCAGAGCACCCAGGGTGATCCAAGCACGAACTGCCCTCTAATCATTATCAAGGAGCACTATCATTATCTCCACTTCGTGACGAGATCTAAATTGTGACAGGAACTTCATGGACACCGCTAGGCTATCCTAAGATAGATTCTTTTTAAACTAAATTCAAATGCAACAATACAAAGAAACAAACATTTACTGCAGTCATCAGTCTAGAGGGTAAGCTTCCCCTCTTTGGGTTACACAAATGACCTTGAGTTTGCAATAAAAATGTCCTGATCCCTTCAGGCAGTGTAACACACTCTCGGCCACTCTGTGATTTGGGTACCCTGAATATTCTTCACTGGAGATTACAACCATACATGTAGATGCCAGTGTGCTGGGCAAAAACTTGAACGCAGAAGACTGAATGAAATGCCACGTTCCTGCATATTTGATATCTTCTAAGGACCAAAAAATGTTGAACACATTCAAGGAATGCAAGCTGTGGTGACAATATCTAAACAATGCAAAGGGTTTGAATGATCAAAGGTTGAGTTTATTATCCAGTGCAGTGAAAATGCTCCATTTAAAGGTCCCTTGTCTGCCCTGTTCAGTCATGAAGCTGATTCACAGAACCGCCTGCAGCGGCGGCGACCAACACGGAGGCCGAGGAGAGGGGAAAGCTGGGACGACAGGCTCGCCGACACCCATTGCATCAAACATATAAAAGGCAGAAATCGCGCGAGCCGGTATTTATACTTCTAATATCAGGTTCAAAGTTTCGTACAGCTCAGTGGTAAATCAAAGAGCGAGTTTAAGTTAATTTGGTATGCGCGGCCCCCCCTATTTGCAGGGCGGCGGTGGTAGGTTCCCCAGGCGCGGTCACGTGCTTCTCCCCGCCCCGCCATTTTGTCGGTAGTTTGTATTTAGGGTCGGGCAGGAGCGTAGCTTCTCCGAGTTTGACTGGCGGCGCTACTGGGGAAGCGGCAGCGGGGGTCAGAGAGAGAGAACACACAAGGGGGGAAAAGAGATAAGCAAGGAAAAAAGACGACAAGCCGCCCGCTTTGTGTAAATCGCTAGTAGTTAGTGTTAGTCCCGCACCAGTAGCTGACAAGATGTCCACCCCCGAAGCTCCCGAATACTCGCCCTTCTTCGCGGTGATGGGCGCCTCAGCTGCCATGGTTTTCAGTGGTAAGTCTCGCGTCTACCGCTGGTGGGAGGGAAGAGGAGGCCGGCCGCTGCCGTCCGGCCTAATCGGCGTTAAAGCCCCCTTCAGCTGAGGGGACCTCACTCGGTGGCTTTTTATTTTTAATGTATATTTATATATAAAATGGCCGCGAGCGAGCCTGGGTGTTTATTTATATCTAATGTCTAGTCACCTCTGCCTGGGACGGGCTGCCGCCGCTGACGGTGTTTCTTCCGACGGTGGACCATCCTCCTGCCACCGCCGCCTGAGCCGCTTCGGTTCTTTCCGTCACCGACTGGGCGGCGTTCGGGTGTTTCCGGCCGCGGTATCCATTCGGGTGTTTCCGGTCGGCCGTCTCCGTGCTGCATCGCGGTTCTGAGTGGGGGTGGAGGAGAGGGTTCGGCAATTTCCGGACCGGGCAGTCCCGAGCCGATCATATGACTAGGGTGTGGGTACTTGCTTGGTATATACGTGGATTGCAATATTTTGTTTTGCTTTGTCTCCAGTATTGTGATAGTCTGCATTTTCAAAGATCAGTTTTATCTCAGCCATTTTAAAGGACAAAGGCACTGCTCCATGATCATTGCTTGATTTTGAATGTAATCACACTGATGTAACATTTTAAGGCTATACTAAATTAAAATGGATTCGGAACTTGCAGAATATCACCTTGAAATTAAAAATTTCTCCCTGAAACTCTACTTGTTGTGAGATATAACTTTATAGCTGCCCGAGCTAATTAGCTGTAATCTAGCTTTAATATAGGTGGGTTTGGTTTGCTGCAAGAATATAATTCATTAGTAAATTTTTTTTAAAGAAATCATTTTCTGTTCAGCTCTTTCACATCGAGATTTGTTTGCTGCAGTGGTGTGGCTTCGCAAGTGTAAATCCTCAACAGCAGAAACTTAAAACTGGTTTGCCCAGACACTAGGTTGCATTCAATCTTGACTCATTCGGTGAGCGAGTGCTATTATAATGCTGCTTGGCCTGCTGAGTTTTTCTGTTTTTAATGTCCAGTGGCTTGGTTCTTGGTATCATGGATAATCTGCTGTTTGATTTGCTTAAATCTTCCACTATGTTGCAATAATGTAACTTCCTTGAAATCCTAAGAAACTGGGCTGGGTTTGCATAGATTTGGCACATTCCTGACAATCTCGTGTTCAAGTGAGAACTAACAGAACTAGAAGGAAGGAAACTTTTTTTTGTGGTGGGTGGGGGGGGAGTGGGGAAGTTATTTTTGAATTAAAATAGTATAACCTGCCTTGAGCCTTTTAACAGTTTCACCTCATTTAGATATTTAGCCAATAGCTGTTGTATTGGAGGTGAACTGTGAATGACATACATGCCTATCTTTAACAACATTAAAAGCTGTTTAGGTGGCATACAGTGGTATTGCACTTGTCCTTTATCACTAGTTTATCGTCACTGTCTACATTAGTGAAATAGTCCTCATTGCTGTATAGGTCTACAATATGCATTTAGAAGCATTTTGATTGTAACCTCGTTTTACCTGTTTAGTTTGACTCTGGTCTAGTATGAGATTCTGAGCACTGATGTAGACTGCTTGGTGCTTTTTATAGTGGATTTGAAATCTTCAAAGTATTCAAAATGACTGGTAATTACCATCCAGAAAGTGAAAGTAACTAACTGGGTCTCTATCCATGCATCACTTAAACTCAACCTCACGAAGCCACAGCCTGAAGAATCCCAGGTTGACTCACTGGCATAGTGAATTATCGAGTCTCTCTTCTTCTTTCCCTGCACCACGTCTGTGCGCGCACGTATACACCCACAACAGTGGGGGGGGGCGGGGGAAAAGAAGGCTAGTCACCTCTAATGTGGGGGAAATGTGCCTGTGGGGGTGAATCACTGGAATTGGCATGATTTTGGTACAAGAATTGAGCCTGTGGCAAGGTAAGATCATGCTTATTTCCTGCTTACCACCAATCACTAGCAAAGAATCTATTCTGAGATAGGATAAACTGTCATTTAGAACAGTACAGGTTAATCAAAGATAGTCAGTGTGGATTTGTTAAGGGAAGATCTTGTTTGACCAACTTGATTGAATTTTTTGAAGAGCTAACAAGAAAGACAGTGCAATTTGACGTGGTCTACATAGATTTTAGCAAGGCTTTTGACAAGGTCCCACATGACAGACTTTTTTGAAAAAAAAGCCCATGGGATCCAAGGAAAACAAGGTGGATACAAAATTGGCTCAGTGGCAGAAAACAAAAGATAATTCGCAGCTGTTTGTGACTAGAGGGCTGTTTCCAGTGGCATTCCGCAGGGCTCAGTACTGGGTCTCCTGCTTTTTGTGGTATAAACGATTTGGCTGTAAATGTAGGGGGCATGATCAAGAAGTTTGCAGATGAGACAAAGATTGGTCGTGTGGCAGATAGCGAGGAGGTTGGCTGTAGGCTGCAAGAAAATATTGATGGTCTGGTCAGATGGGCAGAATAGTGGCAAATGGAATTCAACTTGGAGAAGTGTGAAGTGATGCATTTGGGGAGGTCAAACAAGGCAAAGGAATACACAATAAATGGGAAAATTACTGAAGTGTGGAGGGAGTGAGGGACCTTGGAGTGAATGTGCACAGATCCCTGAAGGTAGCAGGACAGGTCAATAAGGTGGTTAAGAAGGCAGAAGGCATATGGCATCATTTCCTTGCCTAACCAAGGTATAGAATACAAGAGCGGGGAGGTTATGCTGGAACTGTATAACTCATTGGTTGGGCCACAACGTGAGTACTGTGTACAGTTCTCGTCACCTCATTACAGAAAGGATGTAATTGCACTAGAGAGGGTACAGAGGAGATTTATGAGGATGTTGCCAGGACTGGAAAAATGCAGATATGAGGAAAGATTGGATAGACTGGGGTTGTTCTCCTTGGAACAGAGAATGTTGAGGGGAGATGTGATTGAAATGTACAACATTTTGAGGGTCCTGGATAGAATGTTGTCAAGGGCTTATTCACCTTAGCAAAGAGGTTAGGTGATGAGGGGCATAGATTTTAAAGTGATTGGTAGAAAGATTAGAGGGGAGATGAGGAAAAGCTTTTTCACCCAGAAGGTGGTGATGGTCTGGAACTGATGGCTGAAAGGGTACTTGAGGCAGAAACCCTCCACTCATTCAAAAGGAGTCTGGATATGCACCTCAAGTGCCATAAGCTGCAGGGCTACGGACCAAATGCTGGAAGGTGAGATTAGAATAGGTGGATCATTTTTTGGCTGGCACAGACACAGTGGGCCAAGTGGCCTCTTTCTGTGCCTTAAACTTTCTATGATTTCTATGATTCTATGAAGAATGTGTACTGTTCCGACAGTGAAATAGATTAAGCAGCCATCTTGCAACCTGTTTAGAATGGGCATATTGCATTTGATTTATTAGTACAGTACATCAATACAATCATATGAGTTAGGAGTAGGCCATTCGGCCTGTCGAGCCTGCTCTGCCATTCAGTAAGTTCATGGCTGATCTGTTTGTCTCTAATTCCACACTCCCATCTACCCTGACCATCTTTTTCCCTTGCCTAACAAGAATCTATCTACCTGCACCTTAAAAATATTCAATGACCCTGCCTCCTCCACCTTCTGAGGCAGAGAATTCCATAGTGTCTCAACCCTAAGAAAAAAATTCTCCTTGCCCGTCCTAAAAGGGCGACCCCCTAATTTTAAAGCTGTGCCCCCTTTGGGACTCGCCCACAAAAGGAAACATCCTTTCCACATCTTTCTTGTCAAGATCGTCCAGGATCTTGTATACTTCAATCAAGTCTCCCCTCGCTCTTAACTACAGTGAAAACAAGCCCAGTCTGTCCAACTTTTCCTCATAAGACAACATGCTCATTCCAGGTATCAATCTAGTAAACCTCCTCTGAACTGTCTCCAGTGCGTTCACATCATGCCAGCTACCAGTTAGTTCCAACATGTAACTTATTCCATACCTGGAACTAACATTTTTCAAATTGAGATCAAAGGTATGTACACTTGATCCAGTCTAAAAATAGCTCCTGTAGAAAAGGCGATTGTAAACAAAATACTGCAGATAGTGGCAAAAACAAAACCAGCATACACTAAACTCAAGTCAGGTAGCATTTCAGGAGAACAAATTAAATACTTTTACAGACTCTTCCTCAACTGTAGTCATGTCGGCTTGTGAAGCTGTTATGCTTGCAGGAGCATATACATAAAACAAGGCCTGAATAGTTTAGACCAGGTTTGTCCATTCTGAATACTACCTCCTTGTTTAATGTAACTTGAAATATTAACTATTGTCAACTTGGCCAAATTAAATGATTTGCCAGATGCTCATTTGCCAGACCACTTGAGTGCATGTTTCTGCATAACTCTTAACTTGTCCATTGATCTCTCCGGTCTTGTATTGGCAACTATCTAGCCTGATGGTTGTTTCCTGACCTTTGTGCAAGGAAAGGTATGGTGTCCCTTTTGACTTTGCAAGTTTATCTAAGAAACTGTGTACTGCTGCTTTAAATGCAGCTGAAGATTAAAAAAAAAACAACTAACAGGTTAATCTTGTCCTGAGCTGTTTTGGCAGGCATCTTCCAGTTATTTGCAAAACTCATCTTTACATCGTGACTTGCTGGAGCAGGTTGTTCCTTTTTTCAAATTCCACCTACAACAAATCAGCATGTTGTGCTGAAATATATTAATTGGGTAATCTCTTTTTAAGAATTGTCTCTGGTGTAACCCACACTGTACTGTCACTGTCTGGATTTTAAACTTGTTTACATGCAACTTATTCCTGCTCCCATATCTCTCTGCTTGAAGGTGAAATGGCCCTACTTGGGAGAAATGAACACCAGAATCTTTAGGAATGGAAACCGCAACTGGCTGAATAGCCCTGCCTGTTCTCATGGATCACTGTCTTTTTACCTTCTGCCTTGCCATGTCCCTCAATCCTTCCTCCAGGAAGATACCACTTTTTGGACCCTTTTATTCCATTTATTCCACTGACCTTCAACTTCCATTTATAGGAATATAGGAGTTGCAAGATAAAAACCAAAGGTCTAACTGGTTCACCTTGTAGAATCCTGGTCATTCCTTTAAAATTACTGAACCAGCTGGCTTTATACTGCAATCAATCAACTTTCAGGGTCACTTTCTGGTAATAGCTCAGATTTGTTAATTTCTGTTTCGTAACCATTACAATACCATGCCTCTGATATGGAGCCTTAACACAAGTCCCAGGACACATCCAAGGGTGAATGGATGGCAAACATTAATAGCAGAGTTGACAAAGCAGATAAAATAGTTGGATTTTTTAAAAATATGGGAGGGGTTGCCTGCACAGGCAGTTTGAAGGCAGGAGTGACTAAGCTCTACCAGTGGAGAAGCAAGAGAATGGATCATCCAGCAGACTGGAATGAAGACATAGCTGAGAGTTTGAAAACCACTTGGTTAACATGGAAACGTAATGTAAAGTTTAAAAGACTGAAATTCTCATTGTATTTGCATTGTCCATTATTTTTCCTGTCTGCACTGTAGTGTTTGCAATTTCTGTTGTGTAAGGGTGTTGAAGGATATGGGGCAAAGGCAAGCTTATTTTTAATTGTGTGGGATGTGGGTGTCACTGGTAAAGCCAGCATTTGTTGCCCATCCCTAATTGTCCTTGACAACTGAGTGGCTTGCTAAGCTATTTCAGAGGCCAGTTAATAGCCAACCACATTGCTGTGGGTCTGAAATCACATGTAGGCCAGACCAGGTAAGGACAGCATACTTCCTTCCCTAAAGGACATTAGTGAACCAGATGGGTTTTTACGACAATCATTAGTGTTAGTAATGGTGCCATGAAACCAGCTTTCAATTCCAGATTTTGTTAATTGAATTTAAATTCCATCAGCTGCTGTGGCATTAGCCTGGACATCTGGATTACTAGTTTGGTGACATTATCACTACGCCACTCATTGAGGTGCACGATCTAATTGAATGGTGAAACAGGCTTGAGGTTGAATGGCCCCCATTCCCATTTACAGCTTTGTTTGCACACATTTTTGATCTGATCATTTACCTCCAATTTATGACACTAAGTTATCTATTATCTTTTCAAAGCTTTTTGAAATAAACTATATTCCCCTGTCAGATGCAACTGTAAATTAATTTCATCTATCTCTGACTCATGTACATTTTCAAGTGTTCACCTGCAAGATCTGAGTTTCAAAAGCTTTCCTTGCTACTGATAGAAAATGGTCTCATGTATCTGGGTACTGAAGTTCCAAATGGAGAGTTTAGGTTGTCAGCTGCTGGTTTACAGTATCTGGGTTTGTGAGCACTTTAGTGAAAGGTGCATCTTTTTTAAGAGGTCACAAGTTGAGCTGGAATGTGGTTATTCAGGGGATTCCTGTGATATTGAATGGAGAGCAGGCTTGAAGGGCTAAATCAGCTGTCTTCCAGTTGCTATTCTGTTCTGAAACACACTAAACGTTCTAAACATCTTGATTTTTCCTTTTTTTAAAAAAAAACTGGTTTCAAATTGATTCTCAAGTTGTGAACTGACTAAATTTTAGCTGAAGCTTGTCTTGACCTGTCTATTTAAGGCCATATGCTATTCCTGAAAGTCATATCCTTTCATAGTCAATTCAGTTTCCTTCGAGGTAGTCAGATGTGAAATGTTTTGAACTGATTCCTGTCTCTAGTTTTCTCTGCTCTTTCCTGTGCATAATGACCAGGTGAGAGGTGTCTAGGGATCCTTTTTTTGCCTTCACCTGGTCTTACTGTAACAGGTTTTATGTTTTAAACACTGTTTTGAGCCCCCCCCCCCCCCTGCCCTTTGGAAAGCGGTGGACAACGATTCAACAATTATAAGGCAAAGAAATGAGCACAAAGGGGCTTCCTTGGGTTTAAAGAAAAGTGAAATTTATTAAAACTTAAACTCTAATTTGGTTAATGCCTACAGGTACATGCTGTGCCCCACGCGAGCATGCATATGTGATACACACATGCAAATCAAGACGAGCAGAAGAAAAATAGAGGCTTGAAGCAATATTAGAGTTTCTTGCATAAAAACAAGAAATGTTGGACCCACTCAGCAGGTCTGGCAGCATCTGTGAAAAGAGAAGCAGAGTTACTGACCTGAAACGTTAACTCTGCTTCTCTTTTCACAGATGCTGCCAGACCTGCTGAGTGGTTCCAGTATTTCTTGTTTTTATTTCAGATTTCCCGCATCCGCAGTATTTTGATTTTATTTGAGTTTCTTGCTGTGCTTTGAGCTCACTGTAGTCCTTTTGTAGGTCGTCTTGCTTTTTGTTGGGGCCCAGTATTCTTAAACCTTGTTCACTGTAGGAGACTTTTCTCTCTTGGGTTCGTGGGTCTTCAGTTCTGAGAAAGAGATCTTTTGCAGTCCAGGAACAAACTGCTTTCTCAATTCAAATTCTGTGACTGGTTCAAATTCAAAAAAACTCCAACAGTTAGTCATGTGACCAAACTGGTCTGACCACGTCTGTTTTATATATTTGGCCATCTCAGCAGTTAACCTAGAATGCTAACCTCTCTACCTTCAATGTCTGGTAATCCATTTAATCCACAATGGACTTTTGGAGCAGGGAGTGGTCCCTTTGTCTGTTCCAAGTACTGTCTGTTACTATGCAAATATCTTTCCAGTCAGGGGCTTGGCAACTCCTTGTAATAGGCTGCCTTTTCTTCCCAGCAGCAATTTTAAGTTTTAATGTTAATGTGGTGAAATAATGTGTGCCTCATTCTTGGCAGGTGGGGGGCCTGCATGACAATATATTCAACTGACCAGCTCATCAAATCTGGCAAAAGGTTACCCAAAGGCATGGACTGTGCTTGGCTTCAGTTGCTGGCTACCAAATATCTCATCAAAATGGTTCATGATATGCTGGTCCAGTGTGCAGTTGGGGTTTGTTAGTTTACTTGGCTGTGGATTACCAAACCAGAGGTTGTATTCAAATCTCTCCATGGCAGGTTAGCAAACTGAATTCAATGAATCTGCTCATTTAGAGATACAGCACTGAAACAGGCCCTTCGGCCCACCGAGTCTGTGCCGAACATCAACCACCCATTTATACTAATCCTACACTAATCCCATATTCCTACCAAACATCCCCACCTGTCCCTATATTTCCCTACCACCTACCTATACCAGTGACAATTTATAATGGCCAATTTACCTATCAACCTGCAAGTCTTTTGGCTTGTGGGAGGAAACCGGAGCACCCGGAGAAAACCCACGCAGACACGGAGAACTTGCAAACTCCACACAGGCAGTACCCGGAATCGAACCCGGGTCCCTGGAAATTTGTGGGCTGGTACCACTGGAGTGTCAATAAAAGCTGTTCAGTGTAAAGTCCAAACTGATTTACAGTCCTTCAGGAAAAGGATCTTGCTATTCTTGTCTGATCTGGTCCACAACTAACTCCAGTCCCATTCTGTGTTTGACTCTTAATCACCTGAAGTAGCCAAGCAAGCAATTCATTGCCAGAACAATTCCTTCAAGAAGGTGGCCCACCCCACCCACCAGCTCCAAGGCAACTAATCCACTGTCACTCACATAGCAAACTTTTTTTTTTCTCTCGAGCCTCTAATGTTTTTAGAGGGACATTGAATACTGTGCAAAAGTCTATTCATGTAATATGATTCTAAATCTGAATACAGGTTTCTTGTGCAACAGCTAAATGGGCCACAGACCAGGAGAGACCCAAATTTTAATCACCTGTGCTGATGTCAGTTTGATAGCAATGGGGGCTCTGCATCTATCCCCTCTACTGGATCAATGATTGGGGGTGACTGGAATTCTTGTACTTGATTACTACCAAGTAACCTTTATCCTCTTCGCTTTAGGAATTGTTGTGATGGGTCACCAATTGCTGCCATGAAGGGATGGTATCTGGGCATGTTCCCTCCAATTAATTTGGCTGCCCAGGTCTACTGGGGAGGGACATCCCAAGTTTATTGCCAGCTGTGGTATCAACATTGTTCTATATTGCAAGTGTTCTAATCAAAACTTTTATTTTTCCCATTCCCCATGTGTCAATTGGTAGCTGGCTAGTTGCCCACAAGATTTGAAGGAAGTCTGCTGTTGCTTCTGGTGGACTGGGGTTATTACAGGAAACTGGTTGTCCACCTTCCCTACTGTCTCCCCCACCCAACCCAGCAGGCTGCATTCATTCATACCAGTTTTACTCTTTTTTTTTTTTTTTCAAATTCAATTTATTTCTAAATGTGATGCTGATTTATGCAGCCTGTCATCTTGTTAGCACTGGGCTAAAATTTGCATATCTTTATATTGCATATTATGTAATCTTTGTAAATGTAATGCAATTGTGGTTTCTCGCATTGAAAGGCAGATGCTTTAGACATGGATGTGGTTATTCTAAAGTTACTGAACTATAGCACTCAGATCAATGTGATTAACCTATACTGTGACCACATGACACCATGGCCAAGGTAGTATCAGCTATGCTGCTGTTGGGAAGCAGTACTTGTGTTGAGGCTGCTTTTATTTTAGCCAGCTGCAATTCTGACAGTCCTGGCTACAGTTAAAAAAATTTAACATTTACAGAACAGAGGAGGCCATTCAGTCCAATGTCTGTGCCAACCAAGAAAGTTGTCCAGTCTAAACCCACTTTCCAGCTCCTGGTCCATTTCTCTCTGTTATGGCACCTCAAGTGCATATCGAAGAACCTTCCACTGCTATGTCCAGACTGGCCAAGAGTGTGGGAAAATGGCGCACTGACACGGAACACAAGTCCGAGTGTATCAGGCCTGTGTCCTCAGTACCTTGCTCTATGGCAGTGAGGCCTGGACAACGTATGTCAGCCAAGAGTGACGTCTCAATTCATTCCATCTTCGCTGCCTCCGGAGAATACTTGGCATCAGGTGGCAGGACTGTATCTCCAACACAGAAGTCCTCGAGGCGGCCAACATCCCCAGCTTATCCACACTACTGAGTCAGCGGCGCTTGAGATGGCTTGGCCATGTGAGCCGCATGGAAGATGGCAGGATCCCCAAAGACACATTGTACAGCGAGCTCTCCACTGGTATCAGACCCACCAGCTGTCCATGTCTCCGCTTTAAAGACATCTGCAAATGCGACATGAAATCCTGTGACATTGATCACAAGTCATGGGAGTCAGTTGCCAGCGTTCGCCAGAGCTGGCGGGCAGCCATAAAGACGGGGCTAAAGTGTGGCAAGTCGAAGAGACTTAGTAGTTGGCAGGAAAAAAGACAGAGGCGCAAGGGGAGAGCCAACTGTGTAACAGCCCCGACAAACAAATTTCCCTGCAGCACCTGTGGAAGAGCCTGTCAACTCTAGAATTGGCCTTTATAGCCACTCCAGGCGCTGCTTCACAAACCACTGACAACCTCCAGGCGCTTATCCATTGTCTCTCGAGATAAGGAGGCCAAAGAAGATGATATGGCACCTCAAGTGCATCTCTAAGAACCATTCTCTGCTATTGATTTTTCACTGGAACGGCAGAGGTGGAGGGACGACATGATGGAGGTTTACAACTTTGAGCGGCATGGACAGAGTGGATAGTCAGAAGCCTTTTCCCAGGGTGGAAGAGTCAGTTACTAGGGGACATGGGTTTAAGGTGAGGGGGGCAAAGTTTAGAGCAGATGTGCGAGGCAAGTTCTTTACACAGGCTGCTGAGTGCCTGGAACTTGCTGCCGGGGGAGGTGGTGGAAGCAGGTACGATAGCAACGTTTAAGAGGTATCTTGACAAATACACGAATAGGATGGGAATAGAGGGATACAGTCCCCGGAGGTGCAGAAGGTTTTAGTTTAGGCAGGCATCAAGATCGGCATAGGCTTGGAGGGCCGAATGGCCTGTTCCTATGCTGTACGGTTCTTTGAAGTATTGTTTAAATGTGATGAGGATTTCTGTCTCAACACCCTGGAGCGGCGCAGTGGTTAGCACTGCAGCCTCACCGCTCCAGCGACCCGGGTTCAATTTTGGGTGCTGCCTGTGTGGAGTTTGCAAGTTCTCCCTGTGTCTGCATGGGTTTCCTCCCAGGTGCTCTGGTTTCCTCCCACAAGCCAAAAGACCTGCAGGTTGATGGGTAAATTGGTCATTATAAATTGCCCCTAGTATTGGTAGGTGGTAGGGAAATATAGGGACAGGTGGGGATGTGGTAGGAATATGGGATTAGTGTAGGATTAGTATAAATGGGTGGTTGATGGTCGGCACAGACTCGGTGGGCCGAAGGGCCTGTTTCAGTGCTGTATCTCTAAACTAAACTAAACTCTTCAGGCAGTGAGTTCCAGACCCCCTCCACCCTCTCGTTGGCAAAAGTTACTCAACTCTCCTCTAATCCTTCTGCCGTTGCTTTTTAAATCTATCCTCCCTGTTTACTGAACCTGTCTAAGGGAAAAGGTCTGATCTTTTCTGTATAGGCACCTCAATTAAAATTTAAATACAGTTGATGTATCTTTTAGGGAGCCAAGTGAAGAATTCATACTTCCATGTTGTCTGCTGCCTCTGGATTCTTATCCAGAGTAAATTTTGGCAAGTTATTTAAGAACTTGTAGAAATGCAATACTTCTGGAATAAGTAGTCTTCAAAGGAAAGGGATTTGTCGTGGGGGTGTTGTGGGAATCTAGTCAGTGACCTCTATCAGAGGGTTTCTCATTTTGTGAAATAATGATGCAGCTACATTCTTGAGCTGCAGATAATGTAGACATAGGGTAATTTGGAGCCAGTGGCTTGCAGCATATATGTGAGCTGGTAAAATCAGACTCCTCCTATGTCAGCTGGCACTGCCATCTGTTGCCTTACTAGTCCTTATTGCAGAACTATTAGGGGTGAGCTGTAAATTGACTTAATTTACAGGGGCTGAGGATTTATCAAGCTGCTCTGCTTCCAATTCTCTACTGTTCTTTTGACTTTCCTAGCAGCTTATAGTGAACAGTTTGGTTTGTTCATTGCAGAGCTCCTAAATCAATGTGTACAACTAGGTGTCTAAATGAGTGTTGTGCAGTGCAAAGGATGCTAGTTCTTGGGAGTCTCTTCCATAAAGAGCATAATTGTTCTTTGGCTGATTGCAGGGTGCTGACTTTCTGATGTGTTCTTTTTTTTAGCTCTAGGAGCTGCTTATGGAACTGCTAAGAGTGGAACAGGAATTGCTGCCATGTCTGTCATGAGGCCTGAGCTAATCATGAAATCCATCATTCCTGTTGTGATGGCAGGTATCATTGCTATCTATGGACTAGTGGTGGCAGTACTAATTGCCAACTCACTCACAGAAAAGATAACATTATTCAAGTAAGTCACCTTAAACTGGGAATTTTTGCTTTATGGTTTGGTAGCTGTGTGTGAGGGATAGTAATACTTTTTTCTTTCAGTTCATCTATTTAACATTTTGTGCAGGAGAATTTCCCTTGAAGGAATTATCTGCTAATGTGTGATTTCTAGCTTGTATAACAGTCGGTGCCTAAGTATTTTCCAGAGAAAGTTATTTTATTGCATTGGACAAATCGATCCATTATCACAATTGATATTGAACTATTTGGGATGCTCCTAGTCCTCTTCTTGGGAACCTTTATCACTACATCAAAATTGAAACTGCTTAAGTTTTGTGTACTGAGTATCCTGTTGTATGCTGCTGCAGTAAATGGAAGAAAGGCAATCTCATAACCATTTTAATGTGGGTAATTATAGGCCAGTTAATGTAACACCAGTGGCAAGGAAAGTATTAAAAGATGAAATTGCTAAATACTTTTTACTATTCTCAACACTTTCCAAAGAAAATTCTTAACAGATCTCTGGTGGTAGATGTGGTGCATATGGACTTATAGCCTTTGACATTTAGGCTCTTGGGAGAAAATTGAAGGGTGTAGAAATGAGGGAAGGGTAGCAAGTCAGAATATAAATTGTGCTGAAAGCTGTTTCTTTGGCCAGAAACAGCATTGTTATGGGGCTGCTTCTGCTTGTGTATAGCAATGATTTGAATATAGGGCTAGAGGGAGTGGCATCAAATGTGATATTTAAAAAAAAATGTAAATCTGAGCAAGGGATATTGAGATACTGGAATGGCCAAGAAAGTGGCATATTGAATTTGGTGAAATACATTTTTGGTTTATAACTTGAAGTCTGGAGGAGAAGTGATTTGGAGAGGTTTCAGCATCTCAAGTTGTTGAGGTCACAATGAAATGCCAGATTTTATGGCAAGTGGTATAGAACATGTTGAGATTTAATGCTGAATCTTATGTAAAATCTTAGTCAGACCACAGTTGAAGCACTTAGTGTTTTGAGCTCCATGCAATGTGAAGGGTGGTGAGGCAATAGAATACATTGATTTCACAAGGGTGCTGCTTGAGGAGATAATGTTACGATGGAGGTGTTTGCTGTTGTCTATCTACTGTTCTCCATACCTTCATTTAAGATGAAGTGAGGCTTTTTAAATTGAGAGGAATGCGCTAGCAAAGTACATGATTAAAACAGACCAGGTCGACAATTAAATGGGTCATTCAAGAATGTGGGAATAGGGCATGCGATCCTAGCTGCTCTTGAGGATAAGTGCTAACCTGGCTATTATTGAACAACCTGCTTCTATCTTTACAGAATGAAAGAATAGTACATCACAAGAGGTTATTCAGCCTATCGAGGCAGTACTGAGATGCAGGGCTAAAATTTCAGTTTTAAATTTGTTTTTGCAGTGACACTAGCATTTCAAATACTAATGGAGAGATTCAATTGTCACTCATGTAACTTATGAAGGTGGTAATGGAACAATTGATTTTTTTCAAGATTTTTCTGGCATAAACTTGCAAGGTGTCTAAAACTGGCTATGAATGCAGTGCAGCATTCTACCCCTTATTCAGACTAGTTTGCTTTAGCTATAATTAACAAAGAATCAGGAGAGAGTCAGGTTGTCCTGTACTCCTGTCTGCACATCTAATTAGAAACAAAATTAGTGCCCTCAAACAGGTTTGGTACAAATGCAGTATAGAGCTTTAGGATCTAATGTATAAATTGCAGAAGTTGTATAACCATCTATGTAGGAAATGTCCAGCAAAAGGTTAAAAGTGGACAGAGCAGATATAGCTTTTTAGAATGTTTTGAAAACAAATATTTCAATGATTATGGTAAAAGCATCTTGAATTGGTGTGTGTTCTAGCATTATTGGGATGAGTAAAAATTAGTTCCCTCATGAAGTGCCAAATGCAGAAGAAAGTTCGTAGGTGGGTTTGTGGCTTTTTTTGGATGGGAGCATGATTGTCATTGGTAGATTTCTTTTTGAGCATAGTAGCCATGTGAGTTTGAATGCAGTGTGCCAAGTATGAAAGAATAAATTCAAAACCCTAATTTACCATTGGGGAAAATGATTCCATTTGACAAGAATTCTCAAAAGGAGACTGAGCCGTCACTTTACACTAAACTAAAAGATAATTTACGAGGTGTTGGGTGAGTTGGTGCTGGTTAGCTATGTAATGAGTCTCTGCCTTAAAATACTTTGCAAAGACAATGTTATCCACTTATAGATGAGATTGTGTTGCTATGAAGTGTAAATTAAACTAAACAGTTTAAAGAGTTTTGTCACTGTCATCTGAAATGTTGTGCAATGCAGTTTCTCATGTATGCAGATTTGCAGACTAGAATCAGTCATGCATCAAGAGACAGGCCCTTCAGTCCATGTCTGTGCCAGCCATCAAGCACCTATCTATTCTAATCCCATTTTCCAGCACTTGGCCCATAGCCTTGTATGCTATGGCTTTTCAAGTGCTCATCCAAATAGTTAAATGTTGAGGGTTCCTGCCTCTACCACCACTTCAGGCAGTGCTTTCCAGATTCCAACCACCCTCTGGGTGAAAAAATGTTTCCTAAAATCCCCTCTAAACCTCCTGTCCCTTGCCTTAAATAAAGATTTAAATACTAGAAACCTTGATTCAATTAGACAACATTGCTTTATGAAGTTTTGACTTGTAAAATTGGTGTGGGTATGCTGGATCTTTATACCAACTGAGGCAGCAGCTGAATTTAAATTGAGATTTTTTTCTAGTATGGTGTAAGTTATTGCACAAGAATATATTTTTTTTTTTAGATTAGATTAGAGATACAGCACTGAAACAGGCCCTTCGGCCCACCGAGTCTGTGCCGAACATCAACCACCCATTTATACTAATCCTACACTAGTCCCATATTACTACCATAACACCCCCACCTGTTCCTATATTTCCCTACCACCTACCTATACTAGTGACAATTTATAATGGCCAATTTACCTATCAACCTGCAAGTTTTTTGGCTTGTGGGAGGAAACCGGAGCACCCGGAGAAAACCCACGCAGACACAGGGAGAACTTGCAAACTCCACACAGGCAGTACCCGGAATCGAACCCGGGTCCTTGGAGCTGCGAGGCTGCGGTGCTAACCACTGCGCCACTGTGCCGCCCTGGTTGAATTGTTTTTTTATCTGCTGTGCTCAATCCTGATTTAGTTCCCAACCTCCCGCATAGATATTAAAATTATACTGTAGACTGGAATAAAGTTAGCTCTTTAATTTTGCTGTTCCAAAGTAGTGTGCAAATTGGGGGAGGGGGGGAGGTGCTCCTATCAGTGAGCATTGCAGAAAGGCAGGGATTTCTGTACCTGAAAATGTTGCCTTCTGGATGTCTGAGGTAGTGTACAACAGCTGCCTTTAAACTGGCCAGTGGCTAAATCACCCACTATTGTGGTTTCAAATTTGATCCAAGTTATTTAGTGTTGAATAGTTTTTAAAAAATTGTCACCTGTTGAGCTTTTGATTTGTACAAACCTGTTTGTACTGAATCTTCTGAAAATACTTCCACCTGGTTTCAAATCTAATCATGTCTCATTTTTTTGAAATGACTAGATTTGATTGAACTATTTCTCCTTGCAAAAGCTGAAGTACATCTAACTTCAAATTGTCTGTGGCTTTAACTTCAGTGCTGGTTAACATTGGAGCAGAAAAGGTTTTCATAATTTTACCATTGTTCAAGGCAAAAGCCGTCCCTTTTTTCAGTTATGTGGATAGATTGAACTTGTGGCTCTTTTCCTTGAAGAGAGGGTTGAGTGGAGATTAGATTGAGGTATTCAAAATCATGAGGGGTCTGGACAGTGTAGATAGGGAGAGACTATGTTCCCGTTGGCAGAAAAGTCGAGAACTAGACATTGAAGGTGATTGGCAAAAGAACCAAAGGTGACATGAACAACTTTTATGCAGTATCTGGTTAGGATCTGAAATACACTGCCTGAGTGTAGAGGAGGCAGATCCAATTAAGGCTTTCAAGAGTACTGGATAATTATCTGAAGAGGAAAAAATGTGCAGGGCTACAGGGAAAAGGTGGGGGTTGGACTAGCTGAGTTGCACTTGTCTATGCCAGGTCTCTACATGATTGGACAGAATGGCTGCTTGTAACAATTCTGATTCTATGATTTAATCTCCTGCCTTCTAACTGGTCTCAAACCTTCTCTTTTTCTCCACTGCCCATCCCCACCTCCTTGTTTAAAACCTATTCTATCTCTAACTTTTTCCATTATGACCAGGTAATTGACTGAAACATTAACTGTTTATCACAACAGATGTTGCCTGACCTCCAGTACTATTATTTCAGATTTCCAGCATCAATTTCCAACAGGGCGGCGCAGTGGTTAGCACCGCAGTGCCTCAGCTCCAGGGACCCAGGTTTGATTCTGGGTACTGCCTGTGCGGAGTTTGCAAGTTCTCCCTGTGACCGTGTGGGTTTTCGCCGGGTGCTCCGGTTTCCTCCCACAGCCAGAGACTTGCAGATTGATAGGTAAATTGGCCATTGTAAATTGCCCCTAGTGTAGGTAGGTGGTAGGGAATATGGGATTACTGTAGGGTTAGTATAAATGGGTGGTTGTTGGTCGGCACAGACTCGGTGGGCCGAAGGGCCTGTTTCAGTGCTGTATCTCTAAATATTTTGCTTTTGTACAGTATCTGCTGTGGTGCAACTACATGTATTTTGGCCTCAGTTCAGTTTAAGGAAGACTTGAACTAGACAGACAAGTGTTGATTGGGTAGCAAATCCTTGCACTAGCTACTTCCTCCATACTGTCAGATCATCTCTGCATAATTGAAGTGGAAGCAGGAATATTTGTACAGGTGCTGAGGCATAAATACCGGCAGACATCACTCTTCATTCATCAACATAAGCTAAAGATATTGACCCTTGCCTCTAACTGACAACCAAGCTCTTCAGTGGAGTTTAAAGTTTGATTATCTTGGTGGAATTGTGATCTGAATGGCCTAGCTGTATCTGTGTGTTTCTTTAAATTCTGGGCTACATTCCAAATAGTTCTCTTGCCCATTATGGGTTCCATTTAAACCCAAGATCTTCTGTTGGTCTGTTTTGCTAAGTATCTGCCCTCTACCATGTTCTTGCCTGTTTCCCTGTCCCCAGCAGAAACCAGCAGGGTGATTGCAGTAAATATCTCTGCACAAGACCCTTTGCGCTGGAATTCCCTTGGCCATTTTGGTGCCTATGGATAATGTTTAACCTGCAGATTGGTGTTTCAGTAACTGATCCATGTGGTTTGTATTCTAATATTTACCCAGTACATTATTAACCCACTGGCTTTGCATATCTCAAGTTCCCACACTTCAGGTATGATCTTCATTCTCTGAATGTAGAAATGAGCAAAGTTCTGTTTCTGACTAACTGCAATTGTAGTTAAATATTTTTACTGTCTGATCTACAAACCAGACAGCTCCCAAAGTTTTGACAAGGGTGGGGTGGTGGGGGGGAAATGATCAGTTGTAAATCTTGAGGGAAGTATTCTGTAGATTAGACAGTTATTTGTGAAGATTGGGGGATTTTGATATGAAAGCAGTTATTTCTTGTGAAAATAATTCTTGTTGCCATGTTACTTGAACAGCTGGATGTTTACCCACAACTGAAGCAGCATAATATGAACTGCAGTGTTCGCTTGGGGTGTTTATGGATGCTGACCTTTCTCAGCATAAATATAAAACTTGAATATAACTACTTTTTATGTTCATGTTACAGGAGCTTCCTTCAGCTGGGTGCTGGTTTGAGCGTGGGTCTGAGTGGTCTTGCTGCTGGCTTTGCTATTGGCATAGTAGGTGATGCTGGTGTACGAGGAACTGCACAGCAGCCAAGGTTATTTGTTGGGATGATCCTGATCCTCATTTTTGCTGAAGTGTTGGGTCTTTATGGCCTGATTGTCGCTCTGATCCTTTCCACGAAATAAATCCTGCAGATACAGCATTTAGCTCTCATTCTAATGGTCTTAACTCCAGAATGTGTACAGTTGTATCACTTTGGTAGTCAATCTCTTGTAAATGCGCAATGTATGTTAGTGATTGTCTGTCCTGTGTATTTAGATATTGAATTGTATTGGTTTTAAGAGCCGGGTTCAGTGGCTCCTAAACACGTGCAATTTCCAAACCATATTATTGTTGAGGAGCACTCGGATTCAATTAGAATTGTAGTGTTTTCATTTCTTCCACTGGATTTTATTTATAAAAGATTTAAAATGTGCATACATTGTTATGATGGAGCAAGATTTCTGGAGTCCCCATGATATAGTAGATTATTGCACTGTCAGTAAATTGTATTTGCTCAGATCTCCCTGGATGTAATAATTGGTTAAAGATTGGATCTGATCATAGTCCTACTTTTGTGTACTGGTATTGGAGTGAGTTCTACTTGTGTTTTTAACATTCTGAGGCACATGTAAATGTTTCCAGTAGTAAGATGTATGCCTACTCATAAAAGCTGTGCACCCAGTGTTGGGTTTCACATTTCTGATGTTTCCAAATAAAAATTTCCTCAACGAAGTTGAAGTTGCCTGCCCTTTTTGTCTAAACTTTCCTATGCATTCTTTTGATTGGTCAAGTCCTTGAGTTCTAGGTCCTTGGTACAAATTATTGTGCCTGTCTTGGTGTCTATAATTTCTGATTTAACTGACGCACTCACTACTTTTGAAGCTATGATTCATTTCCTGGCTTACAGAAGTCCTGAACATTTTGACATGGGGTCTAAGATCATGGGATTAATGCTGAAATACTCTTGACATGAAAATAAGTGATGTGGGTTGGGTCAAATGCTTCACCCTGACCAGTCAGATCTAGTATGATTTGAGATGAGCTGCTCAAATGTCAGATCCATTAAGATGAGTTTTGCAAAAGTTAAATAAAAGGAATATTTAAAATATTGCAATTTGGGGTTTTAGAAGTAATGAAATATTGAGGGAACCTATCTAGCAGCAACAAGCAGTAATGGCAAAAATCTAAAGCTATTACCTTGGTAATTTGCTAATCATTAAAATTCAGTGATTTATTTTGTCCTGAATAGTTTTGCTGATTGCTGAGCTCCTTTCTGACTTTCCACTTTTTTTTGTATAAAACAACTAGGAATGGGCAAAAAATGCTAGCATTGCGAAATGTTCTGTCCACATATTCCACTCGACAGCCTTGCATTTTGGCTTTGACTTTCCCTGTGGCTTCAGTAGCTGGCACCAAGTCCCAAACTGCTGTTACATGTCAGTCAATTTTACTGCACAGAAAGTGGCCCAATGTGCCTGCACTGACCATGCACCTGTCCAGAACTAATCCCACTTCCCCACGGTTGACCCGTAGCCTTGTATGTTATGGTGCTCACCTAAATACTTTAAATGTCATGAGTGTTCCTGCCTCTATCAGCCCTTCAGGCAGTGTTCCAGATTCTGACCACCCTCTGGGTGAAAGTTTTCCTCAACTCTCCTCTAAACCTCCTGCCCCTTACCTTTAAATCTAAGCCCCCTAGTTATTGACCTCTCCACTATGGGAAAGAGTTTCTTATCTATCCTATCAATGCCCCTCATAATTTTGTATACCACAATCAGGTTTCCCCCCTCAGCCTCCTCTGCTCTAAGGAAAACAACTCCAGCCTGTCCAGTCTCTTCATAGCTGAAATGCTCCAGCCCAGGCAACATCCTGTTGAATCTCCTCTACACCCTCTCTATTGCCATCACATCCTATAGCGTGGTGACCAGAATTGTACACAGTATTCCAGCTGTCGTCTAACCAGCATCTTGTACAGCTCTATCATAACCTCCCTGCTCTTGCTTTTATTAGCCGAGGCATAGAATACAAGAATCCTGTATGCCTTCCTAACCACTTTATCTACCTGTGCTGCTGCCTTCAGTGATATATGGACAAGTACCCCAAGTACTCTGTACTCCCTAGGGTCCTACCGTCCATTGTATATTCTCTTGCCTTGTTAGTCCTCCCAAAGTGCATCACCTCACACTTCTCAGGATTAAACTCCGTTTGCCACTGCTTTGCCCATCTATATTCTGTAATCTAAGGCCTTCCTCACTATTTACGACACCAATTTCCGTGTCGTCTGTGAACTTACTGATCCTAGATTCATGTCTAAATCGATGTACACTACGAACAGTAAGGGTCCCAGCACCGATGCCTGCAGTACGCCACTGGTCACAGGCCTCCATTCGCAAAAACAACCCTTGACCATCACCCTCTGTCTCCTTCCACTAAGTTGATTTTGAATCCAATTTACCAAATTACACCGGATCCCATGGGCTCTTACTTTTCTTAAGGCCCTGCATGGGAGATTAATTATCAAAAGCCTTACTGAAGTCCATATAGACGATATCAACTGCTTTACTCTCATCTATACCTCTGGTCATCTCTCAAAATTCAATCAAATTTGTTAGGCTTTTCCCCCTAACAAAGCCTCTCCCAGTGGAGATTTATCCTGTCTCATAATTTTTCCAATTTCTCTACCACTGACGTTAGACTCACAGGCCCATCTATAATTATCTGGTTTATCCCTGCTACCCTTCTTAAATAATGGTACCACATTTTCTGTCCTCCAATCCTGTGGCCAGAGAGGGTCTGAAAATTTGTCAGAGCCCCTGCTATCTCCTCCCTTGCCTCACACAGCAGCCTGGGATACATCTCATCTGGGCCTAGGGATTTATCCACCTTTAAGCCCGCTAATACTTCCTCCTTTTCAATGCTAATTTGATCAAGTATATCACAATCCCCCTCCCTGATCACTACACTTACATCGTCCCTCTCCATAGTGAATACAGATGAAAAGTCAATATTGAAAACCTCACCTATGTCCTCTGGCTCCGCACACAGATTGCTTCTTAGTTCCCTAATGGGGCCAACTTTTTCCCTCATTATCCTCTTGCCCCTGACATACTTATAAAATGCCTTGGGATTTTTCTTTATCTTGTCTGCCAATGATTTTTCATGCCCCCTCTTCGCTCTCCTAATTACTTTAAGTACTCGCCTACACTTCCTATACTCCTCTGGGGCCTCTGCTGTTTTCAGCACTCTGAATCTGCCATACGCCTCTTTTATTTTTCTTATCCAATCCTCTATATTTCTTGACATCCAGGGTTCCCTTGACCTGTTGGTCCTACTCTTCACCTTTACAGGAACATGCTGGACCTGAACCCTCGCAATTTCCTTTCTAAAATGACTCCCACTGGTCTGATGTAGACTTTCCTTTAAGAAGCTGCTTCCAGTTCACATTGGCCAGATCCTGTTTTATCATATTGAAATCTGCCTTTCCCCAATTCAGTACTCTTATTTCCAGTCCCTCAATGTCCTTTTCCATAATTACCTTAAATCTTAGAGTTATGGTCACTATCCCCAAAATGCTCCCCCACTGACACTTCTACCACTTGTCCGGCTTCATTCCCTAGGATTAAGTCCAGCACTGCTCTTGTCGGACTCTCTACGTACTGACTCAAAAAGCTTTCCTGAAGGCACTTGAAGAATTCTGCCCCCTTTAAGCTTTTTGCATTAATACTATCCCTTCTAATATAGAAGTTGAAATCCCCTACTATTACCCTATTATTTTTGCACCTCTGAGATTTGCCTACATATCTGCTCCTCTTTCACTGTCTGACTGTTCGGAGGCCTGTAGTACACTCCCAGCCAAGTGATAGCCCCCTTTTTGCTTTTAAGTTCTACCCATATGGCCTCATTTGAGGAGCCTTCTAAGATATCATCCCTCCTTACTGCAGTAATTGACTCTTTCATCGACAGTGCAATGCCACCTCCTCCCCTATCATTTCTGAAGATTCTATACCCTGGAATATTAAGCTGCCAGTCCTGCCGTTCCCTCAACCATGTCTCAGTGATAGCAATAATATCATATTCCCATGTGTTAATTAACACCCTCAATTCATCTGCCTTACTAGTAAGACTCCTTACATTAGTCAACTCTTGAAGTTAACAGAAGTTAAAGGTTTTATGTAGTTCCTCTTTGCTGTTGGAGTTTTGAGTGAAATCAGGAAGTGGTTGGGTACTGGAATGAGGACCTTCTCCCACTCCCCCGAACCCCCACCCCCAGCTCAGTCAGTTGAAACATTCAAGACTGGGAAATAGATTTGTTGAATGTGGGATATGACGTTGAGGTGCAGATCAGCTGAATGGCAGAGCATGTGCAAAGGGCTTAAATGGCCTATGCCTGTTCCTATTTTCTCAGGCAAATCCCAGCATCCTTATAAAGCATATTGTAAAGAAACCCACTTCTGCTTTAGTGCCTCCTGGACTGAACAAGGAACTTGCCACAATACTTTTTGAGATTGTTTTATTGTGCAGTGCCAATTCTGACCAGCTGAATTCATTACGCTGTTGGCTTTTTCTAACTGCAGGATTGAAACGGAGACCACCTTTTTCCTACAAAACGTGAATGAGTGCAGCTCCTCAGCCTAGGGTAAGACTCCATCTAAATTTCCCCACTGCAAGACCCTCCTGAGTTGACCTCCTTCCCCCCTACTGACATGACAATGTTAAAGTTGACTCCACTTGGGCAATGGATGTTTTAGATTTAGATTTAAGATACAGCACTGAAACAGGCCCTTCGGCCCACCGAGTCTGTGCCGACCATCAACTGCCCAGCTATACTAATCCTACACTAATTCCTACCACCTGTCCCTATATTTCCCTATCACCTACCTATACTAGGGGCAATTTATAATGGCCAATTAACCTATCAACCTGTAAGTCTTTGGCATGTGGGAGGAACCCGGAGGAAACCCACGCAGACACAGGGAGAACTTGCAAACTCCACACAGGCAGTACCCGGAATTGAACCCGGGTCACTGGAGCTGTGAGGCTGCGGTGCTAACCACTGCGCAATTGTTGCAACAGTTCTATCAAAGTGTAGATTTAGTTGCAAATCAGTCTAATTAGCTGTCATACTTGCTGACTGCACAGGAGCCCAATCACAAAGGAATATTGCATGCCACTTAGCCCATTTTTTTAGCTTAATTAGCTGCTAGATTAATTAAATATGGTGTAAACAGACTGCAGTGTGAAGACCTATGGGAGCTAGTTTATGCCTGATTGCCTAAAAAATTAGGTGAATGTGCTTGTATAGTATACATCCCATAAACCTCTGATGCTATTGCATGTAGGCTTGCCTCTTAGACAGGCACCAGGATGTGCTATGTTGACCTGTAATCTCTTAAGGATCATTTTGTGTTTTTTTTTAAACAAGCTTTTTCTGTAAGACACTAAACTTTGGGACTTTCAAATTCTGGAGGAAATTTACTGATTCTCCACTGGGGTGGGGGAGAACCAGTCAGTTAGTGGAAAAACAATACTATCCTTAAAATATCTGCTGGAATGTTTCCCATTGTTTTAAGGAATAATGTAATTATAATGGGAAAATCTATAGAGTTGCCAAAGAATTGAAGTATATGTAGAAAGAAAGAAAGATGACTGAATTAGTGCCACTGAAAAAACAAAATGTTTCTCTCATCCCTCTACCTACACACTACAAGTGAGTGAGGTATGACAGAGTGAGCCTCTGGATTACTAGCTGTGACATTGCCATTATGCCACCAACGTTCCCCCACGCTGGAGCATTAACTGGCAGCAATGGTCTGAACTACCCTTGCGTCAAACAGTCTCCATCAGAAAAGGGAAGGGGATAAAGAATCTGTTTAATTCATTGAGCACTTTGAATTCCTCAAATGTATTTGTTGCATTATCTGTTGGATTATGACAAATATTTCACTGTTGGATCCCTTGCAAAAAAGTATGTGGCAATGTCAGAGGTGCAGGCTAATGCCCTGGGACACTGGTTCAAATCCCACCATGGCAGTTGGTGGAATTTAAATTCAATTGATTAAAAACCTGAAAAATACATTTTATTCCATTTAGAATTCATATTAAATTTAATATCTACTAGTCATATGGCCTGACTAACCTTGAAGTAATATTCCAGGTTCATCCTTAACCTTTCTAGAAAGCAATGCTCAATGTCTAGTCCTTCCCTATAACCTTCACATTTGGGATGATTCCTGTTCTGCTCTGTCAAATGCATGCACATCTCTTTTTGAAGTCTGATTACCAACACTGTGGAGCAGTTTGGTGTGAGGTATAAACCGTCTTCCTGCTTTCAAAGTCTCCTTGTGCTAATTCTCTGTTCCTCTGATAGATTTGTTACTTTTTATCAACTGATATGTTGTACTTTGCATTTTGTTCGTATTAAATTTGATGTCCCAATTGCCCACTTGCATGCCCAATTCAAATCCTGTGAAATATTAACAAGAGCCTGTATCTCTGCTGTGTGCCAAGGGGTATCAAAAACTAAGGGTTTGTGTTAATGAAAAAAAAGGAGTCAAGATTGAAAGGAATGTACGAGTGCACAAAGCATTCAGAACAAAATTGGAGAGTTTGAAGCATTGATAACCACAGGGATGCTGATGGGGACCTGGCTAATATTTGGACAGGATTGTGAAGTTTATATCACTCAAAGGCTGTTGGACTTGGCAACTCCACACAAGCGTGTCATGCCACATTGATGTAATGAATGTAAAATTCCAATTGTAAGCTCAAAGAAATTAATGTCCAAAAATAAAAAGCTTATTTATCACAGTAGTTAACTGCGATTGATTGGTAACCTTGGTTTAAAAACCCAGGTCACTGACCCTGTTGACCCTCATTGGCTGGACTCAAACATGAAGAATAGCCACTTGAAGAGTATCAAAGGCCTACTGTAGTCTGAAGACACCAGTGAGAGCAGTTCCAAAGAAGTGACCCCAAAAAAGGCCCTCTTATTTGTGCATGTGTTCTGACAGCTGAATGTTAGACCAGACCTGGGAGGTTTAAGATTACATTTTCTCCCATTGAATGATGTTATGAAACATTAACTACTTATACAGGCATTAATGTTCCTGTTTGTATGTGCAAAGCAAGTAGCACTGATTGCAAGATAAAGGTTATTTGCAATGAAACCAGGTATAAACTTGATGTTAACTTGTGTACTTGGATTTTCAGAAGGCTTTTGGTAAGGTCCCATACAGGAGGTTAGTAAACAAAATTAGAGCACATGGGATTGGGGATAATATACTGACGTCAGAAATGCTCCATCCATCAATATCGGTGACCACGCTCTGGAATTGGTTCAAGAGTTCACCTACCTAGGCTCAACAATCACCAGTAACCTGTCTCTCGATGCAGAAATCAACAAGTGCATGGGAAAGGCGTCCGCTGCTATGTCCAGACTGGCTAAGAGAGTGTGGGAAAATGGCACACTGACACGGAACACAAAAGTCCGAGTGTATCAAGCCTGTGTCCTCAGTACCTTGCTCTACGGCAGCGAGGCCTGGACAATGTATGTCAGCCAAGAGCGACGCCTCAATTCATTCCATCTTCGCTGCCTCCGGAGAATCCTTGGCATCAGGTGGCAGGACCGTATCTCCAACGCAGAAGTCCTCGAGGCAGCCAACATCCCCAGCATATACACCCTACTGAGCCAGCGGCACTTGAGATGGCTTGGCCATGTGAGCTGCATGGAAGATGACAGGATCCTCAAGGACACATTGTACAGCGAGCTTGTCACTGGTATCAGACCCACCGGCCGTCCATGTCTCCGCTTTAAAGGCGTCTGCAAACGCGACATGAAGTCCTGTGACATTGATCACAAGTCATGGGAGTCAGTTGCCAGTGATCGCCAGAGCTGGTGGACAGCCATAAAGGCGGGGCTAAAGAGTGGCGAATCAAAGAGACTTAGCTGTTGGCAGGAAAAAAGACAGAAGCGCAAGGGGAGAGCCAACTGTGTAACAGCCCCGACAAACAATTTTATCTGCAGCACCTGTGGAAGAGTCTGTCACTCTAGAATTGGCCTTTATAGCCACTCCAGGCGCTGCTTCACAAACCACCGTCCACCTCCAGGCGCTTTGTCTCTCGAGATGAGGAGGCCAAAGAAGAAGAAGACTGGAATAAAAACAAGAAATGCTGGAACTACTCAGCAGGTCTGGCAGCAGCTGTGAAAAGAGAAGCAGAGTTAACTTTTCGGGTTAGTGACCCTTCTTCGGACCCTTTCGGGTCACTGACCCGAAACGTTAACTCTGCTTCTCTTTTCACAGATGCTGCCAGACCTGCTGAGTGGTTCCAGCATTTCTTGTTTTTATTTCAGATTTCCAGCATCCGCAGTATTTTGCTTTTATATAAGAAGAAGACTGGTATGGATTGAGAATTGGTTAACAGAAAACAGAGTAGGAATAAACGAGTCATTCTTAGGATAACAGATTGTTACTACTGGGGTACCACAAGGATCAGAGATGGGCCACAGCTGTTCACAATCTATATAAATGATTTGGATGTGGGGACCAAATGTAACCTTTCCAAATTTGCTGATGACACAAAACTAGGTGGGAATGTAAGTTGTGAGGATGATGCAAGGAGGCTTCAAAGGAACTTGGACCGGCTAAGTGAGTGGGCAAGAACATGGCAGATGGAATATAATGTGAATAAGTGTGAAGTTATCCACTTTGGTAGAAGAAAAACCGAAAGACAGAGTATTTCTTAAATGGTGAGAGGTTGGGAAGTGTTGATGTTGGTGTCCTTGTTCATGAGTCACTAAAAGCTAGCATGCAGGTGCAGCAAATAATTATGAAGACAAATGGTATGTTGGCCTTCATCGCAAGGGGATTTGAGTACAGGAGTAAAGAAGTCTTGCTGCAATTGTATAGAGCCTTGGTGAGACCGCACCTGGAGTATTGTGTACAGTTTTGGTCTCTTCATCTAAGTAAGGATACACTTGCCATTGTTAGGTAGATGCCAATGTTGTAGCTGTACTGGAACAGCTTGATTAGGGGCGTGGCAAGTTCTGGAGCACGTCTTCAGTACTACAGCCGGGATGTTGTCGGGGGCCCATAACCTTTGCTGTATCCAGTGTGCTCAGCATTTTCTTGATAGCACGTGGAATGAATCACAGACTGGCATTGTGATGGTAGGGGCTTGAGGAGGAGGCTGAGATGGATCATCCACTCGGCACTTCTGGCTGAAGATAGTTGCAAGTGCTTCAACCTTTTGTCTTTTGCATTGACGTTCTGGGCTGCACAATCATTGAGGATGAGGATATTGTTACGACCAGGTGAGAAAGGTCTCTCAGGGCTTTTTACCATCTTCACCTGGTCTTATTGTAACAGGGTTTAATTTTAAACACACTGTGTTTTGAGCTCCCTCTTGGTGAATCCTTGTTCACCACTTTCCAATTATAAGGCACAGAAATTAGCATAAACAGGCTTTCTTACGTTTAAAGAAGAAACGTGAAATTTATTAAACCTTAAACATAAACTCTAATAAGGTTAATGCCTATGGATATACAATGCACATGCGATACACACATGCAAATAGGGACAGAAAAGAGCAGAAGAAAAATAAAATGGTGAGGTTTGAGGCAATATCAGAAGAGTTTCTTGTTTACTGTGCTTCGAGCTCACTGTAGTCCTTTTGTAAGTAGTCTTGCTTTTCATTGAGGCCCAGTATTCTTCTTAAACCTTGGTAACTGTAGGAGACTTTTCTCTCTTGGGGTTCATGTGCCTTCAATGGTTTCCGAAGCTGCTGAGAGCGAGATGAGAGCAGACAGGAGAGAGGTGTGCAGGAGTCCAGGAGAAAACAGCCTTCTGAGTTTCAATTCTCTGTTGTAAGTTCAAATTCAAAAAACTCCAACTAAAACTGGTCTGACCACATTTGTTTGTTATTCAGCCATCTTAGCAGTTAACCTGGAATGCTAGCCTTTCCACCTTCAACGTCTGGTAATCAAAAGTCAATTGTGGATTAAATTGGCGTAGGGAATAGCCCTTTTATCCTTTGAAGTACTGTCTGTTGATCTACTAATGTCTCCAGCCAAAGTCTCCAATTGTTTTTTAAAGCAAGTTCTTTCTTCACCAACAACAGTTTAAAAATCAATGTTCATGTGGCAAAATTAATTTTCCTCATTCTTGGCAGGTGGGGGGCTTGCCTGACAATATTCATGGAACCACCGCCTCTGGTTACTTGTTTAATTGTCCACCACCATTCACAACTGGATGTGACTGGACTGCAGAGCTTTGATCTGGCTGAAGCATGCTGCATCCACTGTTAGCACGCATTAATTCTGTGTTGTAGCTTCACCAGATTGGCACCTTATTTTTAGGTATATCGGCTATTCTAGGTATGCTGTTTTACACTCCTCATTGAATCAGACTTGATCCCCTGGCTTGATGGTATGGTACAGTGAGAGATTTGCTGGGCCATGAGGTTACAGACTGTGATGGAATACCATTCTGCTGTGCCTCATGGATACCCAGTTTGGAGCTGCCAGATCTGTTCTGATTCTATCCCATTTAGCACAGTGGTCGTGCCACATGGCACAATGGAGGGTGGCCTCAGTGTGAAGAAGGACTTTGTCTCCACACGGACTGTGTGGTGGTCACTCCCAGCTATAACAGTTGTGGATAGATGCATATGCAACAGGTAGATTGGTAATGATGAGGTCAAGTAGGTTTTCCCCTCGTGTTGGTTCTCTCACCATCTGCTGCAGACACAGTCAGGCAGATATGTCCTTCAAGGCTTGGTCAGTAGTGGTGCTGCTGAGCCAGTCTTGGTGATGGGCATTGAAGTCCCTCCCCCAGAGAACATTCTGTGCCCTTGCCACCCTCAGTGCATCTTCCAAGTGCTGTTCAACATGGAGGAGTACTGATTCATCAGTTGAGGGAGGGCGATAGTTGTATTTAGCAAGAGGTTTCCTTGCCCATGCCTGATCTGATCCCGTCAGACCTTCTGGGATCCGGAGTCAATATTGAGGACTTCCAGGGCCATTCTGTCCTGACTGTTTACCACTGTGCCGCCACATCTGTGCTGCCTTTGTGACAGAAAAGACCCAGGGATGGTGATGGAAGTGTCTGGCACATTGGATATAAGGTATGATTTGGTGAGTATGACTATGTCAGGCTGTTATTTGACTATTCTGTGGGACAGCTCTCCCAATTTTGGCACAAATCTCCAGGGTTGACTGGGGAGAGTGTGCCTTTGTCATTTCCGGTGTCTAGGTTGATGCCGAGTGGTCTGTCCAGTTTTAGTCTCATTAGACCTTTACATAGCAGATTGATACAACTGAGTGACTTGCTTGGCCATTTCCCGAGGGCAGTTAAGAGTCAACCACATTGCTGTGGGTCTGGAGTCAAATGTAGGCCAGACCAGCTAAGGGCGGCATTTTCATCATCATTACTGAGATTAACATTTTATTCCAGATTTATTTAGTTAATTGAATTTAAATTTCTCAGCTGTCATGGGATTTGAATTCATGTCTCTTTGAATCAGTAGAATTTCCTGTTCAGTAACATAAGTGGCGCAGTGGTTAGCACCGCAGCCTCACAGCTCCAGGGACCCAGGTTCGATTCCGGGTACTGCCTGTGTGGAGTTTGCAAGTTCTCCCTGTGTCTGCGTGGGTTTTCTCCGGGTGCTACGGTTTCCTCCCACAAGCCAAAAGACTTGCAGGTTGATAGGTAAATTGGCCATTATAAATTGTCACTAGTATAGGCCAACTATAGGCCTCAGTCTGTAACTAGTATGGGCCAACCATCAAGAAGATCACCCCCCTCAAATCTAAATCGGGGGACATAATCACTGACCAACGCAAACAGATGGACCGCTGGGTTGAGCACTACCTAGAACTGTACTCCAGGGAGAATGCTGTCACTGAGACTGCCCTCAATGCAGCCCAGCCTCTACCAGTCATGGATGAGCTGGACATACAGCCAACCAAATCGGAACTCAGTGATGCCATTGATTCCCTAGCCAGCGGAAAAGCCCCTGGGAAGGACAGCATTACCCCTGAAATAATCAAGAGTGCCAAGCCTGCTATACTCTCAGCACTACATGAACTGCTATGCCTGTGCTGGGACGAGGGAGCAGTACCACAGGACATGCGCGATGCCAACATCATCACCCTCTATAAAAACAAAGGTGACCGCGGTGACTGCAACAACTACCGTGGAATCTCCCTGCTCAGCATAGTGGGGAAAGTCTTTGCTCGAGTCGCTCTGAACAGGCTCCAGAAGCTGGCCGAGCGCGTCTACCCTGAGGCACAGTGTGGCTTTCGTGCAGAGAGATCGACTATTGACATGCTGTTCTCCCTTCGTCAGATACAGGAGAAATGCCGTGAACAACAGATGCCCCTCTACATTGCTTTCATTGATCTCACCAAAGCCTTTGACCTCGTCAGCAGACGTGGTCTCTTCAGACTACTAGAAAAGATCGGATGTCCACCAAAGCTACTAAGTATCATCACCTCATTCCATGACAATATGAAAGGCACAATTCAACATGGTGGCTCCTCATCAGAGCCCTTTCCTATCCTGAGTGGTGTGAAACAGGGCTGTGTTCTCGCACCCACACTTTTTGGGATTTTCTTCTCCCTGCTGCTTTCACATGCGTTCAAATCCTCTGAAGAAGGAATTTTCCTCCACACAAGATCAGGGGGCAGGTTGTTCAACCTTGCCCGTCTAAGAGCGAAGTCCAAAGTACGGAAAGTCCTCATCAGAGAACTCCTCTTTGCTGACGATGCTGCTTTAACATCTCACACTGAAGAATGCCTGCAGAGTCTCATCGACAGGTTTGCGTCTGCCTGCAATGAATTTGGCCTAACCATCAGCCTCAAGAAAACGAACATCATGGGGCAGGATTTCAGAAATGCTCCATCCATCAATATTGGCGACCACGCTCTGGAAGTGGTTCAAGAGTTCACCTACCTAGGCTCAACTATCACCAGTAACCTGTCTCTAGATGCAGAAATCAACAAGCGCATGGGTAAGGCTTCCACTGCTATGTCCAGACTGGCCAAGAGAGTGTGGGAAAATGGCGCACTGACACGGAACACAAAAGTCCGAGTGTATCAGGCCTGTGTCCTCAGTACCTTGCTCTACGGCAGCGAGGCCTGGACAACGTATGCCAGCCAAGAGCGACGTCTCAATTCATTCCATCTTCGCTGCCTTCGGAGAATACTTGGCATCAGGTGGCAGGACTATATCTCCAACACAGAAGTCCTTGAAGCGGCCAACACCCCCAGCTTATACACACTACTGAGTCAGCGGCGCTTGAGATGGCTTGGCCATGTGAGCCGCATGGAAGATGGCAGGATCCCCAAAGACACATTGTACAGCGAGCTCGCCACTGGTATCAGACCCACCGGCCGTCCATGTCTCCGTTATAAAGACGTCTGCAAACGTGACATGAAATCGTGTGACATTGATCACAAGTCGTGGGAGTCAGTTGCCAGCATTCGCCAGAGCTGGCGGGCAGCCATAAAGACAGGGCTAAATTGTGGCGAGTCGAAGAGACTTAGTAGTTGGCAGGAAAAAAGACAGAGGCGCAAGGGGAGAGCCAACTGTGCAACAGCCCCAACAAACAAATTTCTCTGCAGCACCTGTGGAAGAGCCTGTCACTCCAGAATTGGCCTTTATAGCCACTCCAGGCGCTGCTTCACAAACCACTGACCACCTCCTGGCGCGTATCCATTGTCTCTCGAGATAAGGAGGCCCAAAGAAGATAGGTAAGTGGTGGGGAAGTGTAGGGACAGGTGGGGATGTTTGGTAGGAATATGGGATTAGTGTAGGATTAGTATGGATGGGTGGTTGATGTTCGGCGCAGACTCGGTGGGCCAAAGGGCCTGTTTCAGTGCTGTATCTCTAATCATAACCAATGTGCTACTGTATACCTAAAACTAGTCTCCCATGCCCTGGAATTTGCACCCTAAACTCCTCTCCCTCTCCATCATTCTGCTCCTTTAGCACCCGCTGTTTTATCAAGCCTATGGTCACCCATCCTAATATCTCCTCCTTTGGCTTGGGGTCCATTTTTTTGCTTAATCCTTTGTGAAGTGCTTCAGGACATTTCCTACGTTAAGATACTATAAAAATGTGAACTGTTGTCTTAACATAACCCCCTGGACACATTTAAATAGGGGGGGGGAAGGGATCACGTGGGGGAAGTTTGAGTAAATTAAAGGGAGATGACAATGCAATAAATCAAGGTAGCAATAAAGGTAATAATCAGAGGATGGCAGGAAAGAAGTGATTACAACCTTAAGCATGTGTCAGCAGATAGGACCAGAGTTTACATGTACAGTAAAAAGTACAAAAAACTGAATTATCTGAATGCCTGCAGCATTTGCAATAATACAGATGAATTGTCAGCTCAAATAGAAATTCCTATGTATGACCTGCTAGCCATAAAAGCAAAATACTGCAGATGCTGGAAATCTGAAATAAAGACAAAAAAATGCTGGAAATACTCAGCAGGTCTGGCAGCATCTGTGGAGAGAGAAGCAGAGTTAACGTTTCAGGTCAGTGATCCTTCATCAAAACTGGCAAAGGTTAGAAATGTAATAGGCTTTCAGCAAACAAAGCGGGGGTGGGGCAAGAGATAACAAAAGTGGGTCACAGAGAATAACTGACAAGAAGGTCATGGAGCAAAGGCAAAGGGTGTGTTAATGGTGTGGTGAAAGACAAAGCGTTAGTGCAGAGAGGGTGTTAAATAACAGAAAAATTAACAGCCCTGACCCAAAGCACAAACATGAAAAAAAAACAGTGGCCAGGGACATGGCAAAAAAAATGATGAAACAAACCAAAATAAAATAAAAAGAAAAAAGTAAAAATATAACTAAAAATAAAAAAGTGGGCGGGGGGGGGGTGTCATGCTTTGAAATTAATGAACTCACTGTTCAGTCCGGCAGGCTGCAATGTGCCTAATCAGTAAATGAGATGCTGTTCCTCGAGCTTGCATTGACGTTCACTGGAACACTACAGCAATCCCAGGACAGAGATGTGGGCATGAGAGCAGGGGGGTGGGGGGGGTGTTGAAATGGCCAGCAACCGGAAGCTCAGGGTCATGCTTTCAGACCGAGTGGAGGTGTACCGGCAAAATGGTCACCCAATCTATGTTTGGTCTCCCCAATGTAGAGAAGACCATATTGTGAGCAGCGAAAGAAGTACAAGTAAATCACTGCTTCACCTGAAAGGAGTGTTTGGGGTCTTGGATAGTGAGGAGAAAGGGGGTATCACACCACCTGTGATTGCTTGGGAAGGGGACGAGGTGTTGGGGATAATGGAGGAATGGACCAGGGTGTCACAGAGGGAATGTTCCCTTCGGAATTATGACAGGGGAGGGGAGGGGAAGATGCATTTGGTAGTGGCATCACGCTGGAGGTGGCAGAAATGTCGGAGGATGATCCTTTGGATGTGGAGGCAGGTGCGGTGGAAAGTGAGGACAAGGGGAACCCTGTCGCGATTCTGGGAGGGAGGGGAAGGGGTGAGGGTAGAGGTGCAGGAAATGGACTGGACATGGTTGAGGGTCCTGTCAACCAGTGGGGGGAATCCTCAATTGAGGAAAAAGGAAGACATAGCAGAAGTGCTGTTGCATCATCAGAGCAGATGCGTCAGAGATGGAGAAACTGGGAGAATGGAATGGAGTCCTTACAGAAGGCAGGGTGTGAAGAAGTGTAGTCGAGGTAGCTATGGGAGTTGGTGGGCTTATGATGCCAGAGACGGAGACAGAGGAGTCGAGGAAGGGAAGGGAGGTGTCAGAGATGGACCATGTAAAGTTGAGAAAAGGATGGAAATTGGAAGCAAAGTTGATATAGTTTTCCAGTTCGGGGTAGGAGCAGGAAGCGGCACTGATACAATCATCAATGTACTGGAAAAAGTGTTAGGGGAGGGGGCCTGAGTGGGACTGGAACAAGGAATGTTCACATATCCCACAAAAAGACAGGCATAACTAGAGTCATAGAATTATACAGCACAGAAACAGGCCCTTCGACCCATTGTGGCTGTGCCGGCCATCAAGCACCTATCTATTGTAATCCCATTTTCCAGCACTTGGCCCGTAGCCTTGTATGCTATGGCGTTTCAAGTACTCATCTAATATTTCTTAAATGTTGTGAGGGTTCCTGCCTCTACCACCCCTTCAGGCAGTGTGTTCTGGATTCCAACCACCCTCTGGGTGAAAAACTTTTTCCTCAAATCCCCTCTAAACCTCCTGCCCCTTACCTTAAATCTATGCCCCTGGTTATTGACACCTCCACCAAGGGAAAAAGTTTCTTCCTATCTACCCTATATGTGCCCGTCATAATTTTGTATTCCCCAATCAGGTCCCCACTCAGCCTTCTCTGCTCTAAGGAAAACAACCCCAGCCTTTCCAGTCTCTCTTCATAGCTGAAATGCTCCAGCCCAGGCAACATCCTGGTCACTCTCTTCTGCACCCTCTCCAGTGCAATCACATCCTTCCTATAGTGTGGCGACCAGAACTGTACACAGTACTCCAGCTGTGGCCTAACTAGCATTTTATACAGCTCCATCATAACCTCCCTGCGCTTATATTCTATGCCTCGGCTAATAAAGGCAAATATCTCATATGCCTTCCTAACCACCTTATCTACCTGTGCTGATGCCTTCAGTGATCTATGGACAAGTACACCAAGGTCCCCCTGACCCTCTGTACTTCCTAGGGTCCTACCATCCATTGTATATTCCCTTGCCTTGTTTGTCCTCCCAAAATGCATCACCTTACACTTCTCAGGATTAAATTCGGGTACCCATAGCAGCACCTTTTACTTGAAGGAAGTGAGTGGAGTTAAAGGAGAAGTTGTTCAATGTGAGAACAAGTTCAGCCAGGCGGAGGAGGGTGGTGGTGGATGGGGACTGGTTGGGCTTCTGTTCAAGGAAGAAGCGGAGAGCCCTCAAACCATCTTGGTGGGGGATGGAGGTGCAGAGCGATTGGACGTCCATAGTGAAGAGGAGGCAGTTGGGGCCAGGAAACTGGAAATTGTCAAAATGACGTAGGGCGTCAGAAGAGTCATGGATGTAGGTGGGAAGAGACTGGACCAGCGGAGAAAAGATAGAGTCAAGATAGGAATAAGTTCAGTGGGGCAGGAACAGGCTGAAATGATGGGTCTGCCAGGACAGTCTTGTTTGTGGATTTTAGGAAGAAGGTAGAAGCGGGTTGTCTGGGGCTGCAGAGCCCCCTGGTTATCTAGAAGCTTACAGGGTAAGATAAAGCAGAAAAAGCTTATGACGATCACAAAAAGCTTAATACTTTAGAAAGCCTAGAGGAGTGTAGAAAGTGCAGGGGTGAAGTAAAAAAGGAAATTAGAAAAGCAAAGAAAGGACATGAAAAATTATGGGCAGGTAAAATCAAGGAAAACACAAAGATGTTTTATCAGTACATTAAGAGCAAGAAACTAAGAACTGAGGAAAGGGTAAGGCCTATCAGAGATGTACAAGGGAACTTATGCGTGGATGCAGAAGATGTGGGCAGGGTTCTTAATGAGTTTTTTGTCTGTCTTCACAAAGGGGAGGGATGATGCAGACATTGTAGTTAAAGAGGAGCTGTGTGAAATATTAGATGCGATAAGCATAATGAGTGAGGAAGTACTAGAGGGTCTGACATCCTTGAAAGTGGATAAATCACCAGGGCTGGATGAATTGCATCCTGGGTTGTTAAAGGAAGCCAGGGAGGAAATAGCAGGTGCTCTGAGGATCAGCTTCAAATCCTCACTAGATACAGGCAAGGTACCAGATGATTGGAGGTCTGTGAACATTGTACCATTGTTTAAAAAGGGTGCAAGGGATAGGCCAAATAATTATAGGCCAGTCAGTCTGACCTTGGTGGTGGGTAAATTGTTAGAATCCATTCTGAGGGACAGGATAAACTGCGACTTAGAAAGGCGTGGATTAATCAGGGATAGTCAGCATAGACTTGTTAAGGGAAGGTCATGTCTTACTAACTTGATTGAGTTTTTTGAGGACGTAACAAGGAGGATTGATGAGGATATTGCAGTGGATGTGGTCTATATGGATTTTAGTAAGGCATTTGACAAGGTCCCGCATGGCAGACTGGTCAGTAAAATGAAAGCCCATAGGATACAGGGGAATGTGGCAGGTTGGATCCCGAATTGGCTCAATGACAGGAAGCAAAGGGTAGTAGTTGACGGATGTTTTTGCGAATGGAAGGCGGTTTCCAGTGGTGTTCCACAGGGCTCAGTGTTGGGTTCCTTGCTGTTTGTGGTATATATTAATGATTTGGACTTAAATGTGGAAGGTATGATTGGGAAATTTGCTGATGATATTAAAATTGGCCGTGTAGTTGATAGTGAAGAGGATAGCCATAGACTCCAGAATGATAGCAATGGATTGGTTGAGTGGGCGGAAAAGTGGCAAATGGAATTCAATCTGGATAAGTGTGAGGTAATGCATTCGGGGAGGGCAAATAAAGCGAGGAATACACAATAAACAGGAGGATATTGAGAAAGGTAGAAGTGAGAGACCTTGGAGTGCATGTCCACAGGTCCCTGAAGGTGGCAGGACAGGCGGATAGAGTGGTGAAGGCATATGGAATGCTTTCCTTTATTGGCCAAGGTATAGAATACAAAAGCAGGGATGTAATGCTGGAACTGTATAAAATGCTGGTTCGGCCACAGTTGGAGTATTGCATACAGTTCTGGTCACCACATTATAGGAAGGACATAATTGCTCTGGAGAGACTACAGAGATTTACAAGAATGTTGCCAGGACTTGAACGTTGCAGCTATGAGGAAAGATTGGATAGGCTAGAATTGTTTTCCTTCGAACAGTTGAGGCTGAGGGGTGACTTAATTGAGGTGTACAAAGTTGAGGGGCCTAGTTAGAGTGGACAGGAAGGACCTGTTTCCCCTAGCGGAGAGGTCAATTACCAGGGGGCACAGATTTAAGGAGAATTAGAGAGGACACGAGGAAAGACTTTTTCACCCAAAGGGTGGTGGGTGTCTGGAATTCACTGCTATGAATGGTCGTGGAGGCAGAAACCCTCAATTCTTTTAAAAGGTACCTGGACATGCATCTGCAGTGCTGTAACCGGCAAGGCTACAGATCATGTGCTGGCAGGTGGGATTAGATTGGGCGGCTAGTTTTTTCAGCCGGCACGGACACGATGGGCTGAATGGCCTCCTTCTGTGCCGTAATTTTTCTATGGTTCTATGTAAATTCTGAAAGGCTGCAAAAATACAAGTTCACCCAGGATGCCCTGTTCCCCAAGGCCGACCTTGTGTTTACTGTTGTGAAAGAATCACCAATTCCTCACCCTCTTTATTGCTCCTGATCTTCCTTTAAAATGTTATAACCAGGAATATTAAGTTGCCAACCCTGTCCAAATATGTCAGGTCTACAGTGTGTTTATCTCCACCTCAAATCAGATTTAATTTTAATGAAATGAGATTAAAACTCAGATTAACATTTTTAATCGCAGGATTAATCGCAAGATTAAAGGCAATTCAGCATCTTTGTCCTCTGATATGTATTAACTATTAATTTCAGATAAGCTTTCTGTTTCTATTCCAACAGCTTTATTAATCCTGCTGTCCCTCTCTAGCCTCAATCCTACCACCTCTGCTGTGTTAGTTTACATCCTCCCCATAACTCTCAGCAAGGACTGTTTTGCAGTTTTGGTTCAGACAAAGACCATTCCATGGATGGTCCAATATCTGCCAGTTCTGATGAAAGGTCACTGACCTGAAACGTTAACTCTGCTTCTCTCTCCACAGATGCTGCCAGACCTGCTGAGTATTTCCAGCATTTCTTCTTTGTGTTTCAGATTTCTGGCATCTGCAGTATTTTGCTTTTATTTTACCTTTTCATGGATATTGCCTTCCCTTATTCCAGAAATATAACTCTGATGCCCCAGGAATGCGAGTCCTTACTGACTGTCCTCTCTTTGACCTGCTCAGCACATGGCACAGGCAGCAATCTACATGTTACGTCCCTTGAGATCTTGTTTTCCATTCCGGTGTCCAACTCCTTAAACTCTCTCTGTAAGACCTTGAACCCAATGCTGTCTGTGTCATTGCTTCCAACATGGACCGTGATTTTTGGCTGCTCTCCCTCCCTTTCCAGAAGTCTTTCACCCACCCATTTCATGATGGCCTTCACCCTGGCTCTAGGGAGGCAATGCACCATTAGGCCCCCCACCCGTATCCCAGGCTCACAACTACAAGCAACAGCCCTATATCCTGACTATTGAATCTCTCTGCTTCTCCTATTCTTGCAGCATATCTGTCTCAGCACCCTGGCTGAAATTTTGCTGAGGACGACCTTCTGACACCACCACCTCCCCACCCTCACTTTTCACCTAGACTTTACAGCAGCAATTCCCCAGCTCCATGGAATTCCACACCTCTTGCAGAAGCTCTCCTCTCCCGCTGTCCTTGATTTTAATGTTGTCAACAGGAGGGTGAGACAGGCCATCTGGAAACTACCAAGGTAGGGGTGAATTGCAGAATGAGTGATTCGTGACCAGTTTCCCTTTGCTGTTGCCTGTGAGCAGGCTGACAAAGGGATTGAGTAGTGTCACGGTTTCAACACTGCTGATCTACTGCTTGCTGTCACCTGCATACTAGCTTTTAGTGACTCATGAATAAGGACACTCAGGTCCCTTTGGACATCAACACTTCCAAACCTCTCACCATTTAAGAAATACTCTGTCTTTCTTCTCCCAAAGTGGATAACTTCACACTTATTCACATTATATTTCATCTGTCATGTTCTTCCCCATTCACTTAGTTTGTCTAGGTCCCCTTGAAGCCTCCTTGCATTCTCCTCACAACTTACATTCCTACCTAGTTTTGTGTCATCAGCAAATGTGGAAATATTACATTCGGTTTCCACATCCAAATCATTTATATAGATTGTGAACAGCTGTGGCCCAAGCACTGATTCTTGCGGTACCCCACTGGTAACAGCCTGCCATCCTGAGAATGATGAATTTATTTCTACTCTCTGCTTTCCATCTGTCAACCAATTCTCAATCCATACCTGTATATTACCCCCAATCCCATGTGCTCGAATTTTGTTTACTAACACCTCCTGTGTGGGACCTTATCAAAAGCCTTCTGAAAATCCACATACACCACATCCACTGGTTCTCCTTTATCTATGCTACAAGTAACATCCTCAAAAAACTCAACAGGTTTGTCAAACACAATTTCCCTTTCATTAATCCCTGTTGACTCTGCCCAATCATATTATTTTCTAAGTGTCTAGTTATCACATCCTTTATAATAGAATCTAACATTTCCCTATTACTGACGGCAAAGTAACAGGTCAGTAGTTCCCCATTTTCTCTCTCCCTCCTTTCTTAAATGGTGGGGTTACATTTGCTACTTTCCAGTCTGCAGGAACTTTCCCAGAATCTATAGAATTTTGAAAGATAACCATCAATGCATCCACTATCTCTATAGCCTCCTCCTTCAACACTCTGGGATGTAGCTCATCTGGTCCAGGGGATTCATCAACCTTCAATCCAGTTAATTGTTTTGAGTTTTCTTTTGGGCCTCCTTATCTCGAGAGACAATGGATACGCGCCTGGAGGTGGTCAGTGGTTTGTGAAGCAGCGCCTGGAGTGGCTATAAAAGCCAATTCTGGAGTGACAGGCTCTTCCACAGGTGCTGCAGAGAAATTTGTTTGTTGGGGCTGTTGCACAGTTGGCTCTCCCCTTGCGCCTCTGTCTTTTTTCCTGCCAACTACTAAGTCTCTTCGACTCGCCACAATTTAGCCCTGTCTTTATGGCTGCCCGCCAGCTCTGGCGAATGCTGGCAACTGACTCCCACGACTTGTGATCAATGTCACACGATTTCATGTCGCGTTTGCAGACGTCTTTATAACGGAGACATGGACGGCCGGTGGGTCTGATACCAGTGGCGAGCTCGCTGTACAATGTGTCTTTGGGGATCCTGCCATCTTCCATGCGGCTCACATGGCCAAGCCATCTCAAGCGCCGCTGACTCAGTAGTGTGTATAAGCTGGGGGTGTTGGCTGCTTCAAGGACTTCTGTGTTGGAGATATAGTCCTGCCACCTGATGCCAAGTATTCTCCGAAGGCAGCGAAGATGGAATGAATTGAGACGTCGCTCTTGGCTGGCATACGTTGTCCAGGCCTCGCTGCCGTAGAGCAAGGTACTGAGGACACAGGCCTGATACACTCGGACTTTTGTGTTCCGTGTCAGTGCGCCATTTTCCCACACTCTCTTGGCCAGTCTGGACATAGAAGTGGAAGCCTTACCCATGCGCTTGTTGATTTCTGCATCTAGAGACAGGTTACTGGTGATAGTTGAGCCTAGGTAGGTGAACTCTTGAACCACTTCCAGAGCGTGGTCGCCAATATTGATGGATGGAGCATTTCTGACATCCTGCCCCATGATGTTCGTTTTCTTGAGGCTGATGGTTAGGCCAAATTCATTGCAGGCAGACGCAAACCTGTCGATGAGACTCTGCAGGCATTCTTCAGTGTGAGATGTTAAAGCAGCATCGTCAGCAAAGAGGAGTTCTCTGATGAGGACTTTCCGTACTTTGGACTTCGCTCTTAGACGGGCAAGGTTGAACAACCTGCCCCCTGATCTTGTGTGGAGGAAAATTCCTTCTTCAGAGGATTTGAACGCATGTGAAAGCAGCAGGGAGAAGAAAATCCCAAAAAGTGTGGGTGCGAGAACACAGCCCTGTTTCACACCACTCAGGATAGGAAAGGGCTCTGATGAGGAGCCACCATGTTGAATTGTGCCTTTCATATTGTCATGGAATGAGGTGATGATACTTAGTAGCTTTGGTGGACATCCGATCTTTTCTAGTAGTCTGAAGAGACCACGTCTGCTGACGAGGTCAAAGGCTTTGGTGAGATCAATGAAAGCAATGTAGAGGGGCATCTGTTGTTCACGGCATTTCTCCTGTATCTGACGAAGGGAGAACAGCATGTCAATAGTCGATCTCTCTGCACGAAAGCCACACTGTGCCTCAGGGTAGACGCGCTCGGCCAGCTTCTGGAGCCTGTTCAGAGCGACTCGAGCAAAGACTTTCCCCACTATGCTGAGCATGGAGATTCCACGGTAGTTGTTGCAGTCACCGCGGTCACCTTTGTTTTTATAGAGGGTGATGATGTTGGCATCGCGCATGTCCTGGGGTACTGCTCCCTCGTCCCAGCACAGGCATAGCAGTTCATGTAGTGCTGAGAGTATAGCAGGCTTGGCACTCTTGATTATTTCAGGGGTAATGCTGTCCTTCCCAGGGGCTTTTCCGCTGGCTAGGGAATCAATGGCATCACTGAGTTCCGATTTGGTTGGCTGTATGTCCAGCTCATCCATGACTGGTAGAGGCTGGGCTGCATTGAGGGCAGTCTCAGTGACAGCATTCTCCCTGGAGTACAGTTCTAGGTAGTGCTCAACCCAGCGGTCCATCTGTTTGCGTTGGTCAGTGATTATGTCCCCCGATTTAGATTTGAGGGGGGTGACCTTCTTGATGGTTGGCCCAAGAGCTCTCTTCATGCCATCATACATTCCTCTGATGTTTCCGGTGTCTGAGGCCAGCTGAATATGACTGCATAGGTGTTGCCAGTAGTCGTTTGCGCAACGCCTAGCTGTTCTTTGTGCAGTACTTCTGGCTGCTTTAAGTGCTGCGGATGTTAAATCGCTGGGGGCTTTCTTGTAGTTCAAAAGTGCAATGCGCTTAGCGGCTATGACAGGTTCCAGCTCTTCATTATGAGATTGAAACCAGTCTGCATTTCTCTTCGCACTTTTGCCGTAGGTGGTCAAAGCTGACTCATAGATGGCGTCTCTGATGTGGGCCCACTTGGTCTCAGCATCCCCTGTGGGAGTGTTTTGAAGGGCTGTTACAAGTGAATTTAGAAATTTTTGTAACAGCTGTGGGTGAGAAATTCTGCTCGTGTTGATGCGCGGGTGGCCCTTCTGCTTGGAATGATGCAACTTCTTTGGTCTGAGTCTAACCTTGCTGCACACCAGGGAGTGGTCGGTGTCGCAGTCCGCACTGTGGAAGCTGCGTGTGATTTGAACACTGTTTAAGGCGGCTCGCCTTGTGACAATGAGGTCTAGCTGGTGCCAACGACGTGATCTTGGGTGCCTCCATGAAACCTGGTGACAGGGTTTAGTGTGAAAGAACGAGTTGGTGATGCAGAGGTTATGATAGGTACACAACTCAAGCAGTCTCTGCCCGTTCTCATTCATCCTTCCAACGCCATAGCGCCCAAGGCAGGAGAGTCATGGTCGGCCCCAACCCTGGCATTAAAGTCCCCCAGCAGGAATAGGTGTTCGGTGTTGGGGATGCTGCTAATGATGTTATGGAGTTGTTCATAGAACTGGTCTTTAGCTTCAGGTGCGGAGCAGAGTGTTGGAGCATAGATGCTGAGTAGGTGTACTGGACCAGAGGTGGTGAGCAGTCGGATGGACAGTATGCGTTCCGAGCCATTTGAGGGAGGCTCTATCATGCTGAGCAAGGAGTTTCTGATGGCGAAGCCCACTCCATGCTGTCTTGGTTCTTCAGGATCCCTGCCCTGCCAGAAGAAGGTGTAGTCTTGCTCTGCTAGAGATCCACTCGCGGGGAGGCGAGTCTCCTGAAGTGCTGCAATGTCCACATTGAATCTACTGAGCTCGTTGTTAATGATGGCGGTCTTCCGAGAATCGTTGATTTGTGTAAGGTCTTCCGACAGGCCAGGACACATAGTTCTGACGTTCCAGCTTGCAAAGCGAAGGGCTGGTACCTTCTTTCCTTTTTTCATGTTGTTTGGTGCGGTGTATCAGTCCACCTTTCGGGCAATGACCCTGAGCTCCAAGCACCCATTGAAGCAGGCAGACTGTGGCGGGACAGAACCTTATTGACCGGGGGCTGCCCGGTTTGAGGCGGGCGGTAGCTGTCCAGTGAGGTGCAATGACCTCTCCCACCGACAAAGGCAACCCGTGGCGCCCAGTTTCTACGCCAATTTATCTGGACTTATAACCCGTAACTGCTGCCTTCCGTGTTGTTTCAGTCGCTGTGAGGCAACTATGGAGTGACCTCTCCATGGCGCATGCCTGGGCAAATTTATGGGGGTTGAGAGTTGCCCAGTCGTCAAAACCCCCCTCTCGGCCTTTCTGGTGGGGTCCAAAGGAGTGCAGGACACGACGTTTGGCACCATTATGGCTGCAGGAACTGCCGGAAACATGCCAAAGGTGACACATGACCGCCTAGGGGTTCCGCTCCGGATTTTCTGTTAGGGTTTACTCCCTTAGCCTTGGTCTCTCCCGAGACGCCCACAAGGCAGTGGGGTTGTTGGGGCCCCTACACAGGTGTAGGATGGTGCCGGTGGGAGGAGGGGATGCAAGGGGGAGGGGTAGAGGGAGGGGGTGGGGGGGGGGTGCAGGGGAAGGGGGTGCGGGGTGAAGATGGTGCGAGGGGGGGGGCGGGTTGGGACGGGGTTGTGAGGGGGTGAGCTGAGAGGGTGGAGCAGGGAAGGGGACGGGGGTGGAAGGGGGGTAAAGGGGGGGGGAGGGGGGGTGGAGTACTACCTCTTTATTGACACAGATTTCTTCCAGTTCCTTATTTCATAAGTCCCTTGGTTCCCTAGTATTTCTGGGAGATTTTCTGTATCTTCTCCATGAAGACAGACACAAAGTAATTTAGTTTCTCTGCCATTTCCCTATTCTCCATTATAAATTCTCCTGTCTCTGCCTGCAATGGATTCACATTTGTCCTGCTAATCTTTTCCTTTTCACATACTTAAAGAAGCTTTTCCAGTCCACCTTTATGTTTCTCGCTAGCTTGCATTCATATTCTCTTTTTCCTTTCTTTGTCATCCTTTGCTGGATTCTAAATTGCTCCCAATCCTTGGGCTTACCACTTTTTCTGGCAATCATATCAGTCACTTCCTTTGATCTAATGCAATTTTTAAACTTTTTTTTAGCCATGGTTGATTCATCTTTCCTTTTGGGTTTTTGTGTCTTAGCGGAATGTATATTTGTTGTAGATCATGTAACACTTCTTTAAATACTAGCCATTGCCTGTCTACCGTCAAATCTTTCTGCATTTTCCCAACTCACCATAGCCAACTTGCCCCTCATACCCTCATTGTTTCCTTTCTTCAGATTTAAGACCCTAGTTTCAGAATAAAGTACATCACTTTCAAACTTAATTCTATCATATTGTGGTCACTATTTCCCAAAGGCTCCTTTACATCAAGGTTATTAATTAGCCCCTTCTCATTACATAATATTAAATCTAAAATAGCCCAATCCCTAGTTGGTTCTTCAACGTACTGCTCCAGAAACCCATCTCGTACACACTCCAGGAATTCATCCTCCACAGCATTATTGCTGATTCGGTTTACCCAGTCTATATGTAAATTGAAGTTACCTATTATTACTGTATTACCCATGTTACACGTGCCTCTAATTTCCTGATTTATACCATGCCCAACATTACCACTACTGTTTGGTGGCCTATAAACAACTCCCACCAATGTTTGCTGCCCCTTGCTGTTTCTTAACTCCACTCAAACTGATTCTACATCTTCATCGTTCGATCCAAGATCCTCTCTCATTAATGTACTGATTCAACCAACATACACTAATGTGCTAACCAATATTACTAAAACAGATTATCCTGTCATCACATTACTGTTTGTGGGAGCAAACTGGCTGCCACATTTCCTACATTCTAACAGTGATGACACTTCAAAAGTAGTTCATTGGCTGCAAAGCACTTAGAGACATCCTGAAAAGTGGTACATAAATGCAAGTTCTGCCTTTCATTGGTGTAAAAGTACTTTAAAACAGAATCGGAGGTTTAGCCTACATTTATTGAACATTTTCTGTGGGAATGATTTTCAAGGCCACACTTTAGCCCCGCCTTTATGGCTGCCCGCCAGCTCTGGCGATCACTGGCAACTGACTCCCACGACTTGTGATCAATGTCACAGGACTTCATGTCACGTTTGCAGACATCTTTAAAGCGGAGACATGGACGGCCGGTGGGTCTGATACCAGTGATGTGCTCACTGTACAATGTGTCCTTGGGGATCCTGCCATCTTCCATGCGGCTCATATGGCCAAGCCATCTCAAGCGCCGCTGGTTCAGTAAGGTGTATATGCTGGGGATGTTGGCCGCCTCAAGGACTTCTGTGTTGGAGATACGGTCCTGCCACCTGATGCCAAGGATTCTCCGGATGCAGCGAAGATGGAATGAATTGAGACGTCACTCTTTGCTGACGTACGTTGTCCAGGCCTCGCTGCCATAGAGCAAGGTACTGAGGACACAGGCTTGATACACTCGGACTTTTGTGTTCCGTGTCAGTGCGCCATTTTCCCACACTCTCTTGGCCAGTCTGGACATAGCAGTGGAAGCCTTTCCCATGCGCTTGTTGATTTCTGCATCTAGAGACAGGTTACTGGTGATAGTTGAGCCTAGGTAGGTGAACTCTTGAACTACTTCCAGAGCGTGGTCGCCAATATTGATGGATGGAGCATTTCTGACGTCCTGTCCCATGATGTTCGTTTTCTTGAGGCTGATGGTTAGGCCAAATTCGTTGCAGGCAGCTGCAAACCTGTCGATGAGACTCTGCAGACACTCTTCAGTGTGAGATGTTAAAGCAGCATCGTCAGCAAAGAGGAGTTCCCTGATGAGGACTTTCCGTACTTTGGACTTCGCTCTTAGACGGGCAAGGTTGAACAGCTTGCCCCCTGATCTTGTGTGGAGGAAAATTCCTTCTTCTGAAGATTGAACGCATGTGAAAGCAGCAGGGAGAAAAAAATCCCAAAAAGTGTGGGTGCGAGAACACAGCCCTGTTTCATGCCACTCAGGATAGGAAAGGGGTCTGATGAGGTGCCGCTATGTTGAATTGTGCCTTTCATATCGTCATGGAATGAGGTGATGATACTTAGTAGCTTTGGTGGACATCCAATCTTTTCTAGTAGTCTGAAGAGACCACGTCTGCTGACGAGGTCAAAGGCTTTGGTGAGATCAATGAAAGCAATGTAGAGGGGCATCTGTTGTTCGCGGCATTTCTCCTGTATCTGACGAAGGGAGAACAGCATGTCAACGGTCGATATCTCTGCACGAAAGCCACACTGTGCCTCAGGGTTAGACGCGCTTGGCCAGCTTCTGGAGCCTGTTTAAAGCGACTCGAGCAAAGACTTTCCCCACTATGCTGAGCATGGAGATTCCACGGTAGTTGTTGCAGTCACCGCGGTCACCCTTGTTTTGAGAGAGGGTGATGATATTGGCATCGCGCATGTCCTGGGGTACTGCTCCCTCGTCCCAGCACAGGCATAGCAGTTCATATAGTGCTGAGAGTATAGCAGGCTTGGCACTCTTGATTATTTCAGGGGTAATGCTGTCCTTCCCAGGGGCCTTTCCGCTGGCTAGAGAATCAATGGCATCACTGAGTTCCGATTTTGTTGGCTGTACGTCCAGCTCATCCATGACTGGTAGAGGCTGGGCTGCATTGAGGGCAGTCTCAGTGACAACATTCTCCCTGGAGTACAGTTCTAGGTAGTGCTCAACCCAGCGGTCCATTTGCTTGCATTGGTCAGTGATTATGTCCCCTGATTTAGATTTGAGGGGGGCGATCTTCTTGATGGTTGGCCCAAGAGCTCTCTTAATGCCATCATACATTCCTCTGATGTTTCTGGTGTCTGAGGCCAGCTGAATATGACTGCATAGGTGTTGCCAGTAGTCATTTGCGCAGCGCCTGGCTGTTCTTTGGGCAGTGCTTCTGGCTGCTTTAAGTGCTACGGATGTTAACTCGCTGGGGGCTTTCTTGTAGTTCAACAGTGCAATGCACTTAGCAGCTATGACATGTTCCAGCTCTTCATTATGAGATTGAAACCAGTCTGTATTCCTCTTCACACGTTTGCCGTAGGTGGTCAAAGCTGACTCATAGATGGCGTCTCTGATGTGGGCCCACTTGGTCTCAGCATCCCCTGTGGGAGTGTTTTGAAGGGCTGTTACAAGTGAGTTTAGAAATTTTTGTAACAGCTGTGGATGAGAAATTCTGCTCGTGTTGATGCGCAGGTGGCCCTTCTGCTTGGAATGATGCAACTTCTTTGGTCTGAGTCTAACCTTGCTGTACACCAGGGAGTGGTCGATGTCGCAGTCCGCACTGTGGAAGCTGCGTGTGATTTGAACACTGTTTAAGGAGGCTCGCCTTGTGACGATGAGGTCTAGCTGGTGCCAACGACGCGATCTTGGGTGCCTCCATGAAACCTGGTGACAGGGTTTCGTGTGAAAGAACGAGTTGGTGATGCAGAGGTTATGATAGGTACACAACTCAAGCAGTCTCTGCCCATTCTCATTCATCCTTCCAACGCCATAGCGCCCAAGGCAGGAGGGCCATGAGTCATGGTCGGCTCCAACCCTGGCATTAAAGTCCCCCAGCAGGAACAGGTGTTCGGTGTTGGGGATGCTACTAATGATATTATGGAGTTCCTCGTAGAATTGGTCTTTAGCTTCAGGTGGGGAGCAGAGTGTTGGAGCATAGGTGCTGAGTAGGTGTACTGGACCAGAGGTGGTGAGCAGTCGGATGGACAGTATGCGTTCCGAGCCAATTGAGGGAGGCTCTATCACGCTGAGCAAGGAGTTTCTGATGGCAAAGCCCACTCCATGCTGTCTTGGTTCTTCAGGATCCCTGCCCTACCAGAAGAAGGTGTAGTCTTGCTCTGCTGGAGCTCCACTCGCAAGGAGGCGTGTCTCCTGAAGTGCTGCAATGTCTGCATTGAGTCCACTGAGCTCGTTGTTAATGATGGCGGTCTTCCAAGAATCGTTGATTTGTGTAAGGTCTTCCGACAGGCCAGGACACATAGTTCTGACGTTCCAGCTTGCAAAGCGAAGGGCTGGTACCTTCTTTCCTTTTTCCATGTTGTTTGGTGCGGTGTTGCAGTCCACTTTTCGGGCAATGACCCTGAGCTCCAAGCACCCATTGAAGCAGGTGGACTGTGGCGGGACAGAACTGTATTGACCGGGGGCTATACAAGCAATTTATTAAGTAGTTCTAATGGCCTGATGCCAATGCAGACTGAGTTATGGCTGCAAAATGCAGCAGTCAACACTGACTGGAGCCAGTGAAGTCCATCAAATGAGCTGTTTTCTTGCACTCTCCTGCAGTGAGCCTGTGTGTTCAAGTGGTCATTTTCCCTGGGGTGTAATGCAATTCCCCTGTCCGGTAATTCTGACCAAGAGACTTGCTGAAAGTGGGGCTGCCCAGCTGCTGACTGGATGCTGGGGCAGTCCGGAGTACCATGAGAGTGACCAGCTCCTGTCCGTAGCAATAAATAGAAAGACCTTGTCTTTCACAACCTCAGGACATCCCAAAGTGCTTTACTGCATTTAATTACTTTTGAAGTGTAATCACTGTTGTAGGAAACACGGCAGCCAATTTGCACACCTCAAGCTCCCACAAACGATGATGTGATAATGACTAGAGAAACTATTTGTGATTTTAGTTTTAGAATTAATATTGACCAGGACACTAAGGAGAACATCCCTGCTTTTCAAAATAGTGGCCATTGGATCTTTTACACCCACCCTCTGTAGCCTCGCCCCTTCCTATCTCAGTAATATCCTTCAGCCCCACAACCCTCTCAGATATCTATGCTACTCTATTTCTGGCATCTTGTACATCCTTGATTTTAATTGCTCCACCATTGGTGGCTGTGCCTTCAGTTGCCTCGGCCCCAAGCTCTGGAATACTCTCCCTAAACCTCTCCACCTCTCTACCTCGCTTTCTTCCTTTAAGACAGTCCTTAAAACCTACCTCTTTGACCAAGTTTTTGATCATCTGACCACTATCTCCTTATGTGGCTCAGTGTCAGATTTTGTTTTATAATACGCCTGTGGGAACTTTTTATTATGTTAAAGGCACAAGATAAATATAAATTATTGTTCTTAAACACACAACCTTCTGACTCAGCTGAGAGTACTACCCACTGAGCCAAGGCTGATACTGTTGCATGTGCCCGGCCCCATGTCCCTGAAGGAGAGACGGGCCCAGCCTCTGCAGCCATCCATCAAGTGGGAATGATTGTAGGCAACTCCAATAAGGAAGAGTTGCTTCAATCTATTTAAAACCATGATTGCCCTTCTCTTGGCTGAGGTGTTAGGAGCCCACTGTGTGGCCATTCACCTATACCATGTATTAGAACTGGGGGGAGTGAGGAGCAAGGGGCATCACCCACCCACCCAAGTGGGCTTTGCCATCTCACAAATCGCACCCCAATCTTTCTCAGGCAGTAAAATCACAAAGTTTGTCAAAATTCGTTTTCCCTCCTAGTCAACAATTTTCAGCTAAACCTAAAAATAGATGACAAATAGTCATCAATGTGAATAATTATCAAGTGAAATTTACTGACCTACAGTCCCCTCGATGTAAGTTGGTGAGTGTGGGCCACAGCCAGACAGAGGGACTCAGATTAGAGGCCCTCTCCCAGCTGCGTACCACAGTAAGAGGCAGTGGCCAGTGTGGCCCCAGGGTCAGTACAGATCAAGGGGATTGATACTGACCTTGATTTTGCTGTTATACATTGATCTGAGCACACTGGAATGCAGAGTGTCATTTATAACACACACAAACTGGACGGATCTCACAGTGCACAGTACATGGTGCAGAGTAATTAACAGGACTGACGCAACACTTAGAAGTACAGAAGTGACTCAAACCAGACTCACAGCAAAAGCAACCAACCTGGCAAATAACTCCTTCAGAAAAACATTGCATGAATCTGTGGTAGAGACGGGATTGAGTTTACAATCAGTGAGGACAGAGGTTGCCAGTGATAGTTTATATAATTAAGAGGGCCGGGGCCATGGAGGAATATGAAAACAAGGATGAGAATTTTAAAATTGAGGCATTACTGGGAGCCAATGTAGGTCAGTGAGCACGGAGTGATGGAATGAGTGACACAGTGGGTGTTACGACCTCAGTGAGACTATTAATGTTAAAATATGAGATATGAACCCCCAGCCCAATTTAAAGAATTACATGACAAGACTTCACATTTTAGGGCTTTCATTATACAACAACTGGGCGGCACAGTGGTTAGCACCACAGCCTCACAGCTCCAGCGACCCGGGTTCAGTTCTGGGTACTGCCTGTGCGGAGTTTGCAAGTTCTCCCTGTGACCGTGTGGGTTTCCGCCGGGTGCTCCGGTTTCCTCCCACAGCCAAAGACTTGCAGGTTGCTAGGTAAATTGGCCATTATAAATTGCCCCTAGTGTAGGTAGGTGGTAAGAGAATGGTAGGATGTGGTAGGGAATATGGGATTAATGTAGGATTAGTATAAATGGGTGGTTGTTGGTCGGCACAGATTCGGTGGGCTGAAGGGCCTGTTTCAGTGCTGTATCTCTCTATGATTCTATAACTAAAAGAAATCCCCAATTAACTAAATTGTACTTTATAAGTAGTGGATATCCCAGATTACAAAGAAAGATATTTTCTTTACTCATTAAAATACTTGAGAACCTCACATCACGCTTATACGTTACACAGTCCTCCTTGTTGGCGAGATCCTTTTGCAGTTAAAAGTCCCAAACTCCTCCCAGTAGCAATGGGTTGCATCTCCCAGACTTTTCAAAAATCAATGTTCTCTTCACTCACTTTTCAGAGCACTTCCGACCTGGATGTCCGTGAATAAGGTGATTCCTGGTGATCTTGCTGCTCTTCAACTTCTCTGCAACCTTCAAGTTTCAAGAGCAGGTTCCAGTTTTCGCAGCCTTTTTCTGTATCTAGCTTCTGAGAGTAGGTGGCCCCTCTCTCAGCCGCCACCACCGGTTGTTCTCCTTACAGCCTGCTCTAAGGCTGCAACAGTGGGTTCCCTTCTTACAGCCTGTCTTAAGGCTGCAACCGCTGGTTTCCTCTCTCACTGCCTGCCTGCCTTCAGAAAATCGGTTAAATTTATCTGGACTCAAAAGTCAATAATTGTCCTGTTCCAATATGCAAAGTCCAGAAGTCTGGTTTCACAGAGCCACCTGGACCTTCCATTGTTCCCAGGTGGTAACAACTGCTTGGTACATTTGCATCTTCAGAATCACTGACTTCTTGTTTTACGACCCGAAAGTCTGGGAGGGTGAAACGGTTCTTCAGGTGTTACCCGCCGAAGTCTCTTTTTCTTTAAAAAAATCTTTGGTCTGTCGTGTCCTTTAACAGAGTGGATGTGAGATCACCTGACCTTCCAGACTCCATCTTAAACTTTTAAAAAGCACAATATTTAAAACATAATCATGTTACAAAGTCCAGCGTTCATAACAGAGGGCTAGACACCAGCATTTCTATCCTGGAACCTGGATTCAAATCCAGGTTAGACTGATTGGATAAACTCTTGTCGGTTCTGTCTAACATGGGTTTCTGTCCAATGCCTCCAATTCAGAACTCAGAAGAATGATGTAGAAATGGTTGAATATCATACTGGTACAATAGGGGCAGGGTAGAGGGATTGACACTCTACATCCACACCGGCTGGGACACAGAGAATGCAAGTTCAAACCCTTGTACAGCAATAAGAATGTGAATTCAGTTTCAAAAAATCTGGCATTAAAAAGCTGGGATCAATAAAAATGACCGTGAAACTGTTGGAATGTTGTAAAAACCAACTGATTTACTCGTTTAGGGAAGGAAACCTGCCGTCTTATCCAGTCTTCATCTATATGACTCCAGTGGCTGACTCTCGGGTGGCTTGGCAAGTCCCCCTCAGTTGTATCAAAATCAATAAATGCCAAAGACACCCACATCCTGAAAATGCATTTTCAAAAAAGGCCATTTTCTGTTTTTCTTAGAAGTTTCCTCAAATTGGATAATTTTAGCACCTTGCTGATTTGATTTTTACAGTGTAGTTTCTCAGTGTTTCCTACGTGTTCAGAGATAGCCTGCATACAGTTTTACATATAGAGACCCCTCTTGTGAAAGTGGAGGAGGAAGAAAAGTGTGCAGGTCCCTAAAGAGGGGAGGAAAAGTCTACCAAACTGTGAAGGTTAAAATGTCGCAAGGTTGGGATTTCTAGAAGGGCCAGGCATTTTGCTGAGTCACCTGCTCAGAACTGGATCAGAGCTCAGACTGCAGAACTTGCCTCAGTACCCTTAGATTTGAATGGTGTCCATGGCTGATCCGCTGCGACACTGTCCATGGTTGAATATCCCACCAACACTGTCTGTCCAGGTGTGGCGCTGGAGGGCGGTCAGTAGCTGTGGAACTGCAACCGAGTGAGGAAAAGCCATCAGCTTTCAGGGTGGGGAGGGGGGTACTCTAAAGAGAAAAGCCAGGACACCACAGCCACTCACCAGGAACCCAATGTGTTGCCCAATTTCTTTGGTCTGCTCCTGCCTTATACTCTCCCTCAGCTTCTGAAACTCATTAATGCAATGTTTTAGATTGCCATGACAAAATCTCCTGCACCTGGGTGTCTCATTAATATTTCAATGTTTCACAGACAGTAGGAAGTTATTGACAACTATTACACAAACAGGGACTTGTTAAATTCCTGCTCCAGAAACCGTTGCCGTCAATTCCTTTCCTATGTGTAAAAGGGTGAGTATTATCGATTCAATCTTCACATCCTGCAGCACAAATCTCACATGGACTCAGAGTCCCAGTTTTGATCCCAGCTTGCGCTTCCCCATGACAAGCTCTTGCCTCACCCTCCCTGGATTGTGGGGGAGAGTGGGGAGGGAAACCAAATCAGCCTGGTACCTGTGAAATTAGACCCCAGTGAGGACAGCATTACAGACTATTTCTTCTAGGAGACTGCCACCAATATTCTCAGTAAACAATACAATTCACAGGCTATGTGTGAGTGCCAAAATATTCTGAAAAACACCAAGATCCCTCTTTATAATTCAGTGATTTTTCTTTAAACCTTGAGTGAAACAGCAGCCTAGTATTCTGTACCAGACACAGCTCCATAAATAGGCAAATTACTTCCAACACCCATATACAAAACAACACCTTTCCACCTACACACAGCAGCTTGAGTCCCAACACTGAAAGCAGTCAACATGTTTTATTTTTAAACAATGTTTCCCCCCCCCGTACATCTCACCTCCAACCACCTCAATTCAACCTCTGAGGCTCTCATTTGCACATAGACAGCAGCAAAGTGAACAAGGAGCATGTGACTCTTGTTTGAAGGAAGCCTAGTGCCCATCCTATATCCTGGAACTGAGTGAACTCACCAGGCCGTTGACTAATTATTTTGCCAGGAAAACCTGAAATTTACAGAAACAAGCGGGACTATGTCCGCCTGCACCGATCAAGTAAAACGGCCTAGAAACACGAGTCATCGACAGAGATCACTGCAGCTCCCTCAGACTGAGCAAAGTTATCATTCGGAAATATTTTACTTGCAGAATCTTTTATCTCAATTTAACATTTGTGTCAACAGTGTGGAGAAATTACGAGGCATGTTGTGGAATAAGCCACCATGTCAAACACAGGTTCAGCAGGGACTGATTATTGGATCTTTCTCATTGGTTCTGGGACTCCACACACAGTGACCGGGGCACGAGGGCCTCTCCCCCAAGTCTTTAGTGGTTTTCCAGCGCTTTGGTTAGAAGCTTGTTCAATCTGCTGACCATAGGTCGGGGGTCATCGTTTAATCCCGCAGCGATCATGGTGTTATCATAAATCTGAAAGAAACAGCATATGTGACGGTTCGATCAGATCTCAAGCAATCGCTCACGTTTAATCTTCCATTACCCCTCCACCCACCCACCCCCCCCCACCCCACCCCCACCACCAGTTTTCAAACGCAATGCGTAACGCGATCAATCACACAGCCCTGGGGAAATCCGCCGATGGCTGCTCTTTGAAGGGGTTCACCTTGGTCACAGCTGAGTTACACTGAGGTCAGCTGCCTTCCTGGATAAGATGGGTGTGCCTGTGGGGTGACACTGAACAAAGCAATAAACTGAAAAGCAGTGCAATGATATAGGAACAATGATGGGCAGGTAAAGACATCCAGCCCGTCCCACATAATTGTGTATCACAATATACACCCTGCCACCTGATCCAAAACCATGTAATCGCCTGGGAGAAGCATTAAAAACATAAAAACACAGGCCAATTTGGGGAAAATATCCGGGAAATCCCTGTCCAACCCATCTGGGTGACTGAAACTAGCTATCGGGATTTGGAATGCTCAACTTGGAAAGGTGCTGGAAGCAGATTCCATAAAAACATTGAAAAGGAAGTTGGACAGATACAGGAGGATGAGGAACTACGGGGTTACGGACAAAAATGTGGGAGGAAGCACTGCTGTTCTTTTATAGAGCCGGCACAGGCATGATGGGCTGAATGGTCTCCTTCTGTGCTATAAGTTTCAATGATTCTAGGACAGGAGATCACTGCCCCTGAATTCCCCGCCATTTGTACAGGAAGGATGTGATTGCACTGGAAAGGGTGCAGAGGAGATTCACCAGGATGTTGCCTGGGCTGGAGCATTTCAGCTACGAAGAGAGACTGAAAAGGCTGGGGTTGTTTTCCTTGGAGCAGAGAAGGCTGAGGGGGGACATGATTGAGGGGCATAGATAGGAAGAAACATTTTCCCCTTAGTGGAGGGGTCAAGAACCAGGGGGCATAGATTTAAGGTAAGGGGTAGGAGGTTTAGGGGGGATTTGATGAAATTTTTTTTCACCCAGTGGGTGGTTGGAATCTGGAAACACTGCCTGAAGAGGTGGTAGAGGCAGGAACCCTCACAACATTTAAGAAGTATTCAGATGAGCACTTGAAATGCCATAGCATACAAGGCTACGGGCCAAGTACAGGAATATTAGGTTAGAATAGTTGGGTACAGGATGGCCAGCACAGACACGATGGGCCGAAGGGCCTGTTCTGTGCTGCATAACTCTATGACTTCAGGTGATGCACGACATTGAAACAATGGCATACAGTTTTTAATTCATTTATGGGAATGTTATTGCCCATCCCTAATTGCCCTTGAGGTGGTGGTGAAGGAACGGCGATATAGTTCCAAGTCAGGATGATGTGTGACTTGGAGGGGAACTTGCAGGTGGTGGTGTTCCCATGCATCTGCTGCCCTTGTCCTTCTAGGTGGTAGAGGTCCCGGGTTTTGAAGGTGCTGTCTAAGGAGCCTTGGTGAGTTGCTGCAGTGCATCTTGTAGATGGTACACACTGCTGCCACTGTGCGTTGGTGGTGGAGGGAGTGAATGTTTGTGGATGGGGTGCCAAATAAGCTGGCTGCTTAGTCCTGGATGGTGTCGAGCTTCTTGAGTGTTGTTGGAGCTGCACCCATCTAGGCAAGTGCAGAGTATTCCATCACACTTCTGACTTGTACTTTACAGATGGTGGACAGGCTTTGGGGAGTCAGGAGGTGAGTTACTTGCTGCAGAATTCCCAGCCTCTGACCTGCTCTTGTAGCCATGGTATTTATATGGCTACTCCAGTTCAGTTTCTGGCCAATGGTAGCCCCTAGGATGTTGATAGTGGGGGATTCAGCGATGGTAATGCCATTGAACATCATGGGGAGATGGTTATATTCTCTCTTATTGGAGATGGTCATTGCTTGGCACTTGTGCGATGCCAATGTTACTTGCCATTTATCAGCCCAAGTCTGGATATTGTCCAGGTCTTGCTGCATATGGACGCAGACTGCTGTTTGTAGAATCTAGCTATGCGCAGATTGGCTGCTGAGTTTCCTAAATAACATCTTATAAAGTACTTCATTGGTTAAAGTGCTTTGGGACATTATCAGGTTGCGAAAGACTCTACAGAATTGCAAGTCTGTCTGTCTGTCTTTGTTTTCATTGTTCCGTGTTACCTGCTGGGTTGGATATCAGTCTCTTCATTATCAAACAAAAGGAACAGGAACCTTCTCCCCAGCCCCAGTTAAATCCTGTGCCTTGGCCTGTCTGCATTTAGCGTACAGAACCGAGAGCCGGGCCTCAATCTGCTCCTTCCTATACATCTCAGTCCCACTCCCCACCTGTTGAGACATTTTCCCAGGCAGCAACCAGAGGCTGCCATCTCCCAAACCCCGCGAAAAACCCTGCAGCAAATCCCCCAAAGCCCTGCAGCAAACCCCCCAAAACCCTGCAGCAAACCCCCCAAAACCCTGCAGCAAACCCCCCAAAACCCTGCAGCAAACCCCCCAAAACCCTGCAGCAAACCCCCCAAAACCCTGCAGCAAATCCCCCAAAACCCTGCAGCAAACCCCCAAAACCCTGCAGCAAATCCCCCAAAACCCTGCAGCAAACCCCCCAAAACCCTGCAGCAAATCCCCCAAAACTCTGCAGCAAATCCCCCAAAACCCTGCAGCAAATCCCCCAAAACCCTGCAGCAAATCCCCCCAAAAGCCCGCAGCAAAACCCCACATCAAAAGCCCCTCAGGAGGATGCATTGCTTTGGGATCATGCTCACACCCCCTCCCCATCCGATGCCCTTCAGTGCTGCCCGCTGAATATTGCCAGCACCATATTTGCCACAGGGTCTGGGCAGATCATGGCTACTGGGACAATCACTCACCTGGTCAAGCAGCAGCTGAGCTAGCTCTGGATTCCGGTCTCGTAATTCATTCAGCTTCTTAATCAGAGTGTGACTGAAACAGTACAGGGTTCAGGTCAATTAATGAATGCAGTCTCTACAAGGCCGAAATGACCATGACCTGCAATCTGTGCAAACATCACCGTACTAGAGAGGGGTGGGGAGTGGGGGGTTGGGCGGGGGGGGGAGACGGAGAGGGGGCGGGGGGTGGAGATAGAGGGGGGGCGGGGGGGTGGAGATAGAGGGGGGGCGGGGGGGTGGAGATAGAGGGGGGGCGGGGGGGGTGGAGATAGGGGGGGGCGGGGGGGGTGGAGATAGAGAGGGAGAGAGAGAGCGAGAGGGGGCAGAGAGGGGTGGTGGCGGGGCAGATAGGGGGTGGGCACGAGAGAGGGGAGGACAGGTGAGGGGGGGGACCAAGGGTTGGGTGGGGGGGGCAGGGATAGAAAGGGTAGCAGAGAGAGATGGGGGAAGGGAGAAGGACAGAGATGGGGGAAGGGGTAGGGAGAGAGATGGGGGAAGGGGTAGGGAGAGAGATGGGGGAAGGGAGAAGGACAGAGATGGGGGAAGGGAGAAGGACAGAGATGGGGGAAGGGGTAGGGAGAGAGATGGGGGAAGGGGTAGGGAGAGAGATGGGGGAAGGGGTAGGGAGAGAGATGGGGGAAGGGGTAGGGAGAGAGATGGGGGAAGGGGTAGGGAGAGAGATGGGGGAAGGGGTAGGGAGAGAGATGGGGGAAGGGGTAGGGAGAGAGATGGGGGAAGGGGTAGGGAGAGAGATGGGGGAAGGGGTAGGGAGAGAGATGGGGGAAGGGGTAGGGAGAGAGATGGGGGAAGGGGTAGGGAGAGAGATGGGGGAAGGGGTAGGGAGAGAGATGGGGGAAGGGGTAGGGAGAGAGATGGGGGAAGGGGTAGGGAGAGAGATGGGGGAAGGGGTAGGGAGAGAGATGGGGGAAGGGGTAGGGAGAGAGATGGGGGAAGGGGTAGGGAGAGAGATGGGGGAAGGGGTAGGGAGAGAGATGGGGGAAGGGGTAGGGAGAGAGATGGGGGAAGGGGTAGGGAGAGAGATGGGGGAAGGGGTAGGGAGAGAGATGGGGGAAGGGGTAGGGAGAGAGATGGGGGAAGGGGTAGGGAGAGAGATGGGGGAAGGGGTAGGGAGAGAGATGGGGGAAGGGGTAGGGAGAGAGATGGGGGAAGGGGTAGGGAGAGAGATGGGGGAAGGGGTAAGGAGAGAGATGGGGGAAGGGGTAGGGAGAGAGATGGGGGAAGGGGTAGGGAGAGAGATGGGGGAAGGGGTAGGGAGAGAGATGGGGGAAGGGGTAGGGAGAGAGATGGGGGAAGGGGTAGGGAGAGAGATGGGGGAAGGGGTAGGGAGAGAGATGGGGGAAGGAGGGGGAGGGAGTGGGTGGATGGGGGGGTGGGAGAAAGAGAGAGGAAAGGCGTGGGGGCAAGGAAGAAAGGCAGAGAGTGGGAATGGGAGAGGGAGACCGGGAAGGGGAATTTGGGAAGCAGTGGGGAGGGAGGGAAAGACTGAGGGAAAGACACACACAGCAATATGATGTTCAGACATACATTACATGTACGCATGGTGATATGGTGCATCTTACTGGCAGGTATCATGAGTTACTGGTGCAGTAGCTGATACTACCATGCAAGCAATGGCACACTGAGCCTCCACATGGCTGTAACTACAAAGGAGGGAGGGGGAGGGGGCCCTGACACCCCCCACCCTCGCTCAGGGTGATTTCTCCTGTGCAGGCACTGAGCACATTGCTTCGCTTCTCCACATGACCCGGCCTAGCGCAGGCTGCAACTTACCCAGCGTTGATTTCCAGTGTTGGCTGCAGGATCTGTGCCCGCTCCTCGCTGGACTTGGCAAGCTGCTGTGTGCGCAGGAAATGCCGCGCGGCGCCCATCTCCAGCACGGTGACCATGGCAGGGTGAGTGTCCAACCGTGGCGTCAACTGGGGAATATACGAGCAAGGAAGCAAGTCTGTATTTGTTTAGCGACATAATCTAGACAAGAAACCGAGGCCGTGTCAGAATATTCACACTCTCAGCACACTAACTGAAGAGCAGGGGAGCTCTTCCCCAGTGTCGCTGCCAACATTCCTCTCCTAACCAGCATCACTGAAACAGATGATCTGCTCATTTATCTCATTAGAAATGCATAACACAATCTAAAGCAGCTGAGCTTCAATCTAAGATATCAGACAATCATTTAGTATTACTCCTAGTGCTATTTTTATGTGGGATTGTGCTAATGTTTATGAATCATGCAGGAACTGTATAAAGGGAGGGAAACAAGATGATGTGCTTTCATTATGTGGTTACACATTGGTGTCAGACTTGGCTCAGTGGGCAGCACTCTCACCAAGTCAGAAGGTTGTGGGTTCAAATCCCACTCCAGAGAATTGAGCACAAAATTCCGGCTGACACTCCCACTGAAAGAGTGCTGCACTGTCCGAGGTGCCGTCTTTCGGGTGAGATGTTAAACCGAGGCCCTGTCTGCCCTGAGATGGATGTTAAAGATCTCACGGCACTATTTTAAAGAACAGGGGAGTTCTCCCCGGTATCCTGACCAATATTTATCCCTCAATCAACATCACTAAAACAGATTATCTGATCATTATCACACTGCTGTGTATGGGATCTTGCTGTCTGTAAACTGGCTGCCATGTTTCTTACAACAGTGACTTCACTTCAAAAGGTACAAAAAGACAATCAGCACGGATTTGTTATGGAAAGGTTGTGTCTGACTAACATGATTGAATTTTTCAAAGAGGTAACAAGGAGTGTCAATGAGGGTCGTGCATTTGATGTAGTCTGTAAGGATTTTAGCAAGGCTTTTGATAAGGTCCCACATGACAGACTGGTCAGAAAAGTAAGAGCCCATGGGAACAAAGGGAAAGTGGCAAGTTGGTCCAAAATTGGCTCAGAGGCAGGAAGCAAAGGGTAATGGTCAGTGGGTTTTTTTGTGCATGGAAGGCTGTTTCCAGTGGGGTTCTATAGGTCCCTTGCTTTCTGTGGTTTATATCAATGATTTAAATTTAAATGTAGGGAGCATGATTAAGAAGTTTGCAAATGATACAAAAATTGGCCATGTAGTTGATAGTGAAGAAGAAAGCTGTAGACTGCAAGAAGGTATCAATGGACCGGTCAGGTGAACAGAAAGGTGGCAAATGGAGTTGAATCTGGAGGAGAGTGAGGTACTACATTTGGGGAGGACAAACAAGACAAGGGAATATACAATAAATGGTAGGATATGGAGAAGTGTAGAGGAACAGAGGAACCTTGGAGTGCATGTCCACAGATTCCTGGAGGTAGCAGGAGAGGTAGATAAGGCAGTTCAGAAGGTATATGGGATGCTTTCCTTTTATTAGCTGAGGCATAGAGTATAAGAGCAGGGAGGTTAGCTAGAACTGTATAATATGCTAGCTAGGCCACAGCTAGAGTGCTGCACACAGTTCTGCTCAATGCATCACAGGAAGGATGTGATCTCCCTGGACAGTCCAGAGTGGATTTACGAGGATATTGCCAGGAATGGAGAATTTTAGCTATGAGGAAAGATTGGATAGGCTGGAACCCAGGAGACAGAAGGGAGATTTAATTGAGGTGTATAAAATCATGAGGGGCCGAGAGAGAGTGCGTAGGAAAGAGCTATTTCCCTTAGCAGAGTGGTCAATAACTAGGGGGCAGAGATTTAAAGTAATGGGTGAAGGATTAGAGGGGAGTTGAGGAGAATGTTTTTCACCCAGAGGGTGGTGTGGGTCTGGAACTCACTGTCTGAAAGAGTGACAGAGGCAAAAATCCCCATCACATTTAAAAAATACTTGGATATGCCTTGAGGTGTCGTAGTTCACAGGGCTATGGGCCAAGAGCTGGAAAGTGGGATTTGGTTGGATAGTTCTTTTTCAGCTGACACCGACATGATGGGCTGAATGGCCTCCCTCTGTCCTGTAAATTTTTTATAGTCTTGTAGCTTGACAAACTCGCTGTCCAGGGTCAGGTGAAGAATAGCAGCTGCCTGATCGAGATAGCGAAAGATGATACTGCTCAACAATAGCATTAACGCTTACACTGGTTCTTACATCCTGCTGCTGTTTTAGGGTTCAGACCTGGTCCCTGTGCTCAATGTCAAACAGGAGCAGTCTGCATCGTTAAACCCTCTGACTGGGTTTCATCATCACAGGAAAGTGTGCACATTACAGTCAGAGGGGATGCAGCTGAACAGGTGGTTAAGTTTGTACATCTTGGTGGGTTCGTGTCAGAGAATGGGAGCTGTGAAAAGCAGCAGAGGAAAGTTAGTTGAGAGGAATACTGCGATTATCCAGGACAGAGAATCAGGAAAGATACAAGAACCTGGTTTGGACATTAAACAACATTTCTACAAAAGATCCAGGAGTGACCGTGATGGCTCAAATTTAGGAACAGGAATAGGCCATTCAGCCCCTCGAGCCTGTTCTGCTGTTCAATGAGATCATGGCTGATCTGCATCTTAGTTCCATTCACCTGCCTTGCTCCATTTTCCTTAATACCCTTGTCCAGCAAAAACTGATCGATCTCAGGTTTAAAATCAATAACAGGGCTAGCATCTTCATTGATAGGATGGGAGTGTCACTGGCAAGGCTAGTATTTATTGCCCATCCCTAATAGTCCATCTGGTGTAGGTACACCATAATGCTGCTAAGGAGGGAGTTCCAGATTCTGACCCAGCGACAGTGAAGGAACGTCGATATAGCTCCAAGTCAGGATGGTGCGTGGCTTGGAGGGGAACTTGCAGGTGGTGGTGTTCCCATGTGTCTGCTGCCCTTGTCCTTCTAGTTGGTAGAGGTCACAGATTTGGAAGATGCTGTCTAAGGAGCCTTGGTGCATTGCTGCAGTGCATCTTGTAGATGGTACACACTGCTGCCACTGTGCGTCGTTGGTGGAGGGAGTGAATGTTTGTAGATGGTGTGCCAATCAAGCAGGCTGCTTTGTCCTGGATGGTGTCAAGCTTCTTGAGTGTTGTTGGAGCTGCACCCATCCAGGCAAGTGGAGAGTATTCCATCACACTCCTGACGTGTGCCTTGTAGATGGTGGACAGGCACTGGGGAGTCAGGAGGTGAGTTACTTGCTGCAGGATTCCTAGCCTCTGACCTGCCCTTGTAGCCACGGTATTTATGTGGCTCATTCAGTTAAGTTCCTGGTCAATGGTAACAGCCAGAATGTGGATGGGGTGATTCAGCGATGGCAATGCCATTGAACATCAAGGGGAGATGGTTAGATTCTCTCTTGTTCAAGATGGACATTGCCTGGCACTTGCGTGGCGCAAATGTTACTTGCCACTTCCCAGCCCAAGCCTGGATATTGTCCAGGTCTTGCTGCATATGGACATAGGCTGCTTCAGTATCTGAGGAGTCACAAATGGTGAACATTGTGCAATCATCACCAAATATCCCACTTCTGACCTTATGATGGAGGGAAGGTCATTGATGAAGTGGCTGAAGATGGTTGGGCCTAGGACACTACCCTGAGGAACTCCTGCAGCGATGTCCTGGGGCTGAGATGATTGACCTCCAACAACCACAACCAGTGCAGAGTTCCACACATCTACCCTTTGTGTGAAGAAGTGTTTCCTAACATCTCTCCTGGATGGCCTGGCTCTATTTTAATGTTATGTCCTCTTGCCCTAGACTCCCCTGCCAGCAGAAAAAGTTTCCCTTTATCAACCTTGTCAATTCCTTTCAAGATACTAAAAACCTCAATCAAATTGCCCCTTATCCTTCTATATTCCAAAGAACACAAGCGTAGTTTATGTAATCTCTTTTGGGGTATGTCTGAAGAACAGAAAAAGCTGTAACACCTTCTATGGCTGTGCACACAGAGCAAGATGACCAGGAGGACAAAGCAACTGCTGGATAGACAATGTCAATAGTGACTTGTCACAGAAAGGGATTCACAGGATTGTAACAACCAGACTGGTTGAGAACCAACAGTGCTGGGAATTCACTCAACCCGCTTGTTGCTGCTGACCAGACAGACAGACAGGGATTGCGTCGTAGTTTCATCACCTTAATATTCGTCACTCGTTCTCCAAGTACATTCCTCATCCACGCCACAAGCCCCTCAGCCTCTGACTCAGACAGTCGCTCCGTCACTGTGAAAGGAGAAACAATTACCATCGCTGTGACAAAGTTACTGAAGTACAGTTATTAAAGAAACAACGTTTCTGTAGTTTACTCCCCGGGTGTTTTTTAAAAAAAGTTACATGCATTCCCTTCATGTATCATTCCTTGTTTGAGGTAGATTCCACCACCTTTTGGGGGTGGGTGAGAAAACAGAAATATCCACCCACACAGACACACAGCAGAGGCTGCAAACACACCCATTACGATGGGCCGAAGGGCCTGTTTCGATGCTGTATAACTCTATGACACGCAGACACACAGCACATGCTGTAGACACACCCACCTAGACACACAGCAGGGGCTGCAAACACACCCAACCAGACACACAGTGCGGGCTGCAAACACACCCACCCAGACACACAGCGCGGGCTGCAAACACACCCACCCAGACACACAGCAGGGGCTGCAAACACACCCACCCAGACACACAGCAGGGGCTGCAAACACACCCACCCAGACACACAGCGCGGGCTGCAAACACACCCACCCAGACACACAGCGCGGGCTGCAAACACACCCACCCAGACACACAGCGCGGGCTGCAAACACACCCACCCAGACACACAGCGCGGGCTGCAAACACACCCACCCAGACACACAGCGCGGGCTGCAAACACACCCACCCAGACACACAGTGCGGGCTGCAAACACACCCACCCAGACACACAGCGCGGGCTGCAAACACACCCACCCAGACACACAGCAGGGGCTGCAAACACACCCACCCAGACACACAGCAGGGGCTGCAAACACACCCACCCAGACACACAGCGCGGGCTGCAAACACACCCACCCAGACACACAGCGCGGGCTGCAAACACACCCACCCAGACACACAGCGCGGGCTGCAAACACACCCACCCAGACACACAGCGCGGGCTGCAAACACACCCACCCAGACACACAGCGCGGGCTGCAAACACACCCACCCAGACACACAGCGCGGGCTGCAAACACACCCACCCAGATACACAGCGCGGGCTGCAAACACACCCACCCAGATACACAGCGCGGGCTGCAAACACACCACCCAGATACACAGCGCGGGCAGCAAACACACCCACCCAGATACACAGCGCGGGCTGCAAACACACCCACCCAGATACACAGCGCGGGCAGCAAACACACCCACCCAGACACACAGCGCGGGCTGCAAACACACCCACCCAGATACACAGCGCGGGCTGCAAACACACCCACCCAGATACACAGCGCGGGCTGCAAACACACCACCCAGATACACAGCGCGGGCAGCAAACACACCCACCCAGATACACAGCGCGGGCTGCAAACACACCCACCCAGATACACAGCGCGGGCAGCAAACACACCCACCCAGACACACAGCGCGAGCAGCAAACACACCCACCCAGATACACAGCGCGGGCTGCAAACACACCCACCCAGATACACAGCGCAGGCTGCAAACACACAGTAGCAGAGTAAGACACATACACACACCAACAAAATGAGAGATCCGGTGTTACCTCCCCAGGACAGTAATCACCATTTGGGTTTCAGACAAGTGACCCTTCTACCGGGCACCGTACCTGGTCTGCTTTCCTCATACTTCTCCTCCTTATAATGATCTACCACAATATCAGTCTCCACAGAAATCAGCTTCTTCTTGTCAAACTCCCTCAGATGTAACAGAGTCAGTTCATCAAACTGGTCGTAGCAAAAGAGAACCTACCAGAAGCATCCAGGAGAGAAGAGGATTAGTTTAAAACACACCCACAAAGCGTTATACGGAAGCACCGAGAGTCTGAATATCAAATCAAACACTGTCCTCTGGCTGGCTCAGTGGGTAATGATCCATGTGGATTGGGAAAATCACCTGGTCAGTCTCGGGATTGTGTGGGGAGGCCGGGGGAGGATATAATTGGCCTAAACCTCTTGCGGTAAGGGACTGGGGAGTGAGCGGGGCTGGGTAAGGAAAATCAGGCAGGGTCCACATCTGACCGTCATGTAGACTCTCATTTGCTGCATCGCTAAGAGGCCTGCTGGGTGAGGACAGAGCGTGAGCCTCACTTACAAGGAGGTAAAGACCCGCTACCCGACCTGAACCCGATGGGACCCGACGACGTGTCGGGTTTAGGTCGGGTCGCACTTCTGGGTCCGGCTTTCGGGCCGGGGTCGGGTCGGACATGCTCTATCACAGGTAAGTGGCTCCACTGTTAATGTAATTTTTTGACTAGAAAGGTGGTTTTGTTACAGTTTTTTTAAGCTTGTGTAGATCAGCAACAAAGTGAAAAATGGAAGGTAGGTTAACTGATGGTCGGGTCGGGCGCGGGAAAAAATGGAAGGTCTCGGGCTGGGTCAGATGTGGTTCTGTCGGGTTTTTTTTTTGCAGACCCGAGATGAGCTTTACAAGGAAGGGCTGCAGCGAAGCATCACTCTGCTGGAGGTGAACACAGGGTTTCTGTTTATGTTGTCTCCTATCAGTGCAGCTGAACAGAATGACAGTGTCAATGAAAAACTCAATTAGTAAAGTCAATAGCAAGCAAGGAAATCTAATACAGACGCCCGGGTTCACAACATTCCCACCTTCAGATAGAATGAGCTGCAACAGTAAAGGTATGGTTCGCAAACTGCTGACTGCAAGCTCTCCCACTCCTCACCTCCATTTCCTTCTTCTTCATGGCTTCAAAATATGGTGAATATTCTGCCAAGTGACGGTTTGGGGCACACAGGTAATAAATATTCCGGCTCCCTGCTTTCATCCGGTTGCCATACTCAGCTAGACTGGTCACCTGACCCGCTGGCAAAGCAGATGATTCGAATCTCAGCAGTTTTCCAATATCCTCCTGAACACACAACAGAGTCAATTAAAAGTAGGAACTCAGCCTCAGTCAAGACTAGACATCCTCAATAGCCTCGTTTACTGCTTAACTCAACAATTTCAATCGCAAAACTGACTGGACTGCACAGTACAGAGCTCAACCCCGCAGGCCAGAAGACTTCAGCTTAAACTCATGGTCTGTGTTTCATTAGCTGATGTGATCTCGAGCACTAGAATGAGCTCAGCATTCTGAGCTGGGTTGGGTCCCACGCCGTGTGTCTGTGCAGTGCCCAAGTGTAAACCTGGAGTGTCGCGAGGTCCAGGTCCAGCTATCAAAGTGCACAGACAGGGTAGCAGGAGCACAGGGTCTGGATCCAAAAAGCACTCTGTAAGACCAGGAGGCTGTTGCTGCACAGGAGGCCATTCGGCTCATCATGGCTGTGATAGCTCTTTGTTAGAGAAATTCAAAACTAATTCCATCTCCACCCCTTTCATCCTCACAGCCTGTTATCTCCCTGTGCTTCAAATATTTATTGTGATCCCTTAAAGCAGTCACTGCTTCAACCACTCCCTGCAGCAAAGCATTCCAACAACTCTGTGTAAAGAAACTCCTTCAAATAACAGAAAAGCAGAATTTTTTTTTTTAAAAAGATGTGAAACTTGTAAATGTTGATGTTCAGAGAGACTTGTACTTGTACATGGAACACAAAGTTAACCTGCAGGTACAGCAAGCAATTAGGAAAGCAAATGGCATGTTGGCCTTTATTGCAAGAGTACAAGAATAAGGAAATCTTGCTATAATTGTACAGGGCTTTGGTGAGACTGCATCTGGGACACTGTGTGCAGTTTTGGTTTCCATACTTGCCTTGGAGGTGGCACAGCAAAGGTTCACTAAATTGGTCCCTGGGATGAGAGGGTTGTCCCATGATAAGAGGCTGTGTAAATTGGGCCTATACTCTCTGGAGTTTAGAAGAATGAGAGGTGATCTCATTGAAACATACAAAATTCTGAAGGGGGTTAACAGGGTAGACACTGAGAAGTTGTTTCCCCTGGCTGGGCAATCCAGAACACGGGGGCACAGTCTCAGGATAAGGGGCTGATCATTTAGGACTGAGATGAGGAGAAATGTCATCACTCAAAGGGTTGTGAATCTTGGGAATTTTCTACTCTGGAGGGTTGTGGATGCTCCATCGTTGAGTATATTTAAGGCTGAGATAGATAGATTTTTGGTCTCTCAGGGAATCAACGGATATGGGGAGTGGGTGGGAATATGGAGTTGAGGCAAAAGATCAGCCACGATCGTATTGAATGGGAGAGCAGGCTTGAGGGGCCGAATGGTCTACTCCTGTTCCTATATCTTATGTTCTTAATCTCTCTCCTCATTCTCTCTGATAAATATCAATTGTTCACTAACCAGAGGAACCAGCCTTTCCCTATCAAAACTCTTCATTTTAAAAATCTCGATTGAATCTGCCCTTCGGCATCTCTGTTCCAGTGGAAACAGTCCAAATATCTTAAGCCTCTTCTCAGAGTTACAGTTCCTCCATCCCTGGTGTCAACCTGACGAATCTTCACTGTACACTCTCCACAGATTTAATGCCCTTTCTAAAACTGGGCCCAGAATAGCGCAAAGTCTCTAATTGTGGTCTCACTAACAGTTTATCCAAATTTATCATTTCATAGAATCTTATAGCACAGAAGGAGGCCATTTAGCCCATCGTGCCTGTGCTGGCTATTTGAAAGAGCTATCCAATTAGACCCACTCCCTCTGCTCTATCCCCACAGCCCTGCAAATTTTTCAGTATTTATTCAATTCCATGTTGAAAGTTATAAATCTGCAACCATCACTTTTTCAGGCAAAGTGTTCCAGATCATAATAACTCTCTCATTACCCTTTTAACACCACACCCCAATTATAAAACCTAAAACCCTGGCAGCCTTTCTTTTCTTTTTATCTAGCTGCACTCGCACATTCAGGGAATTGGGAATTTGAACCAACAGGTCCCTCTACTCCTCTACACCCTTCAGCATCTCCCCATTAAGTGTCCACATCCAACCTTGATTTTTCCTCAGTTAACCATCTGTCTACTTGACCCACGCAATTGTGTGTCTTCCCTGAAGGCTTTTACAGCCCTTCTCACCGACAAACCCATAAATTCCATGTAATCAGTAATTTTGAGATATCAGCCCCTGAAGCCAAGTCCAAATCATTGAACACATGGAGAGATCGAGCTGCTCAGGCAGGGCTGAAACACCACAGAGGAAAAAAAAAATCAGAAAAAAATACAGATCTCTGCCCCATATCGAACCCAATCAGGAATTTCAGTCATACTCTCTCTGCCATTAAATCGAGATTCCCACACCAGCAAACCTTCACATCCTGCTCAGCAGTCGTCACAATCCCCTCACGTATGAACAATCCGTAATCCTCATAGAACTTAATGAACTTTTCAGGCTCTTTTTTCCCTTGGTCCAGCAAGAATTTGATCAGTCGTTGCTGGAGAACATCTCGCAGCTTCCTGCAGACAACACAGACCAATGGGTTATACAGGAATGCAGGTCCACAAGCTATACAGATCTAGGCAGGACAGAGGCCCAGGAGGTTCATGAGCTGCAGCTCCTCTCCCTGTAAATGCATTGACTAGTGAGATACTGAACGAGGCAGTGAAGGTAAGTCACCAGCCTGCAATGAGGCAGCTGATCCCAGCAGGGGGCAGCAGTGAGACCTATACAATTACACTCTAGTTTTCCCAGCTGGATGATTGCAACCGATACTCAGTCTTTCCTGCCGGAAGGTGCACAATCAGGCATCAGGTGAGAACAGGGCGAGGATTAGCTGAGATGGCCGTCACTATCTCATCTCTCCCTCCATAGGTCTCAAAACAAGGCTGTAACTTGGGGAGGGGACTAGAGGGAATGTCAGTATCTGCAGAAGCATCACAGCCTTATATATAAAACAGATACCCTGGACTGAATTACAGACTGAAATCCACTCAATGGGTTCATGGGTCTATACATCGAATAATCAATACCCAGAAATTAGTCCCATCCAGGACAAAGCAGCCTGCTTGCTCCGCACCCCATCCAGTCCCTCCACCACTGATGCACAGTGGCAGCAGTGTGTACCATCTACAAGAAGCACTGCAGCAACTCAGCAAGGTTCCTTTGACAGCACCTTCCAAACCCGCGACCTCTACCACATAAAAGGACAAGGGCAGCAGATGCATGGGAACACCACCACCTGCAAGATGTCTGATTGTGTATCTACTGACATGAAAGACTGAGTATTGGTTACAATCATCCAGCAAGTTCCCCTTCAAGTCACACACCATCCTGACTTGGAACTATATCGCCGTTCCTTCACGGTCGCTGGGTCAAAATCCTGGAACTCCCTTCCTAACAACAACGTGGATGTACCTGCCTCACATGGACTGCAGCGGTTCAAGAAGGCAGCTCACCACCACCTTCTCAAGGGCAATTAGAGATGGGAAATAAATGCTGGCCTAGCCAGCAAGGCCCAATCCCGTCAATGAATAAAAAGTTACAGGCTGGAATCTAAAGGAGGGATTCGGGGGGTTGGGGTGGTTTATATATAGAATAATTGATGCCCGGGAGTGAGTTTTTTTTCAATTCTTTACAGACTGGAATCTAAAGGAAAGGTTTAAGGTTTCAGTCACTCAGCACTTGGTTCTAGTTCCAGTTTCAGTCTCACATTCTAACCCTGCATACCTGATGAGTACACTCTCCTGTAACAGCTCTCTGCTGAGGTTCAATGGAATATCCTCACTGTCAACAACCCCTGCAATAAGCACAAAAGCAGAAGAAGTGGTATGAAAAACACATTTAATATTACTGCTCATTGGAAAACACAGCAGTTAGGGGCATGGAGGCAGTGCAGGTTAAGGCACTTGCAGTCTCTGTAAAACACTCTGAACTTTTCATCCATTGGCTTTAGGCCACAGGCTGGCACCTGGATTATTAAAGGGAATAAAGAAGGCGAGGGGAAAAACCTGCAGGGTGGAATCTTCAGAAGGGAGGAAAATAATCTCGAGGGCCCTGTGACTCTGGCTCAAAGCTCAACTAAACTTTTTATTGCTCCCCGGACAGGGTAAAACCCCAGTGAGGGTCCCGGACAGGGTAAAACCCCAGTGAGGGTCCCCGGACAGGTTAAAAACCCAGTGAGGGTCCCCGGACAGGTTAAAAACCCAGTGAGGGTCCCCGGACAGGTTAAAAACCCAGTGAGGGTCCCCGGACAGGTTAAAAACCCAGTGAGGGTCCCCGGACAGGTTAAAAACCCAGTGAGGGTCCCCGGACAGGTTAAAAACCCAGTGAGGGTCCCCGGACAGGTTAAAAACCCAGTGAGGGTCCCCGGACAGGTTAAAAACCCAGTGAGGGTCCCCGGACAGGTTAAAAACCCAGTGAGGGTCCCCGGACAGGTTAAAAACCCAGTGAGGGTCCCGGGACAGGGTAAAACCCCAGTGAGGGTCCCGGGACAGGGTAAAACCCCAGTGAGGGTCCCGGGACAGGGTAAAACCCCAGTGAGGGTCCCGGGACAGGGTAAAACTCATGAGGGTCCCGGGACAGGGTAAAACCCCAGTGAGGGTCCCGGGACAGGGTAAAACCCCAGTGAGGGTCCCCAGACAGGGTAAAACCCATGAGGGTCCCGGGACAGGGTAAAACCCCAGTGAGGGTCCCCGGACAGGTTAAAAACCCAGTGAGGGTCCCCGGACAGGTTAAAAACCCAGTGAGGGTCCCCGGACAGGTTAAAAACCCAGTGAGGGTCCCCGGACAGGTTAAAAACCCAGTGTGGGTCCCGGGACAGGGTAAAACCCCAGTGAGGGTCCCCGGACAGGGTAAAACCCCAGTGAGGGTCCCGGACAGGGTAAAACCCCAGTGAGGGTCCCCGGACAGGGTAAAACCCCAGTGAGGGTCCCCGGACAGGTTAAAAACCCAGTGAGGGTCCCCGGACAGGTTAAAAACCCAGTGAGGGTCCCCGGACAGGTTAAAAACCCAGTGAGGGTCCCCGGACAGGTTAAAAACCCAGTGAGGGTCCCCGGACAGGTTAAAAACCCAGTGAGGGTCCCCGGACAGGTTAAAAACCCAGTGAGGGTCCCCGGACAGGTTAAAAACCCAGTGAGGGTCCCCGGACAGGTTAAAAACCCAGTGAGGGTCCCCGGACAGGTTAAAAACCCAGTGAGGGTCCCCGGACAGGTTAAAAACCCAGTGAGGGTCCCGGGACAGGGTAAAACCCCAGTGAGGGTCCCGGGACAGGGTAAAACCCCAGTGAGGGTCCCGGGACAGGGTAAAACTCATGAGGGTCCCGGGACAGGGTAAAACCCCAGTGAGGGTCCCGGGACAGGGTAAAACCCCAGTGAGGGTCCCCAGACAGGGTAAAACCCATGAGGGTCCCGGGACAGGGTAAAACCCCAGTGAGGGTCCCCGGACAGGTTAAAAACCCAGTGAGGGTCCCCGGACAGGTTAAAAACCCAGTGAGGGTCCCCGGACAGGTTAAAAACCCAGTGAGGGTCCCCGGACAGGTTAAAAACCCAGTGAGGGTCCCCGGAAAGGTTAAAAACCCAGTGAGGGTCCCGGGACAGGGTAAAACTCATGAGGGTCCCGGGACAGGGTAAAACCCCAGTGAGGGTCCCCGGACAGGGTAAAACCCCAGTGAGGGTCCCCGGACAGGGTAAAACCCCAGTGAGGGTCCCCGGACAGGGTAAAACCCCAGTGAGGGTCCCCGGACAGGGTAAAACCCCAGTGAGGGTGCCGGGACAGGGTAAAACCCCAGTGAGGGTCCCGGGACAGGGTAAAACTCATGAGGGTCCCGGGACAGGGTAAAACTCATGAGGGTCCCGGGACAGGGTAAAACCCCAGTGAGGGTCCCCGGACAGGTTAAAAACCCAGTGAGGGTCCCCGGACAGGTTAAAAACCCAGTGAGGGTCCCCGGACAGGTTAAAAACCCAGTGAGGGTCCCCGGACAGGTTAAAAACCCAGTGAGGGTCCCCGGACAGGTTAAAAACCCAGTGAGGGTCCCCGGACAGGTTAAAAACCCAGTGAGGGTCCCCGGACAGGTTAAAAACCCAGTGAGGGTCCCCGGACAGGTTAAAAACCCAGTGAGGGTCCCCGGACAGGTTAAAAACCCAGTGAGGGTCCCGGGACAGGGTAAAACCCCAGTGAGGGTCCCGGGACAGGGTAAAACCCCAGTGAGGGTCCCGGGACAGGGTAAAACTCATGAGGGTCCCGGGACAGGGTAAAACCCCAGTGAGGGTCCCGGGACAGGGTAAAACCCCAGTGAGGGTCCCCAGACAGGGTAAAACCCATGAGGGTCCCGGGACAGGGTAAAACCCCAGTGAGGGTCCCCGGACAGGTTAAAAACCCAGTGAGGGTCCCCGGACAGGTTAAAAACCCAGTGAGGGTCCCCGGACAGGTTAAAAACCCAGTGAGGGTCCCCGGAAAGGTTAAAAACCCAGTGAGGGTCCCGGGACAGGGTAAAACTCATGAGGGTCCCGGGACAGGGTAAAACCCCAGTGAGGGTCCCCGGACAGGGTAAAACCCCAGTGAGGGTCCCCGGACAGGGTAAAACCCCAGTGAGGGTCCCCGGACAGGGTAAAACCCCAGTGAGGGTCCCCGGACAGGGTAAAACCCCAGTGAGGGTCCCCGGACAGGGTAAAACCCCAGAGGGTCCCCGGACAGGGTAAAACCCCAGTGAGGGTCCCCGGACAGGGTAAAACCCCAGTGAGGGTCCCGGGACAGGGTAAAACTCATGAGGGTCCCGGGACAGGGTAAAACCCCAGTGAGGGTCCCGGGACAGGGTAAAACTCATGAGGGTCCCGGGACAGGGTAAAACCCCAGTGAGGGTCCCCAGACAGGGTAAAACCCATGAGGGTCCCGGGACAGGGTAAAACCCCAGTGAGGGTCCCCGGACAGGGTAAAACCCCAGTGAGGGTCCCGGGACAGGGTAAAACCCATGAGGGTCCCGGGACAGGGTAAAACCCCAGTGAGGGTCCCGGGACAGGGTAAAACCCCAGTGAGGGTCCCGGTACAGGGTAAAACCCCAGTGAGGGTCCCGGGACAGGGTAAAACCCCAGTGAGGATCTCGGGACAGGGTAAATCCCCAGTGAGGGTCCCCGGACAGGGTAAAACTCATGAGGGTCCCGGGACAAGGTAAAACCCCAGTGAAGGTCCCGGGACAGGGTAAAACCCCAGTGAAGGTCCCGGGACAGGGTAAAACCCCAGTGAGGGTCCCAGGACAGGGTAATGCCCCTGGAGACCCAGAGTTCATCCACCTGTCTGGAATCAACGCTCTGCTGTGATTCCTCCCATGGTACAACAGCTGTCAGCACTCTCTCTCCAAGACAGGCACATGATGACCTGCTTATGGTACTGGAGGCCAACCTTGAGGCGATAAAGGCAGAAAATACAATGATGGGTTAAGCGAGGGAGGGGCAGACAGACCTGAACAGGTAATACTCTTGCCTGACAGGTCTATTCAATGAACAATTGTTGAAGCTCTGACTACAGTGACTGGTAATAGACTGGCACGGAATCTAATGCCCGACACTCACCACGTAGAAATCGGAGCCACTTGGGCAGGATGTCGCTGGCTTTAGTTTGGATCAACACTTTCCGGCTGTACAACGCCACACTGGACCCCATCTCTCTGCTCACATCGAACATACTTGGCTTCTACACAGCCAAAGGGAAGAAAAAAACCTCAGAGTAAAAGGCTCTCACTGTGCCCCTTGATCCAGGATAACCTGCTCTGATTTCTTCATGCCAATTTATTTGGGGATAGTTGAAATTCGCCATGATTTTTATTCTGTTACTTATTTCATAAATATGCCCATAATTCAGACTAATGCGCTTGTGCAGTACTGAGGGAATGCTGCACTGTCAGAGGTGCTGTTTTTCAGATAGGATGTTAAACTGAGGCCCCATCTGCCCTCTCAGGTGGATGCGTAGGATCCTGTGACACTACTGGAAGAGCAGGGGAGTTTTCCCTGGTGTCCTGGCCGATATTTGTCCTGAACCAACATCACAAAAAAAAATTATCTGGTCATTATCATATTGTTGTTTTGTGGGAGCTTGCTGTGCACAAATTGACTGCTGCATTTCCTACATTACTAGTCAGTACAGTTCAAGAAGTACTTCTTTGGCCGTAAAGTACTTTGGGACATCCTCAGGCTGTGAAAGACGCTATAGAAATGCAACTCTTTTTTCACTTCTACATTTCCAAGAGACTCAATGGTGCTATAATAAACACAAGCCTTTCTCGGCTAACCAGCTCTATGCTATTAAATGAAAAGAATACTTAACAGAAGTGAAGGGTTGCAGACTGCGGGAGGTATTCGCTGTACTGGGGAGGGAATTACTGCGCGATGTAGAAGTGGAGTTATGAGCTGACCTGACTTTGACCAGCACCACTTACCATGTCTGGCACATAGAAGATGCTGCGAATGTTGAGCGGGGCATCAGTGCGGTAATGGAGGACGTAACGCGGTTTGTCGTAAGCCTTTGTGACATAGCGGTAGAATTCCTCGTGCTGCCACTCACTGATCTCCTTTGGATCCATCATCCACAGAGCCTGAGAGTGACAGACACTCCCTCAAATTAGTCTACTCGGTAAAACTGTCATTCAGATTACTCACTTCCCTGCACCCCTCCCCACCAAAAATTAACCCCTTCACTTACTCACTGATACCAACCCATCAGCCAATCTCCTTCCCTTTCCCAGCAGAGTTAATGGTTTCAGCTTCAATGCTACTGCCACCTTGCAACTCAGCCCCCAGCATGCATTATTTTCTCATCTGATTCGACAGCGAAAGTCTGCTTCACAAAATCATCACTCTGTGAAGCAGCTCAGTCTGCTTTCTATTCCCATTGGGTAAAGAGGCAGCTTCATCCACTCACCTGGAGTGTGTTCAATCTGCGCCCATTCAAGTAGATCGGGAAACTGACAAAGTTGCTGTATTTGTTCACCACCTCTGGAATACAAACCAAGTGCAGAGTTAAACCTGTTCACCAGCTCCAACACAGTCATTACAACATAGGTAGGAACTCACTCTGCACTTTTCTACACTTGTGATCACTATCCAGCCAGATACTCGGCTGCAATAACCGCATGACAGAATATTGTAGAAACTTACAGCACAGAGGAGGCCATTTGGTCCATCATGTCTCTGCTGACTCTTTGCAAGAGCAGTCATGCTTAGTCTCTCATCCCTGCTTTTGTCCATAACCTCGGAAGTTCCTCATCAAGTACCTGCCCAACTGCCTTTTCAAATTATTTATGGAATCGGCTTCCATCATCTTTTCAAGTCAAGCATTCCAAATCCAGACAACTTTCCAAGTGGGAGCATATTTTTCCTCATCTCCCCTTGAGATCTTTTTCTCCACCAAAACATCTCATCATTTTGAAATCCTCTATTAGGTTACCTCTTAACTTTCTCACAGACTGACAATCTCTGTCTCAAAGAACAGCCACATGTACAAATTACCCTAGTGCTGTAAGGCAGAACAACAGGAAGAAAGAAACGGCAACAAATGGCGCAGAAATTGCACCAGGTCTGACTGTAAACAGCAGTTTTGGGTTTCTCCATGTTTATCTGTTCTGGTATTTTTTCACCTCTCACCTCTAACCCGATCTTCACTTGCAAACTCCTTGCAATCCTCCTTTAAGTGGATGACGATCTTGGTTCCTGGCTTCACCCCAGTGGCTTCAGCAATTTCAAACATTCCCGAGCTGCAGATGCAGAGGCCAGACCGTCAGCAACACAGCATCATTACATGTCACTGCTTTGAGAACCTACTCCGACATGCCCCTCACCGCCCGACACGCCCTTCGCCGCCCAACACGCCCCTCACTGACATTGTATAAATTGTGGAGGTGGGAAAGTGTAGTTTCCTCACCCGTCAGAGGCCCATTTATATGCCATGCTGCCACTCTCTACCGCCTGTGTGTACACCTCTACTTTATCAGCCACCATGAACACAGAGTAGAATCCAACCCCAAATTGCCCAATGATTCCAGTGCCAGTCTCCGACTGGATCTGCAAAGCCTCCAGGAAAGCCTAGGATCAACAAGAAAGAAAAGAGAATCGTTAAAAGAAAGTCTACTCGCAAAGGAGGAAATCAACCAAATATATTCAACATGTTATACCTAGAATCAAACAGACAATCACAGCAATCACATTTACAACAGCTGTAATTTATAGAATGAAACAGCACAGGAGGCTATTCAGCCCATCGTGCCTGTAGTGGCTCTTTGAAAAAGCTATCCAATTAGTCCCACTCCCCTGCTCTTTCCCCATTGTCCTGCAAATATTTCCTGTTCACGTGTTTCTCCGATTCTCTTTTGAAAGTTATTATTGAATCTGCTTCCACCACCCTTTCTGACAGCGCATTCCAGATCACAACAACTCACTGTGTAAAAAAAAAATAGCATCTCCTCCCTGTTCCTTTTGAAAAGATAATATAAAAATTGGTACATAATGAATTCAATTCCAGAAGCAGGTGAACTTCCAGAAGCCCAGCCTGTCGTTACATGGCTGACTGTACAGAAGTTACAAAGTGATATTAAAAAGCTAAGACTTAACCAGAAAAGCCCCAGATTCAATTCCTGGGTTCTTCTCATGCAGCTGCTCCTAGCAGCAGTGAGAGGTGCTGCACTGCCTTTAATGTCCCTGGGCCAGAATGGTTGTGGGGAGGCAGCCTGGATTCCTGTCCCTGCTCACTATCCTGTTCAAACGCACCTAGGTGATACCAGTGAGGCAGGATTAGGCCAGACAGTGATGACCCCACAACTGAATAGCAGACATGGCCTGTCAGGCTCACAAGCGGCCAATTGTGTAAGGTCACAGGGACCAGTCAGCGCTGTGGAACAATACCCAGCCAAACACAAGTTTCTTTGAGAGAGATGGGGAGAAGATTGGAGAGGAGAAAGGAGATGGGCCATGGTTTTAGAGAGCGAAAGAAAAATAAACCAACTCCAAGATTTTCCAACCTTAGATCCGGAATGTGCGATTGTTCCCAAATTCTGAACGAGTTCTTCCCTGGTCATCCCTATGCCAGTGTCCTGTGACGGGAGGAAATACATTAACACTGTTAAAACAGGGGCTTGGTGTCAGAATTACTTTTCTCAGTATTACTCTGCATTAGTAACCATGTTTTACAGAATCCACTGGGAAAGATTGAGTGCAGCAGTCCCATTTCCCACCAGAGGAAATACTTTCTCCATACTGACACTTTCCAATCCTTGTAACATTTTAAACACCTCGATTAGATCACTCCTCAACCTTCTAAAAACAGGCAAATACAAACCAAGTTTGTGACCTGTCCTGATAATTCAACCCTTTTAACCCTGGTGTAATTCTGGTGAACCTGCACTGCACCCATTCCAAGGCCAATATATCCTTCAACAATATATCCTTCAGTGCTGGAAATACTCAGCAAGTCGGGCAGCACCTGTGGAGATAGAAACGTTAACGTTTCAGGTCGATGACCTATCGTCAGAACTGTAAGGTCATCGAACTGAAAGGTTAACTCTGTTTCTCTCTCCTGTTATGAAAGTGCTTCCTTTTTTTTGTTAAATATTTTGAGGACTCATTTAAATGGTGGAAATGGATCCATTTTGGAAGGCCGAAGATTGCATAGATGTTGGACTCTGTTTTTTGTTGAAAGTTCACTGAGAGGACAGTTGAGATGTTGTGTTTGAAAATAACTTTACTGGACATCACATGCCTTAAGATAAATAAACAGAAGCCTTGGTGATTTGGGGGAGATATTTACAGAGAAGTGACATGTCAAGATTTATGAGTGATCAGGAGGTTCTGACCTACTGTTTGGGGTTTCACTTCTGAGATATTGTTTTGGTTCAGCTGGGGTGCGGACTGTGTTTGAAAGCAGCTAGAGATCCACCTGCCAAGAGAAAAACACCCAGTTCATCTCTTTCTCTACCTTTTTAAAAAGACCCTGCGAATCCAGAGTGTGATAGCTGAAACTCCCTAACGCCACATTTCTCCTGGAAAGCCTATCAGACTATTTTCCGACATCTCCAGAATTAACTGCTCCAGAAAAGATCCCAGTGACCCATCTCCGTATACCCGAACGCCAGACCAAAAAGGACAGCTGACATCCTTACATATTTTCTCTTTTTTTTCCCCTCAAGAATTAGCAAGTATTTGGCCAAAGTTTTTTTGTCTCATTTTCTGTAAAAAACCTCTGCAGAGAGAATTTCTTTATTTTCTGTGTGAGCTTTTGTGTGGAGTATTTAAAAAGGGAACTTTCATATTTCAATCTGTGTGTTAATGCTTTGCTTTGTTACTGGTTAAGTCTTGTTTTATAATAAACTGATAATTTTGTTGTTTATTAAAAAAACCTGGTTGATTTTATTCTGGGATAAAAAGTAGAGTATATGATTGATCGGTAACTGGGTAAACATTTAAATAGATGTCGTGACCCGTGGAGAAATGGAACTAGAAAAGAAAGTGCACTCCTCCCGCCTCGGTTGTAACACTCCATAGATGCTGCCTAACCTGCTGAGTATTTCGAGCATTTTCTGTTTTTTGTTTCAGATTTCCAGCAGCTGCAGTATTTTGCTTTTGTACCAATACATTTTTCCTATGGTTGGGTGCCCAGAGCTGAAAGCTGTACACGAGATGGAGTCTCATCAAGGCTGTGTTCACTGAAGCATTACTTAAAAGGAAGCAGTGAGTGGCCCTACCTGGATGGCTAGGGTTCCCTTCTCCGTGTCACTCTGCAGGTGAAGTTCCAGTGGTCCCTGGTCCTGGCCACAGCTCACCTGTTTGTGGCGGAGCTTCTCAAGGGCATCACTTCCATTGGATATCAGCTCGCGAATAAATACCTAGGAAAGGTTAGGGAACAAATTAACAGGATAAAGAAGCATTTAAGCTGAGGCAGTGCAGAGACCCACAACATGCTTGAGACAATCTGAATTTGCAGCAATAAAACCAGCTTAGCACTGCTGGCTACTGAGTTTTTTTTAATCTTAGGAAAGAAGGGAGATTTTTCATTTCTTACCTCCTTCTCAGAGTACAAGGACCGGGCAACAATATCCAGAAGCTTCTTTGTCTCTGCTTGAAACTCATACTTGGAAAAAGATCCTGCAAAAAGAGCACAATATTTAAGAGAAGTCGAGGAGCAAACAGATTACAAGCACAAGTGGAGAGACTGGAGAAGCTGGAATTGTTCTCCTTAGAGCAGAGAAGGTTAAGGGGAGATTTGATAAAAATGATGAGGAGTTTTAAAAGTAAAAAAGGAGAAACTGCTGCTACTGTAACGCAGACCGCTCACCTTAGGGGACAGATTTAAGGTCATTGAAAAAGAATCGGGGGCAGGGGAGACAAAGGGGATTTTTAACACAGCGAGTTGTTACGATTTGGAATGTACTGCCTGAAATGGCAGTGGAAGCAGATTCAATAGTAACTTTTGTTCTAAATGTTGGTCTTTGTAATATGGTTATATTTTAAAATCTGTGATCTTGAGTGCAGTGTAAAATGGAGGAACCATGTGACCTCTTACTCTGCCCAGAGACAAGCCAGGGATCTTGGTTACCATGAAAACAAGGAACCCAGATCAAAGACCCTTTTGAAAGCAGGGTGCAAGGTTGTAAAACTGAAGGATAATAGGTTTCACCCTCTCAGATTCATTGATTTTAAACAGGAAGCCAGGGGCGCTAAAATGCAAATTCAAGTTGCAATGTTTAACATCTGGGAACAAAGGAAGGCCCAAGTGGTTTTGCTATGGTTAGACTTATGTTCTCTGAGAATTGTACAATTGTAACTTTTGATCTGGATAAATTCGAGGGGCTTTCCTCTGTCTGGAGGTTGAATGAAAGACCAGCAAGCAAAGCTGTGCAGCCAAAAGATAGAGAGACAGACAGACCAATGGGGTTTTTGGAGAAATCAGCTACTCTCAGATCACCGATACAGCAAAAGGTTGCTCTAACCAACCAAGTTCGAAAGTCGGGGTTTGCAGAGGAGAAAAGACCAACAGGGTCACCAGAGATTACCTTATTAACAGAAGTCCAGCCAAATGTGCTCAGAAGTAGTGAGCGAAGAGGATATTGGCTTTGAAAAGGACACTAGGAGATCAACCCATTGCAACTGGGAGGAGTTTGAAACTTTTAACTGCAAGGATACCTTTTCGATGAGAACACTATAGAACAAAAACATAGAACATAGAACAGTACAGCACAGTACAGGCACTTTAGCCCACGATGTTGTGCCAAACCTTTAACCTACTCTAAGATCAAACTACCTACATACCCTTCACTCTACTATCATCCATGTACCTATCCAAGAGTCGCTTAAATGTCCCTAATGTATCTGTTTCTACTACCACCGCTGGCAGTGCATTCCACGCACCCACCACTCTCTGTGTAAAGAACCTACCTCTGACATCTCCCCGAAACCTTCCTCCAATCACCTTAAAATTATGCCCCCTGGTGATAGCCCTTTCCGCCCTGGGAAAAAGTCTCTGGCTATCCACTCTATCTATGCCTCTCATCATCTTGTACCCCTCTATCAAGTCACCTCTCATCCTTCTTCGTTCCAATGAGAAAAGCCCTAGCACCCTCAACCTTTCTTCCTAAGACATGCCCTCCAGTCCAGGCAGCATCCTGGTAAATCTCCTCTGCACCCTCTCTAAAGCTTCCACATCCTTCCTATAATGAGGCGACCAGAACTGAACACAATATTCCAAGTGTGGGGTTTTTGAGTGTGTTAATCGTGTTCTAGCCATAGTCCCAAAGGGCCATAAGTATCTCTCTCCATTAGGAAACGACAATATAGCTTGAGGGTCACCACTCCGCAAGCATGGGGCATGGTGAGGAGGCAGGCCTCCATGAACTACCACAGGCAGTACGCTGTGCTGTTGCCGTCTTTTTTGCATCAAATGCTAGCCGCCTAGCTAACTGAGCTAACCGACACCCCACCCCCGAGTGTGTTAATAAGTTGATGGGAAATAACTTTCTCTGAAATTTAGTGCATTAGCTACCCAAGTACTGTTTAGTTAATGTTGATTTTTTAGTTTAATTGTTATAGTAAAAGACTTAAAATGTGAAATCTTGTTGTATAATTCTTTAATAGGTCTGGGGAGTTCATATCGCTTGGTTTAAAGTTAACAGCCTCTGAGGTTGTAACACTTTCAAGAGGGAATTGGATAAATACTTGAAAAAGAAAAGGAAAAGTTTACGGGGCTATGGCGAAAGAGCAGAGAAGTGGGATTAATTGGATAGCTCTACCAAAGAACCAGCACAGGCACGATGGGCCAAATGGCCTCCTTCTATGCTGCACCATTCTATGAAATGACTTTGTAAGTCACAGAAGGCAAGCTTGTAAGCTTTGGAACTCTGCAGAGACATCTATTCCACCTACCTTCCACATTCTCAGAATCAGTGATGATGTTATGTAATGACTCCTCCTCCTGGTTCTGTGCTGTCTGCGTGCTGTAAGGGCACCAGGAGAGAGAAACAGTAAGAGGGGCACGGACCTGGTGGTGACTCAAAAAGACTGAACACCGGAGGCTGGAAGTTTCTCTTCCTACAAAAATGACCAGAAATGAGATGTTAGCAAAAAAAAGAGAATTTCTATCCATGAAGAAATCTCAATTAACTTCCTCTGCTACAGGCAGAACAAATTCTAACTTTGATTTCCCCTCCCGTCACCCTGTCTGACTGCTCAGCTCCACAACCAAGGCTGCAGAATGCAACAAGTTTCAAGATTAAATAGTAATGTTGGCTTGTTGCTGATTCCAAACACTGCTCATCCAATCTGTAACTACACAAACCTCAGTTCAAATAAGTGTACAATTCTGTGAAGATTAGTGGTAGATCAGAAGATTGGACAGAATTTTTTTTCATCAATCTTTGCTGCATTTTAATGAGGAGGCAGAAATCAGAGTATGAGAGAAAGTTAGCTGAAATATAAAAACAGATAGTAAGAATTTCTACAAGTATTTAAATAGGAAAATAACTAAAGTGAATGTTAGTAACACAGGAGCAGGAGTAGGCCATTCAGCCCGTCGAGCTTGCTCCACCATTGAATTAGATCATGGCTGATCATCTACCTCAATGCCACTTTCCTGTGCTATCTCCATATCTCTTGATGTCATTAGTATCCAGATAGCTGTCGATTTCTGTCTTGAACATGCTCAATAATTGAGCTTCCACAACCCTCTGGGGTAGAGAATTCCAAAGATTCACCATCCTCTGAGTGAAGAAATTCCTCCTCATCTCAGTCTTAAAAGGCTTACCCTTTATTCTGAGACTGTGTCACCTGGTTCTAGACTCATCAGCCAGAGGAAACATCCTATCTACATCCACCCTGTCACACCTTATAAGAATTTTGTAAGTTCCAATGAGATCACTTCTCATTCTTCGTAACTCGAGAGAATACAGGCCCAGTTTCCTCAATCTTTCCTCATAAAACAATCCCACCATCCCAGGGATTAGTTTGATGAACCTCCGTTGCATTCTTGGCAAGTATATCCTTCCTTAGATGAGACCACCAAAACTGTACAAAATACTCCAGGTGCGGTCTCACCAAGGCTCTGTACAATTGCAGCAAGACTTCTTTACTCCTGTACTCAAATCCCCTTGTGATGAAGGCCAACATACCTTTTGCCTTCCTAATTACTTGCTGCACCTGCATGCTGGCTTTTAGTGACTCATGAACAAGGACACCCAGGTCCCTTTGGACATCAACACTTCCCAACCTCTCAACATTTAAGAATATTCTGTCTTTCTGTTTTTTCTACCAAAGTGAATCACTTCACACTTATTCACATTATATTCCATCTGCCATGTTCTTGCCCATTCACTTAGCCTGTCAAAATCCCCTCGAAGCCTCCTAGCATCCTCCTCACAACTTACATTCCCGCCTAGTTTTGTGTCATCAGCAAATTTGGAAATATTACATTTGGTCCCCACATCCAAATCATTTATATAGATTGTGAACAGCTGTGGCCCCAGCACTATCCTTGCGATACCCCATGAGTAACAACCTGCCATCCTGAGAATGACACTTTATTCCTACTCTTTATTTTCTGTCTGTTAACAAATTCTCAATCCATTGCAGTATATTACCCCCAATTCCATGTACTCTAATTTTGTTTACTAACACCTCCTGTGTGGGACCTTATCAAAAGCCTTCTGAAAATCCAAATACACCATATCCACTGGTTCTCCTTTATCTATGCGACAAGTAACACCTCAAAAAAACTCCAATAGGTTTGTCAAACATGATTTCCCTTTCATAAATCCATGTTGACTCTACCCAATCATATCATTAATTTCTAAGTGTTCAGTTATCACATCCTTTATAATAGATTCTAACATTTCCCTACTACTTCTTCGTTCTTTCTTTTCTTTTGGGCCTCCTTATCTCGAGAGACAATGGATACGCGCCTGGAGGTGGTCAGTGGTTATGGAGTGACCTCTCCATGGCGCATGCCTGGGCAAATTTATGGAGGTTGAGAGTTGCCCAGTCGTCAAAACCCCCCTCTCGGCCTTTCTGGTGGGGTCCAAAGGAGTGCAGGACACGACGTTTGGCACCAGTATGGCTGCAGGAACTGCCGGAAACATGCCAAAGGTGACACATGACTACTGATGTCAAACTAACAGGTCAGTAGTTCCCCATTTTCTCTCTTCCTCCTTTCTGAAATAATGGAGTTACATTTGCTACTTTCCAATCTGCAGGAACTTTCCCAGAATCTATAGAATTTTGAAAGATAACCATCAATGCATCCACTATCTCTATAGCCTCCTCCTTCAATACTCTGGGATGTAGCTCATCTGGTCCAGGGGATTCATCAACCTTCAATCCAGTTAATTCTTCGAGTACTACCTCTTTATTGATACAAATTTCTTTCAGTTCCTCATTTTCACAAGTCCCTTGGTTCCCTAGTATTTCTGGGAGATTTTCTGTATCTTCCTCAGTGAAGACAGACACAAAGTAATTGTTTAGTTTCTCCACCATTTCCCTATTCTCCATTATAAATTCTGCTGTCTCTGCCTGCAATGGACCCACATTTGTCCTGCTGATCAGTTCCTTTTTCACATACCTAAAGACGCTTTTACACTCCACCTTTATGTTTCTCGCTAGCTTGCATTCACATTCTCTTTTCCCTTTCTTTATAAGTTTCTTGGTCCTCCTTTACTGGATTCTAAATTGCTCCCAATCCTTGGACTTACCACTTTTTCTGGCAACCTTATCAGTCACTTCCTTTGATCTAATGCTATCGTTAACTTTTTTTGTTAGCCACGGTTGATTCATCGTTTCTTTTGGGTTTTTGTGCCTTAGAGGAATGTATATTTGTTGTCGACCATGTAATACTTCTTTAAACACTAACCAATGCCTGTCTACTGGGTACTGCCTGTGTGGAGTTTGCAAGTTCTCCCTGTGTCTGTGTGGGTTTCCTCCGGGTGCTCCGGTTTCCTCCCACATGCCAAAGACTTGCTGGTTGATAGGTAAACTGGCCATTATAAATTGCCCCTAGTGTAGGCAGGTGGTAGGGAAATATAGGGACAGGTGGGGATGTGGTAGGAATATGGGATTAGTGTAGGATTAGTATAAATGGATGGTTAATGGTCGGCACAGACTTGGTGGGCCGAAGGGCCTGTTTCAGTGCTGTATCTCTAAACTACTGTCAAATCATTTAGTGTATTTTCCCAATCCACTATAGCAAACTTGCCCCTCATACCTTCATAGTTTCCTTTGTTCAGGTTTAAGAGCCTAGTTTCAGAATGAACTATATTACTGCAGCAAGACCTGGACAACATTGAGACTTGGGCTGATAAGTGGTCCAGGTACATTCGCACCATTTAAGTATCTCCCCTTGACATTCAATGGCATTATCATCGCTGAAACCCCACTATCGACATACTGGGGGTTACCATTGACCAGAAACTGAACTGGGCCAGCCACATAAATACCATGGCTACAAGAGCAGGTCAGAGGAAAGGAATTCTGTCGCAAGTAACTCACCTCCTGTCTCCCCAAAGCCTGTCCACCATCTACAAGGCGCAAGTCAGGAGTATGATGAAATACTCTCCACACTTGCCTGGATGGGTGCAGCTCCAACAACACCCAAGAAGCTCGACACCATCCAGGACAAAACAGCCTGCTTGACTGATACCCCATCCACCACCTTCAACATTCACTCCACTTCACGCACAGTGGCAGCAGTGTGTACCATCTACAAGATGCATGGCAGCAACTCACCAAGGCTCCTTCAACAGCACCTTCCAAACCCGCGACCTCTACCACCTAGAAGGACAAAGGCAGCAGATGCATGGGAACACCACCACCTGCAAGTTCCCCTCCAAGTCACACACCATCCTGACTTGGAACTATATCGCCATTCCTTCACTGTCACTGGGTCAAAGTCCTGGAACTCCCTTCCTAACAGCACTGTGGGTGTACCTACACCCCAAGGATTGCAGTGGTTCAAGAAGGCAGCTCACCACCACCTTCTCAAGGGCAATTGGGGATGGGCAATAAATGCTGGCCTGGCCAGTGACGCCCACATCCCAAGAATTAATAAAACACTTTCAAAGTTAAAGTAAAATTCTATCATATTATGGTCAGTATTTACCAAAGGCTCCTTTACAGCAAGCCCTTTCTCATTATATAATATTAAATCTAAAATAGACTGATCCTTCGTTGCTTCTTTAACGTACTGCTCCAGAAACCCATCTCGTACACACTCCAGGAATTCAAGCTCCACAGCATTAGTGATTAGGTTTACCCAGTCTACATGTAAATTGAAGTTGCCCATTATTACTATATTACCCATGTTACACAGACCCCTAATTTCCTAATTTATACCATGCCCAATATTACGACTACTGTTTGGTGGCCTATAAACAACTCCCACCAATGTTTGCTGCCCTTGCTGTTTCTTAGCTCCATCCAAACTGATTCTACATCTTGCACTTGCGATCCCAAGATCCTCTTTCACTAACGCACTGATCTTGTCCCTTATTAAGAGCGCTACTCCACCTCCTTTTCCCCTCCGCCTATCCTTCCTAAATGACGAATATTCTTGAATACTCAGTTCCCAGTCTTGTTCACCCCATAACCACATCGCTGTCTTCTTTGGCCTCCTTATCTCGAGAGACAATGGATAAGCGCCTGGAGGTGGTCAGTGGTTTGTGAAGCAGCGCCTGGAGTGGCTATAAAGGCCAATTCTAGAGTGACAGGCTCTTCCACAGGTGCTGCAGAGAAATTTGTTTGTCAGGGCTGTTACACAGTTGGCTCTCCCCTTGCGCCTCTGTCTTTTTTCCTGTCAACTACTAAGTCTCTTTGACTCGCCACACTTTAGCCCCGTCTTTATGGCTGCCCGCCAGCTCTGGCGAACGCTGGCAACTGACTCCCACGACTTGTGATCAATGTCACAGGATTTCATGTCGCGTTTGCAGACGTCTTTAAAGCGGAGACATGGACGGCCGGTAGGTCTGATACCAGTGGCGAGCTCGCTGTACAATGTGTCTTTGGGGATCCTGCCATCTTCCATGCGGCTCACATGGCCAAGCCATCTCAAGCGCCGCTGACTCAGTAGTGTGTATAAGCTGGGGATGTTGGCCGCCTCGAGGACTTCTGTGTTGGAGATACGGTCCTGCCACCTGATGCCAAGTATTCTCCGGAGGCAGCGAAGATGGAATGAATTGAGACGTTGCTCTTGGCTGACATACGTTGTCCAGGCCTCGCTGCCATAGAGCAAGGTACTGAGGACAACCCCGTAACCACATCTCTGTAATGGCAATTAAACCATACCCATTTACCTCTATTTGTGCCTTCAAATCAACTATCTTGTTACGAATGCTGTGTGCATTCAGATAGAGTGCCCTTAACTTTGCCTTTTTAACATTATTCTGCATTCTGATCCTATTTGATGCTTGCCTTCACTTCATCTGGCTTCTAATTTTGCTTACTACTTTTCTACTTTCTCTCACCAGTTTTGCTTCCCTCCAATCTTCCCTTCTTGCCACACTCAGATTATCAATTCCCTTACTTTTGCGAGGAGCAGCCTTGATAGAACGGGGTGCGGAGCGGACTTTCAGCTGAGCGGTCAATTTCAGTAAGTTACAAGTTAATCCCTTTTTTGTTTCGGAGGACCGGGGACTGCTGGGTAGGGGAAAACTATTTATTTGGGCAGTTTTAAAATCTTTGTCTTTTGCGAGGAGCAGCCTTGATAGAACGGGGTGCGGAGCGGACTTTCAGCTGAGCGGTCAATTTCAGTAAGTTACAAGTTAATCCCTTTTTTGTTTCGGAGGACCAGGGACTGCTGGGTAGGGGAAAACTATTTATTTGGGCAGTTTTAAAATCTTTGTCTTTTGCGAGGAGCAGCCTTGATAGAACGGGGTGCGGAGCGGACTTTCAGCTGAGCGGTCAATTTCAGTAAGTTACAAGTTAATCCCTTTTTTGTTTCGGAGGACCGGGGACTGCTGGGTAGGGGAAAACTATTTATTTGGGCAGTTTTAAAATCTTTGTCTTTTGCGAGGAGCAGCCTTGATAGAACGGGGTGCGGAGCGGACTTTCAGCTGAGCGGTCAATTTCAGTAAGTTACAAGTTAATCCCTTTTTTGTTTCGGAGGACCGGGGACTGCTGGGTAGGGGAAAACTATTTATTTGGGCAGTTTTAAAATCTTTGTCTTTTGCGAGGAGCAGCCTTGATAGAACGGGGTGCGGAGCGGACTTTCAGCTGAGCGGTCAATTTCAGTAAGTTACAAGTTAATCCCTTTTTTGTTTCGGAGGACCGGGGACTGCTGGGTAGGGGAAAACTATTTATTTGGGCAGTTTTAAAATCTTTGTCTTTTGCGAGGAGCAGCCTTGATAGAACGGGGTGCGGAGCGGACTTTCAGCTGAGCGGTCAATTTCAGTAAGTTACAAGTTAATCCCTTTTTTGTTTCGGAGGACCGGGGACTGCTGGGTAGGGGAAAACTATTTATTTGGGCAGTTTTAAAATCTTTGTCTTTTGCGAGGAGCAGCCTTGATAGAACGGGGTGCGGAGCGGACTTTCAGCTGAGCGGTCAATTTCAGTAAGTTACAAGTTAATCCCTTTTTTGTTTCGGAGGACCGGGGACTGCTGGGTAGGGGAAAACTATTTATTTGGGCAGTTTTAAAATCTTTGTCTTTTGCGAGGAGCAGCCTTGATAGAACGGGGTGCGGAGCGGACTTTCAGCTGAGCGGTCAATTTCAGTAAGTTACAAGTTAATCCCTTTTTTGTTTCGGAGGACCGGGGACTGCTGGGTAGGGGAAAACTATTTATTTGGGCAGTTTTAAAATCTTTGTCTTTTGCGAGGAGCAGCCTTGATAGAACGGGGTGCGGAGCGGACTTTCAGCTGAGCGGTCAATTTCAGTAAGTTACAAGTTAATCCCTTTTTTGTTTCGGAGGACCGGGGACTGCTGGGTCGGGGAAAACTATTTATTTGGGCAGTTTTAAAATCTTTGTCTTTTGCGAGGAGCAGCCTTGATAGAACGGGGTGCGGAGCGGACTTTCAGCTGAGCGGTCAATTTCAGTAAGTTACAAGTTAATCCCTTTTTTGTTTCGGAGGACCGGGGACTGCTGGGTCGGGGAAAACTATTTATTTGGGCAGTTTTAAAATCTTTGTCTTTTGCGAGGAGCAGCCTTGATAGAACGGGGTGCGGAGCGGACTTTCAGCTGAGCGGTCAATTTCAGTAAGTTACAAGTTAATCCCTTTTTTGTTTCGGAGGACCGGGGACTGCTGGGTAGGGGAAAACTATTTATTTGGGCAGTTTTAAAATCTTTGTCTTTTGCGAGGAGCAGCCTTGATAGAACGGGGTGCGGAGCGGACTTTCAGCTGAGCGGTCAATTTCAGTAAGTTACAAGTTAATCCCTTTTTTGTTTCGGAGGACCGGGGACTGCTGGGTAGGGGAAAACTATTTATTTGGGCAGTTTTAAAATCTTTGTCTTTTGCGAGGAGCAGCCTTGATAGAACGGGGTGCGGAGCGGACTTTCAGCTGAGCGGTCAATTTCAGTAAGTTACAAGTTAATCCCTTTTTTGTTTCGGAGGACCGGGGACTGCTGGGTAGGGGAAAACTATTTATTTGGGCAGTTTTAAAATCTTTGTCGTTTGCGAGGAGCAGCCTTGATAGAACGGGGTGCGGAGCGGACTTTCAGCTGAGCGGTCAATTTCAGTAAGTTACAAGTTAATCCCTTTTTTGTTTCGGAGGACCGGGGACTGCTGGGTAGGGGAAAACTATTTATTTGGGCAGTTTTAAAATCTTTGTCTTTTGCGAGGAGCAGCCTTGATAGAACGGGGTGCGGAGCGGACTTTCAGCTGAGCGGTCAATTTCAGTAAGTTACAAGTTAATCCCTTTTTTGTTTCGGAGGACCGGGGACTGCTGGGTAGGGGAAAACTATTTATTTGGGCAGTTTTAAAATCTTTGTCTTTTGCGAGGAGCAGCCTTGATAGAACGGGGTGCGGAGCGGACTTTCAGCTGAGCGGTCAATTTCAGTAAGTTACAAGTTAATCCCTTTTTTGTTTCGGAGGACCGGGGACTGCTGGGTAGGGGAAAACTATTTATTTGGGCAGTTTTAAAATCTTTGTCTTTTGCGAGGAGCAGCCTTGATAGAACGGGGTGCGGAGCGGACTTTCAGCTGAGCGGTCAATTTCAGTAAGTTACAAGTTAATCCCTTTTTTGTTTCGGAGGACCGGGGACTGCTGGGTAGGGGAAAACTATTTATTTGGGCAGTTTTAAAATCTTTGTCTTTTGCGAGGAGCAGCCTTGATAGAACGGGGTGCGGAGCGGACTTTCAGCTGAGCGGTCAATTTCAGTAAGTTACAAGTTAATCCCTTTTTTGTTTCGGAGGACCGGGGACTGCTGGGTAGGGGAAAACTATTTATTTGGGCAGTTTTAAAATCTTTGTCTTTTGCGAGGAGCAGCCTTGATAGAACGGGGTGCGGAGCGGACTTTCAGCTGAGCGGTCAATTTCAGTAAGTTACAAGTTAATCCCTTTTTTGTTTCGGAGGACCGGGGACTGCTGGGTAGGGGAAAACTATTTATTTGGGCAGTTTTAAAATCTTTGTCTTTTGCGAGGAGCAGCCTTGATAGAACGGGGTGCGGAGCGGACTTTCAGCTGAGCGGTCAATTTCAGTAAGTTACAAGTTAATCCCTTTTTTGTTTCGGAGGACCGGGGACTGCTGGGTAGGGGAAAACTATTTATTTGGGCAGTGGCAGTACCCGAGACACTACACGTGTAGTGTCTCCCACCCACCCTCCTCCTCTAACCAAAAAAAAAGGACTCTAGGGTGTTGATAAGGTAAGCTTTTTATTTAAAACTTCAGTCCGTCGGATTGCTAAGCGAACAAGTTTTGACTTTTTTTTTTCGTTTGGTTTTTCAGTAGATTTATTGGGAATCTAGAATAGTGGGAATGGAGGTAAAGGCAGTTGTATGTTCCTCCTGCAGAATGTGGGAGGTAGGGGTCGCCAAGAGTGTCCCTGCTGACTGCATCTGCGGGAAGTGCACCCAACTCCAGCTCCTCGCAGACCGCGTTAGGGAACTGGAGCTGGAGCTGGATGAACTTCGGATCATTCGGGAGGCGGAGGGGATTATTGACAGGAGTTATAGGGAGGCAGTCACACCTCAGGTAAAAGAAGTAGGTAGATGGGTTACCGTCAGGGGAAGGAAAGGGAACCAGCAGGCAGTGCAGGGATCCCCTGTGGCCGTTTCCCTCAACAACAGGTATACCGTTTTGGATACTGTTTGGGGGGGACGACTTACCAGGGGTAAGCAATGGGGTGCAGGTCTCTGGCACAGAGTCTGTCCCTGTTGCTCAGAAGGGAAAAGGGAAGAGGAGCAGAGCATTAGTCATTGGGGACTCCATAGTTAGGGGAACAGATAGGAGGTTCTGTGGGAACGAGAGAGACTCACGGTTGGTGTGTTGCCTCCCAGGTGCCAGGGTACGTGATGTCTCCGATCGTGTTTTTGGGATCCTTAAGGGGGAGGGGGAGCACCCCCAAGTCGTGGTCCACATAGGCACCAACGACATAGGTAGGAAGAGAGATGGGGATTTAAGGCAGAAATTCAGGGAGCTAGGGTGGAAGCTTAGAGCGAGAACAACCAGAGTTGTTATCTCTGGGTTGTTGCCTGTGCCACGTGCTAGCGAAGAGAGGAATAGGGAGAGAGAGGAGTTGAACACGTGGCTGCAGGGATGGTGTAGGAGGGAGGGTTTTGGTTTCCTGGATAATTGGGGCTCTTTCTGGGGTAGGTGGGACCTCTACAAACAGGATGGTCTTCACCTGAACCAGAGGGGTACCAATATCCTGGGGGGGAGATTTGTTAGTGCTCTTCGGGGGGGTTTAAACTAAATCAGCAGGGGAATGGGAACCTAAATTGCAGTGCCAGTGTACAGGCTGTTGAGAGTAGTGAGGTAGGGGATAAGGTTACAGGGACGCAAGAGGGCACTGGCAAGCAAGAACTTGGTTTAAAGTGTGTCTACTTCAACGCCAGGAGCATCCGGAATAAGGTGGGTGAGCTTGCAGCATAGGTTGGTACCTGGGATCCTGATGTTGTGGCCATTTCGGAGACATGGGTAGAGCAGGGGCAGGAATGGATGTTGCAGGTTCCGGGATTTAGATGTTTCAGAAAGAACAGAGAAGAGGGTAAAAGAGGGGGGGGTGTGGCATTGTTAATCAAGGAAAGTATTACTGCGGCAGAAAGGACGTTTGAGGACTCGTCTACTGAGGTAGTATGGGCCGAGGTTAGAAACAGGAGAGGAGAGGTCACCCTGTTGGGAGTTTTCTATAGACCTCCGAATAGTTCCAGAGATGTAGAGGAAAGGATAGCGAAGATGATTCTCGACAGGAGCGAGAGTAACAGGGTAGTGGTTATGGGGGACTTTAACTTTCCAAATATTGACTGGAAATACTATAGTTCGAGTACTTTAGATGGGTCTGTTTTTGTCCAGTGTGTGCAGGAGGGTTTTCTGACACAGTATGTGGACAGGCCAACCAGGGGCGATGCCACATTGGATTTGGTACTGGGTAATGAACCCGGCCAGGTGTTCGACTTAGATGTAGGTGAGCACTTTGGCGATAGTGATCACAATTCGGTTAGGTTTACCTTAGCGATGGGCAGGGACAGGTATATACCGCAGGGCAAGAATTATAGCTGGGGGAAAGGAAATTATGACGCGATTAGGCAAGATTTAGGATGTGTAGGATGGGGAAGGAAACTGCAGGGGATGGGCACAAACGAAATGTGGAGCTTATTCAAGGAGCAGCTAATGCGTGTCCTTGATAAGTATGTACCTGTCAGGCAGGGAGGAAGTTGTCGAGCAAGGGAGCCGTGGTTTACTCAAGAAGTTGAAGCGCTTGTCAAGAGGAAGAGGGCGGCTTATGTTAGGATGAGACGTGAAGGCTCAGTTAGGGCGCTTGAGAGTTACAAGCTAGCCAGGAAGGATCTAAAGGGAGGGCTAAGAAGAGCAAGGAGAGGACACGAGAAGTCATTGGCGGATAGGATCAAAGAAAACCCTAAGGCTTTCTATAGGTATATCAGGAATAAACGAATGATAAGAGTTAGAACAGGGCCAATCAAGGGAAGTTGTGTGCGGAATCAGAGGAGATAGGGGAAGCGTTAAATGAATATTTTTCGTCAGTATTTACAGTAGAGAAAGAAAATGTTGCCGAGGAGATTACTGAGATACAGCCTACTAGGCTAGATGGGATTGAGATTCACAAGGAGGAGGTGTTAGCAATTTTGGAAAGAGTGAAAATAGATAAGTCCCCTGGGCCAGATGGGATTTATCCTAGGATTCTCTGGGAAGCCAGGGAGGAGATTGCAGAGCCGTTGTTGTTGATCTTCAAGTCGTCATTGTCGACAGGAGTAGTGCCGGAGGACTGGAGGATAGCAAATGTTGTCCCCTTGTTCAAGAAGGGGAGTAGAGACAGCCCTGGTAATTATAGACCTGTGAGCCTTACTTCGGTTGTGGGTAAAATGTTGGAAAAGGTTATAAGAGACAGGATTTATAATCATCTTGAAAAGAATAAGTTCATTTGCGATAGTCAGCACGGTTTTGTGAAAGGTAGGTCGTGCCTCACAAACCTTATTGAGTTTTTCGAGAAGGTGACCAAACAGGTGGATGAGGGTAAAGCCGTGGATGTGGTATATATGGATTTCAGTAAGGCGTTTGATAAGGTTCCCCACGGTAGGCTATTGCAGAAAATACGCAAGTATGGGGTTGAAGGTGATTTAGAGCTTTGGATCAGAAATTGGCTAGCTGAAAGAAGACAGAGGGTGGTGGTTGATGGCAAATGTTCATCCTGGAGTTTAGTTACTAGTGGTGTACCGCAAGGTTCTGTTTTGGGGCCACTGCTGTTTGTCATTTTTATAAACGACCTGGATGAGGGTGTAGAAGGGTGGGTTAGTAAATTTGCGGATGACACGAAGGTCGGTGGAGTTGTGGATAGTGTCGAAGGGTGTTGTAGGGTACAGAGGGACATAGATAGGCTGCAGAGCTGGGCTGAGAGATGGCAAATGGAGTTTAATGCGGAGAAGTGTGAGGTGATTCACTTTGGAAGGAGTAACAGGAATGCAGAGTACTGGGCTAATGGGAAGATTCTTGGTAGTGTAGATGAGCAGAGAGATCTTGGTATCCAGGTACATAAATCCCTGAAAGTTGCTACCCAGGTTAATAGGGCTGTTAAGAAGGCATATGGTGTGTTAGCCTTTATTAGTAGGGGGATCGAGTTTCAGAGCCACGGGGTCATGATGCAGCTGTACAAAACTCTGGTGAGGCCGCACCTGGAGTATTGCGTGCAGTTCTGGTCACCGCATTATAGGAAGGATGTCGAAGCTTTGGAAAGGGTGCAGAGGAGATTTACTAGGATGTTGCCTGGTATGGAAGGAAGGTCTTACGAGGAAAGGCTGAGGGACTTGGGGTTGTTTTCGTTAGAGAGAAGGAGGAGGAGAGGTGACTTAATAGAGACATACAAGATAATCAGAGGGTTAGATAGGGTGGATAGTGAGAGTCTTTTTCCTCGGATGAGGATGGCAAACACGAGGGGACATAGCTTTAAGTTGAGGGGTGAAAGATATAGGACAGATGTCAGAGGTAGTTTCTTTACGCAGAGAGTAGTAGGGGCGTGGAACGCCCTGCCTGCAACAGTAGTAGACTCGCCAACTTTAAGGGCATTTAAGTGGTCATTGGATAGACATATGGATGTAAATGGAATAGTGTAGGTCAGATGATCGGCGCAACATCGAGGGCCGAAGGGCCTGTACTGCGCTGTAATATTCTAATTCTAATTCTTACTACCACGTTGCTTTCTCCTCTCTCTCTAAATTATCACATTCTCCCTCCCTTGATCCCTTGCCCCCATTTAGTTGGTCCTCTAGAGTGTGACTGGGGAATTAATAATGGGAAATAAGGAAATGGCAAAAGCGTTGAACAGATATTTTGTGTCTGTCTTCACTGTAGAAGACACAAGTAACAACCTAGAAATTACAATCATAAGGGAAAGGGTACTGAGAAAACTATTAGAACTAAAGGCTAACAAGTCCCCAGGACCTGATGGCCTGCATCTTAGGGTCTTAAAATAAATAGCTCCTAAGATAGTAAATGCATTGGTTGTAATTTTCCACAATTCCCTAAATTCTGGAAAGGTCCCATCAGATTGGAAAATAGCAAATGTAACTCCTCTATTCAAGAAAAGAGGGAACAGAAAGCAGGAAACTACAGGCCAGTTAGCCTAACATCTGTCATAGGAAAAATGCTAGAATCTATTAAAGTGGTTATAGCAAGGCACTTAGAAACTCTTAATGTGATCAGGCACAGTCAACATGGTTTTGTGACAGGGAAATCATGCCTGACTAATTTATTAGAGTTCTTTGAGGAAGTAACAGGCAAGGTGGGTAAAGGGGAACCTGTAGATGTGGTGTACTTGGATTTCTAATAAGGTGTCACATCAAAGGTTACTACACAAAATAAGAGCTCATGGTGTGGGGGTAACATGGATAAAGGATTGGTTAGGTAACAGAAAACAGAGAGTAAGAATAAATGGAGCATTTTCAGGTTGGCAAGCTGTAATTAGTGGAGTGCCACAGAGATCAGTGCTGGGCCTCAACTATTTACAATCTACATCATTGACTTAAATGAAGGGACTGATGTATGGTTGCTAAATTCCCTGATGACACAGAGATAGGTAGGAGAGTAAATTGTAAAGAGGGCATAAAGAGTTTGTGAAGGGATATTGATAGGTTGAGTGAGTGGCCAGAAATTTGGCAAATGGAGTATAATGTGGGAAAATGTGAAATTGTCCACTTTGGCAGGAAGAACAGAAAAGCAGAATATTGTTTAAATGGAGACATATTCCAGAAGTCTGCTGTACAGAGGGATCTGGGAGTCCTGGTGCATGAATCACAAAAAGTTAGCATACAGGTACAGCAAGTGATTAGGAAGGCAAATTGAATGTTATCATTTATTGCAAGGGGAATGGAATATAAAAGTGGGGAAGTTTTGCTATAGTTATACAGAGCGTTGTTGAGACCACATCTGGAGTACTTTGTACAGTTTTGGTTTCCTTACTTAAGAAAGGATTTAATTGCTTTAATGGTGCAGAGAAGATTCACTCGACTGATTCCTGGGATGAAAGGGTTATCTTATGAGGAAAGGATGGACAGGTTGGGTCAGTATCCACTGGGGTTTAGAAGAATGAGAGGTGATCTTATTGAAACATCCAAAATCCTGAGGGGTCTTGACAGGGTGGATGCTGAGAGGATGTTTCCCCTTATGGGGGAGTCTAGAACCAGGGGACACAGTTTAAAAATAAGGGCTCTCTCATTTAAGACAGAGTTTAGGAGATGTTTTTTTCTCGGAGGGTCATTAGTCTGTGGAATACTCTTCCCTAAAGAGCAGTGGAGGCTGGGTCATTGAATATTTTTAAGGCTGAGTTAGCTAGATTCTCGATTGCCAAGGGAGTCAATGATTATAGGGGGTAGACAGAAAAGTAGTTGAGGCTAAAAATCAGATCAGCCATGATTTTACTGAATGGCTGTTCAGGTTCGAGGGGCCGAATGGTCTCCTCCGGCTCCGAATGCAGGTTTAACTCAGCGCCTATTGCTCGCTCCCCTTCCCAGCATCTCCTCCCCCACACCCTCTCACCCGGTGCCGCGTTGCTCCACAACCCCCGCTCGAGAGCCAGGTCCTGGGCCCGGGGTGAGCGCCGGGCCCGCTGCACCGCCCGGAGGACGGAGAAGCCGCGACCTCCTAACATCAGCGCCATGCTCGTCGCGCCTGTGACGTCAGGGAGACGGGGTCCTCCTTGGGCTGCGGCGCGGTTCCGGCTGTCCCGCTCCGCGCCTGATTGGAAACCTGACATGAAAAAGTTAATTTAATCGGAGGAGAAATTATAAAGAAACCTGCAGTGAAGGTCCTGAGCCCGCATTTTATAATGAACTGTTTTTTATTTTCAGTATTTTAATTTCTAAAACATTTCTTCAAGGTTTAATTCACCTAAAGGAAAAGAGCTGAGTCACTGAGATTTATTATCACTGAATCCGCAAGGTCACTAAGCTGCAAAAACATTCAACACAAATCCTCCTTTTTCTATATTTTTAATGAGGAAAACTGTCAAAATATTTTTAAGAGGTGGATGCGGGAAGATTTGATCAAACTACTCATAAACCTGAACCAAGGTAAAGGTTAGAAAAGCAGTAACGGTTATTTTAAAAGCTTGGCCAACAGTCCTTTATAGACTTTAAGAAAAAAATAACTAACTTTAATCACAAATAATCATTTTTGTGTCCCCTTTCTCACACATTTCAAATTATGCTTTAAGCAATGAATTCCTTTTGGTGAGCAGCCACTGTTGGGAAAAAAAAACTTGCATTTCTGTGATATTTTTCACAACCTCAGGACATCCCAAAGCTCTTTACAGTGCACACGGCAGCCAAATTTGTGCACAACAAACAGCAATGCAATAGTGACCAGATAATCTGCTTTAGGAATGCTGGATGAGGGATAATTGGCTAGGTTATTATTTTGTATGCAAACATATAAGACATTGTACACATAGCAAGAGCCCACAGCCAACATTGACATGAATGAATGGGTAAATCTGTTTCTCTTGATATGGAACGAGAGGGGATGTTGGCTGTACACCGAGCAGTCACTACCTCTCTTCAGATACTTATCTCATGATACAATCACCTGACAGGACAAATGGGATTTTGACTCAATGCCCCATCGGAAAGACTGCACTTCTCACAATACAGCACTCCTGGAGTCTATTAGGAAGGATGTGAGCATAAGAGGGTGACAATCCCAGGCAGCGGAGGCACTCAGGTTAAAAACTCCCTGTACATGGATGACGTCACTGTCTTCTGCTCGGATCTGCTGTCCGTGCGCAGACTGATGAGCATCTGTGACCAGTTCGAACTGGCCTCGGGGGCCAAAGTTAACCACAGCAAGAGCGAGGCCATGTTCTTTGGGAACTGGGCTGACCGATCCTTTGTCCCCTTCACCGTCAAGTCAGATTACCTGAAGGTGCTGGGATATGGTTTGGAAGGGCCGGGGCGTGCACCAAAACCTGGGAGGAGCGAGTAGCCAAGGTACAACAAAAGTTGGGCATGTGGGGGCAGCGATCTCTCTCCATTGTGGGTAAGAACCTGGTCATCAGGTTGGAGGCGCTCACGTTGTTGCTGTACATGGCGCAGGTCTGGCCCATACCCCACTCCTGCGCGGTGGCGGTCACCCAAGCCATTTTCCGCTTCATCTGGGGATCTAAAATGGACCAGGTCCGGAGGGACACAATGTTCAAACCTCTGGATAAGGGCGGGAAAAATGTACCCAACGTGGCCCTCATTCTGATGACCACCTTGGTGTGCGGCTGCATCAAGCTGTGTGTAGACCTCCAGTACGCAAACTCCAAGTGTCACTACGTGCTGAGGTTCTATCTGTCCCCGGTGTTGCGAAGGATGGGCGTGGTCACATTGCCATGGAACGCTCCATGCAGTTGGACCGTGCCGTACCACCTATCCTTCATGGAGCAGTTTCTGCGGGAAAACACCTTTGACCACCGGTCCAGCAGGCAGTGGTCTGCACGGAATGTCCTCAAGGCCCTACGTGAAAAAGAGACGGTGGATCCTGTCGGATGGTTCCCTGAGCAGACCGCCAAAGTCATTTGGCGGAATGCCTCATCACCAGAACTTTCAAACAAGCACCAAGACGTAGCTTGGCTGGTGGTGAGAAGGGCCCTCCCCGTCAGATCCTTCATGCACACCCGAAGTCTCGCCCCCTCTGCACAATGCCCCCGCAGTGGCTGTGGTGGGGAAGAGACGGTCGCCCACCTCCTCCTGGAATGTGTCTTTGCAAAGCAGGTGTGGAAAGAGATGCAGTGGTTTTTGTCAAGGTTCATCCCAAGCAGCTCTGTAACACAGGAGTCTGTGTTCTACGGGCTGTTCCCAGGGACGCACACCGAAACAAACATCAACTGCTGCTGGAGGACTATCAATTCGGTGAAAGACGCCCTTTGGTCTGCCCGAAACTTGCTGGTCTTCCAGCGGAAAGAGTTGTCCACCACCGAATGTTGCAGACTGGCACATTCCAAGGTCCAGGACTACGTGCTGAGGGACGCACTAAAGCTTGGGGCAGCCGCAGCAAAGGCTCAATGGGGAAAGACCACAGTGTAAGGTCCCCCCACCAATCTGAACTGAGGGGCTGGATCCATGGGAAACCCCTCGAACAGTATCGGGAAAATTTTGTTTTGCTGTAAAATGTAAAATGTTAATGGCATGACAATGAAATGGAAGGGTTGTGAGGCAACTCATGATAGTATAGAAGGAAACTGATCATCTTTGCACTGTTTGTATTTTTTGACTTGATGCTGTTTTAAACTGTTTGGGAATGTAATTTTTACAGATTTTTATGAATAAAGTATATTTTGGAAATAAAAAAAAAATCTTCAGCCCTCCATAAACTCTGGCACATCCAAAACTCTGCTATAAAACACCAAGTTCAATTGGTCCAAATGTTTGTGAATAAGACTGAGTTTAAAGCTTCAAAGCACCTGTCAATATTTTAGCCTCACCCTATCTCTCCTCAATTGAGTAATTCAATGGTACAGAATGTCCTTGGACCCGGAGACCTGGGATCATTTCCACATCGATCCATTAACAGCCTCATCATCTGCGTCACACGGTATTGTGGCTGTTTGCCCATTTAAGGGGATATTTTAGAATACACAGAATAGATACATTTCAATGAGAAAGAAAAATACTAAGGGTGGGACCCGCCATCCGTGGTTAACTAAAACAGTTAAAGATAGTATCAAACTTAAAGAAAAAGTATATAATTGCGCAAAGATGGGAGGCAGGTCAGAAGATTGGACAGAACGTATAAAATAGCAAAGAATGACGAAAAGATTGATAAGGAAGTTATAATTAGAGTACGAGAGAAAGCTAGCTAGAAATATAAAGACAGATAGTAAATGGTTCTGTAGATATTTTAAAAAGAAAAGAGTTAACAAAGTGAGTGTTGGTCCTATAGAAAGTGAATCTTGGGAATTAATAATGGATAATAAAGAGATGGCAGATGAATTGAACAGATATCTTGCATCGGTCTTCACTATTGAGGATACAAGTAACATCCCAGAATTAGTCAGGAACTGGAAGGGAGGGAGGAACTCAAGAAAATTACAATCACCAGGGAAGTGGTACTGAACAAATTGTTGGAGCTGCGGGCTGACAAGTTCCCGGGTCCTGATGGACTTCATTCTTGTGTGTTAAAAGAAGTGGCTAGTGAGATCGTTGATGTGTTAGTTTTAATTTTCCAAAATTCCCTAGATTCGGGGAAGGTTCTGTCAGATTGGAAAATAGCGAATGTAACTCCTTTATTCAAAAAGGGAGAGTGACAGAAAGCAGGAAACTACAGGCCAGTTAGCTTAACATTTGTCTTAGGGAAAATATTAGAAGCTATTATTAAAGATGTTATAGCAGGGCACTTAGAAAATTCAAGGTAATAGGGCAGAGCCAACCTGGTTTTGTGAAAGGGAAATCATGTTTAACCAATTTGTTGGAGTTCTTTGAGGGAGTTACATGTGTTGTGGATAAAGGGAACCGGTGGATGTATTGTACTTAGATATCCAGAAGGCATTTGGTAAGGTTCCACATCAAAAGTTATTGCAGAAAATAAAAGATTATGGTGTAGTGGTGTAGAGGATAACATATTGGCATGGATAGAAGATTGGCTAGCTAACAGGAAACAGAGTAGGCATAAATGGGTCATATTCTGATGGCAAGGTGTAACGAGTGGGGTGCCACAGGGATCTGTGCTGGGGCCTCAACTTTTTACAATTTATATAAATGACTTCGATGAAGGGACCGAAGGTATGGTTGCTAAATTTGCTGATGACACAAAGATAGGAAGGAACCTAAGGAGGCTACAAAGGGATATAGCTAGATTAAGTGAGTGGGCAAAGACCTGGCAAATGGAGTATAATGTGGGAAAGTGGGAAATTGTCCATTTTCATAGTCATAGAGATACAGCACTGAAAGAGGCCCTTCAGCCCACCAAGTCTGTGCCGACCAACACCACCCATTTATACTAATCCTAAATTAATCCCATATTCCCTACCACATCCCCACCATTCTCCTACCACCTACCTACACTAGGGACAATTTACAATGGCCAATTTACCTATCAACCTGCAAGTCTTTGGCTGTGGGAGGAAACCGGGGCACCCGGTGGAAACCCACGCGGTCACAGGGAGAATTTGCAAACTCCGCACAGGCAGTACCCAGAATTGAACCTGGGTCGCTGGAGCTGTGAGGATGCGGTGCTAACCACTGCTCCACTGTGCTGCCCATTTTGGCAAAAGAATAAAAAAGCATATTCTCTAAATAGTGAGAGATTGCAGAGCTCTGAGATGCAGAGGGATTTGGGGTCCAAGTGCATTTTTCTTTTCTTTATATTCATTCATGGAATGTGGGTGTCACTGGCCAGGCCAGCATTTATTGCCCATCTCTAATTGCCCTTGAGAAGGTGGTGGTGAGCTGCCTTCTTGAACCGCTGCAGTCCATGTGGGGTAGGTATACCCACAGTGCTGTTAGGAAGGGAGTTCAAGGATTTTGACCACGCGACAGTGAAGGAACAGCGATATAGTTCCAAGTCAGGATGGTGTGTGACTTGGAGGGTAACTTGCAGGTGGTGGTGTTCCCATGTATGTGCTGCCCTTGTCCTTCTAGTTGGTAGAGGTCGCGGGTTTGGAAGGTGCTGTCTAAAGAGCCTTGGTGCATTGCTGCAGTGCATCTTGTAGATGGTACACACTGCTGCCACTGTGCGTCTGTGGTGGAGGGAGTGAATGTTTGTAGATGGGGTGCCAATCAAGCGGGCAGCTTTGTCCTGGATGGTGTCGAGCTTCTTGCGTGTTGTTGGAGCTGCACCCATCCAGGCAAGTGGAGAGTATTCCATCACACTTCTGACTTGTGCCTTGTAGATGGTGGACAGGCTTTGGGGAGTCAGGAGGTGAGTTACTCGCCTCAGGATTCCTAGCCTCTGACCTGCTCTTGTAGCCACGGTATTTATATGGCTACTTCAGTTCAGTTTCTGGTCAATGGTAGCCCCTAGGATATTGATAGTGGGGGATTCAGCGATGGTAATGCCGTTGAATGTCAAGGGGAGATAGTTAGATTCTCGCTTGTTGGAGATGGTCATTGCCTGGCACTTGTGTGGCGCGGATGTTACTTGCCACTTATCAGCCCAAGCCTGGATATTGTCCAGGTCTTGCTGCATTTCTACATGGACTGCTTCTGTATCTGAGGAGTCACGAATGGTGCTGAACATTGTGCAATCATCAGCGAACATCCCTACTTCTGACCTTATGATTGAAGGAAGGTCATTGATGAAGCAGCTGAAGATGGTTGGGCCTAGGACACTACTTTGAGGAACTCCTGCAGTGATGTCCTGGAGCTGAGATGATTGACCTCCAACAACCACAACCATCTTTCTTTGCGCTAGGTATGACTCCAGCCAGCGGAGGTTTTCCCCCTGATTCCCATTGACCTCAGTTTTGCTAGGGCTCCTTGATGCCATACTCGGTCAAATGCTGCCTTGATATCAAGGGCAGTCACTCTCACCTCACCTCTTGAGTTCAGCTCTTTTGTCCACATTTGGACCAAGGCTGTAATGAGGTCAAGAGCTGAGTGGCCATGGCAGAACTCAAACTGAGCGTCACTGAGCAGGTTATTGCTAAGCAACTGCTGCTTGATGGCACTGTTGATGACACCTTCCATCACTTTACTGATGATTGAGAGTAGGCTGATGGGGCAGTAATTGGCCGGGTTGGATTTGTCCTGCTTTTTGTGTACAGGACATACCTGGGCAATTTTCCATATTGCAGGGTAGATGCCAGTGTTGTAGCTGTACTGGAACAGCTTGGCTAGGGGTGCGGCAAGTTCTGGAGCACAGGTCTTCAGTACTATTGCCGGAATATTGTCAGGGCCCATAGCTTTTGCAGTATCCAGTGCCTTCAGTCATTTCTTGATATCACGCGGAGTGAATCGAATTGGCTGAAGTCTGGCATCTGTAATGCTGGGGATTTCAGGAGGAGGCCAAGATGGATCATCAACTCGGCACTTCTGGCTGAAGATTGTTGCAAATGCTTCAGCCTTATCTTTCACACTGATGGGCTGGGCTCCCCCATCATTGAGGATGGGGATATTTGTGGAGCCACCTCCTCCAGTTAGTAGTTTAATTGTCCATCACCATTCACGGCTGGATGTGGCAGGACTGCAGAGCTTAGATCTGATCCGTTGGCTATGGGATCGCTTAGCTCTGTCTATCGCATGCTGCTTACGCAGTTTGGCACGCAGATAGTCGTGTGTTGTAGCTTCACCAGGTTGACACCTCATTTTGAGGTATGCCTGGTGCTGCTCCTGGCATGCCCTCCTGCACTCTTCATTGAATCAGGGTTGGTCTCCTGGCTTGATGGTAATGGTAGAGTGGGGGATATGCTGTGCCATGAGGTTACAGATTGTGGTTGAGTCTAGCAGCTATGTCCTTTAGTACTCGGCCAGCTCGGTCAGTAGAGATGCTACTGAGCCACTCTTGGTGATGGCCGTTGAAGTCCCCCACCCAGAGTACATTTTGTGCCCTTGCCACCCTCAGTGCTTCCTCCAAGTGGTGTTCAACATGGTGGAGTACTGAGTCATCAGCTGAGGGAGGGCGGTAGGTGGTAATCAGTAGGAGGTTACCTTGTCCATGTTTGACCTGATGCCGTGAGACTTCATGGGGTCCGGAGTCATTGTTGAGGACTCCCAGGGCAACTCCCTCCCTACTGTATACCACTGTGCCACCACCTCTGCTGGGTCTGTCCTGCCGGTGGGACAGGACATACCCAGGGATAGTGATTGCAGTGTCAGGGGCGTTGTCTGTAAGGTATGATTCCATGAGTATGACTATGTCAGGCTGTTGCTTGACTAGTCTGTTGGACAGCTCTCCCAACTTTGGCACAAGCCCCCAGATGTTAGTAAGGAGGTCTTTGCAGGGTCCACAGGGCTGGGTTTGCCGTTGTTGTTTCCGGTACCTAGGTCAATGCCGGGTGGTCCGTCCGGTTTCATTCCTTTTTATTGACTTCGTAGCGGTTAGTTACAATTGAGTGGCTTGCTAGGCCATTTCAGAGGGCATGTAAGAGTTAATCACATTGCTGTGGATCTGGAGTTACATGTAGGCCAGACCAGGTAAGGACAGCAGATTTCCTTCCCTAAAGGACATTAGTGACCAGATGGGTTTTTACAACAATCGACAATGGTTTCATGGCCATCATTAGACTAGTTTTTTTAAATTCCAAATTTATTAATTAAATTCAAATTCCACCTTCTGTTGTGGTGGGATTCGAACCCATGTCCCCAGAGAAATACCCTGGGTCTCTGGGTTACTAGTCCAGTGATAATACCACTACGCCACCGCCTACCCCCTGAATGAATCGCAAAAGTTTAGTATGCAGGTACAGCATGTAATTAGGAAAGCTAATAGAATGTTATCATTTATCGCGGGGAAAATTGAATACAGAAGTAGGGAGGTTATGCTTCAGCTATACAGGGCATTGGTGAGACCATGTCTGGAGTACTGTGTACAGTATTGGTCTCCTTATTGAAGGAAGGATGTAAATGCGTTGGAGGCAGTACAGAGAAGGTTTACCAGACTAATACCTGGAATGGGTCGACTGTCTTACGAGGAAAGATTGGACAGGCTAGGCTTGTATCTGCTGGTGTTTAGAAGAGTAAGAGGCGACTTTATTGAAACATATAAAATCCTGAGGGGTCTTGACAGGGTGGATGTGGACAGGATGATTCTCCTTGTGGGAGAATCTAGAACCAGGGGTCACTGTTTAAAAATAAGGGGTCGCCCATTTAAGACAGAGAGTCTTTGGAATTCTCTTCCTCAAAAGGCAGTGGAAGCAGAGTCTTTGAATATTTTTAAGGCCGAGGTAATAGATTCTTGATAAGCAAGGGGGTGAAAGGTTATCGGGGGTAGGTGGAAATGTGGAGTATTCAGTTCAGCCATGAACTTATTGAATGGCGGAGCAGGTTCGAAGGGCTGAGTGGCCTACTCCTGCACCTAATTCGTGTGTTCATATGTTGAATAAAAACTGTTACAGTGAAGAAAGAGCCTTTTTTTTTGGACACAAGGCTTTGTTTGAAGATGGGTGCTGAACGCCAGAAGTTTTCTTTGCTTTGGACTGTTGTGGGGAGGAACAAGTGGCCGGAACAACAAGGGTTGGGGCTGCCAATTCTGCAGGGATCTGTGCTGCTGCAATAAGCACACATGGAAGTTCCCTCCCCACAGCAATTGCCCAGCCTGGGTCAGCTGAAGCTGCCTGGCTAAAGAGACAGAAGGGGAGAGCTCATGCCTGGGCAGCTTTAAGCTGACCCAGGTGAAGACCGCCTCCCCCAACCAGAAGACTGTTTCCAGTGTGGTGTGCACCACCTCTGGAAAGCAAGTCATCATTTGCAGCTCGTCTTTCCCTCTCCTCTATGCCCACAGCCTCTTCCCTAACCTCTCGTTTATTATGTATCTCTTGCGAACCTTTTATTTTTCTTTGAGTCGCAAGCCTACAATTCGGTATGGATTTGGCCCTTGGAGCCATGGCAAGCCCATCATCACTGGTAGCGGGACCCTGTACTACCTGTGCAGCTGCAGCCTCTGTGGCCGCCCATGTGGTCCCGTCACCTTTTAAATTAATAACATCCAGCCATGGGGCGAAGAGCTATGCTCACCCCAACATGTTCATTGAGACCTGCGTAAAGGCATTGGCCGAGGCTGTTGGTCCCTCGGCCTTTGTTGCAGCCTCAAAAACGTACGGGAAGGCTGTGTTTTTCCTGAAGGCCAAGTGGGCGGTGTCCCTGGCCCTGAGTAAAGGGCTCACTCTCTGGGGTGGGACCTTCCTGCCATGGAACCTCTGGGAGCCACTTCGCAGCGGATCATGCTATCAAATGTCCCACCCATCATTCCCAGTGAGCCCCTTCTCTCCCACCTGCACCATCTCAGGAGGTGAGGTCAGTCTTTGGGAGAACAACCTCTGGCATGTCTACTCCTTCCGTAACCAGTCATTTATGTAGCTGGCGCGGGAGGTGGTCTTGGAGGGTCACTTCAATGTGGAGTTCCAGGGCATAGCCTACTGCGTCTTCCGGACCTCAGATGGGGCGCGGTGCCATGCTGTAAGGGGGTGGGGCATGTTTGTAAGAACTGCCCCAATCTCCTGGCCACCAACACCACCTAGGTGGTCCAGGGTGGCGCAGCTGCATCTCCTCCCACTCCCCCTAGACCTGCATCAGGTGGTTCTGAAGGCTGTGGCCTGACCTTTGTCTGGTCAAAGTTAACGGGTCCTTGACGGCGCACCGTTGCTTTGGGAGAGGAGCGCGTCAGGGATGCCCCATGTCCGGCCAATTGTATACTATCTGTGTGGAGCTGTTCCTGTGCCTGCTGTGCAGGGGGTTGACGGGATTGGCTCTGCATGGGCCGGGCATGTGTGTCGTCCTCTCGGCTTACACCGATGACGTGCTCCTCACAGTCACAGATCTTGTTGACTTGCGAGGAATGCGTGAGTGCCAGCAGACCTTTTCTGCCGTGTCCTCTGCGAGGATCAATTGGGAGAAATGTTCCAGACTCTTGGTGGGTCAGTGGCAGGTGGACTCCCTGCCGGAAGAGTTAACAGCTTTTGCGCGGAGCACCACGCACCTCCTCTATCTGGGAGTCCACTTTAGCCCTGCTGAGGAAGCCTGGTCGGCAAACCGGCAGGAGTTGGAGGCAAAAGTCACCACTCAGCTGGGGCGCTGGACAGGACTGCTCCAAGTGCTTTGCTTTGGTGGCCTCAATGCTGTGGTACTGGTTTGTCACTTTGGCCCCCGCCCCCTGCATTTGCCACCAAGATCCAGAAGAAGCGGGTCGATTTCTTCTGGGTCAAGCGGAAACACTGGATCTCTGCCGTGGTCCTGAGTCTCCCGGTTGAGGAGGGCGGCCAGTCCCTGGTGTGCGTCTGCACCCAGGCTGCAACGCTCTGCCTTCGGACCCTGCAGAGATATCTGTATATTGAGTGTCCTCCCAGATGGTGTGCACTGGCGACATATTTTTTCTGCTGGGGCACTGCCACCAAGACAACACACAGGTCCCGGCGGAGAACGTTACCCACGCCTCTCTTTTACCGGGATCTATTCAGAGTCTGGAACATGGTCAGTCAGGGCGCTCCCCCGCTGGCAGAGGAGCATGCCTTGGCTACAGAAATGGACTGAGGGGCAGAGAGTAGCCGAAGCCCCTGGTACGCCCCTCGCTGCGGGTGACGAGGGGGCTCGGGAGTGCGGAGTGCTCCCGGCCGAGCTGAGCCCTGTTACGACCGACTGCTCCTGTCAAAGTCCCCAATCAAAATATATGCTTCTGATTGTCGTGAGAGAAACGCACTGATAATGCAATCCCGTCGCTCCACAGATCACCGAACGTATCATTTAAAACTTTCCAAATTAAAGAAAGACCCAGCCAAATTGTACCATCTATTAACCCCCAAGTGAGGCTAACCAAACCAGCTGTCTTTAAATCAATAAATTAACTCCTTAATTAGAAGAACTAAATTCTTAAACATTATGAAGATATAAACATTTAAAATAGAAAAAAATTAGAGTCCTTGCAAATTTACAGTCCAGTGTTGCTTGAAGTCCTCTCAGAATGTTGCTTTCCTTCTCCAGCGAATTTCAACAATTAACGACTTGCAAACACTTTCAACAGAATCAATCTGACTTTAGAGTTTTTGAGGGATAAAAGATTGTCACAGTCTAACTTCCCTCCCTTCAGTTTAAATTACCAGAGATCTTTGTTTTGGCTTGATGTTTTAGAATTTTGAAAGATAATAATTAAACAGAATAATTTTCTCTTCCTTTAGTTTAAATGGTTGAGAGCTCTTTTTCCAGGTGCTGACACCACAGCTGTGTCCTCTGTCTCTGTGTTCTGTTAGAACAAACTGTCTTCAACTGAAAGCCAGTTTAAAACTGAATTATAACAAATGTATAGCATGACACTCACTCCCAGTGGCTATATCTATGGTAATGAGAATGCACCCTTTGAATCACAGTCTCCAAATGGCTGTTTCCAACGGCAACCGAAAATGCACCTTTCTATAACTCCTGAGGCTTTCTGGTTCTTAAAACAATACTGATCCTTTTCAAACCTTAAAGGCAAACCACATATTCCCCGGAGGAAAAAAACTACAGGACCATGACACCCCCACTTGGCCGGACTGCTCATTGGACCCAGCCTCAAAATCCTCCTCGGGAGCCAATCCCGCACAACCTGAGCCGCCTCTCGGAAATGCCCTTAATGCCATTCCACACGGCGTGGAGGGGTTTCCTGTACGGGCTGCTCCTGCACAATCTCCACTTCCTCACCCTCCTCTGCCGTCTGGACATGCCGTGGCGGTCTGTGTTGCCATCTGGCGGCGAGGGGAATCCCCGGTGGCGGTCTCTCTACACGGGAGTCCTCCCCCTTTACATTGGGGACCTGGGGTGGAGGGTGCTGCACAGGGCAGTCCCGTGCAATAGACTTTTAAGTAGGTTCACGGACTCACAGTCTGCCTGTAATTTCTGTGGCCTGGACGAGTCAGTATTCCATGTATACATGGAGTATGAGAGGTTGCAGCCCCTCTTTGTGTACTTAAAGGAGCTGCGCCTCAAGTTTTGGCTGCACTTCAGTCCCACGCTCCTGATCTTTAGGCATCTGGTGCGGAGGGGTGTGGGCCGGAAGGATGACCTCCTCATTGGTCTGCTCCTGGGCCTGGCCAAAGTGGCAATTTACAGGTCCAAGCTGCGGGCCATCGGAGGGTCCGTCCGCCCTGATTGCCTGCCCCTTTTCTGAGGTTTCGTTCGCGCCCGGGTGTCCCTGGAAAAGGAGCATGCAGTGTCTGTCGGTTCGCTTGAGGCCTTTCACGACCGGTGGGCACTGCAAGGGCTAGAGCGCATCATCGATGCCAAGAACGGCATTTTAATTTGAGTTCTGTTTTACTTATTCGATTTTTAATAGTTATTTTATAAAATGTTTATAAGTGGGGGCCTGAGGAATAAAGGCCCCCTTGACAAATAATATATAAAAGAGGCCTGGGGTATAAAGGCTTCCTTCAAAAAGAAAATAAAAGTTAAAAAAAAACAGCGTCAGATACAGAGCAAAGCTCCCTCTACACTGTCCCCATCAAACACTCCCAGAACAGGTACAGCACTGGGGTTAGATACAGAATAAAGCTCCTTCTGCACTGTCCCATCAAACACTCCCAGGACAGGTACAGCACGGAGTTAGATAAAAAAAAACGGGGGTTAGATACAGAGTAAAGCTCCCTCTACACTGTCCCCATCAAACACTCCCAGAACAGGTACAGCACTGGGGTTAGATACAGAATAAAGCTCCTTCTGCACTGTCCCATCAAACACTCCCAGGACAGGTACAGCACGGAGTTAGATAAAAAAAAAACGGGGGTTAGATACAGAGTAAAGCTCCCTCTACACTGCCCCATCAAACACTCCCAGGGCAGGTAAGGCAAAGGGTTAGATACAGAGCAAAGCTTCCTCTATCCCCATCAAACACTCCCAGGACAGGTTACGGTCGGAATAATTTGTTTATTCTTTCATGGGATGTGGGTGTCACTGGCTAGGCCAGCATTTCTTGCCCATCCCTAATTGCCCTCGAGGAGGTGGTGGTGAGCTGCCTTCCTGAACCGCTGCAGTCCCTCTGGTTCCGGTACACCCACAGTGCTGTTCAGGAGAGAGTTCCAGAATTTTGATCCAGTGACAGTGAAGGAACAATGATATAGTTCTAAGTCAGGAGGGTGTGTGGCTTGGAGGGGAACTTGCCGGTGGTGATGTTGCCATGCATCTGCTGCCCTTGTCCTTCTAGGTGGAAGAGATGATGGGTTTGGAAGGTGCTGTCAAAAGACACAGTGAGTTGCTGCAGTGCATCTTGTATATGGTACACACTGCTGCCACTGTGCGTCAGTGGTGGAGGAAGAGAATGTTTAATTTGGTAAATGGGGTGCCGATCAAGTGGGCTGCTTTTTCCTGGATGGTGTCGAGCTTCTTGAGTGTTGTTGGAGCTGCACCCATCCAGGCAAGTGGAGAGTATTCCATCACACTCCTGACTTGTACCTTGTAGATGGTGGACAGGCTTTGGAGAGATAGGTGGTGAGTTACTTGCCACAGAATTCCCAGCTTCTGATCTGCTTGTAGCCACAAGTATTTATGTGGCTGGTCCAGTTCAGTTTCTGGTCAATGGTAACCCCCAGGATGTTAGTGGGGAATTCAGCAATGGTAATGCCATTGAACATTAAGGGGAGGTAATTAGATTCTCTCTCGTTTGAGATGGTCATTGCCTGGCGCGAGTATTACTTGGATTAGTACCTGGGAGTATGATGTTATTGCTATTACTGAGACTTGGTTGAGGGAAGGGCATGATTGGCAACTAAATATCCCAGGATATCGATGCTTCAGGCGGGATAGAGAGGGAGGTAAAAGGGGTGGAGGAGTTGCATTACTGGTCAAAGAGGATATCACAGCTGTGCTGAAGGAGGGCACTATGGAGGACTCGAGCAGTGAGGCAATATGGACAGAACTCAGAAATAGGAAGGGTGCGGTAACAATGTTGGGGCTGTACTACAGGCCTCCCAACAGCGAGCGTGAGATAGAGGTACAAATATGTAAACAGATTATGGAAAGATGTAGGAGCAACAGGGTGGTGGTGATGAGATTTTAATTTTCCCAACATTGACTGGGATTCGCTTAGTGTTAGAGGTCCAGATGGAGCAGAATTTGTAAGGAGCATCCAGGAAGGTTTTCTAGAGCAGTATGTAAATAGTCCAACTCGGGAAGGGGCCATACTGGACCTGGTGTTGGGGAATGAGCCCGGCCAGGTTGTTGAAGTTTCAGTAGGGGACTACTTTGGGAATAGTGATCACAATTCCGTAAGCTTTAAAATACTCATGGACAAAGACGAGAGTGGTCCTAAAGGAAGAGTGCTAAATTGGGGGAAGGCCAACTATACCAAAATTCGGCAGGAGCTGGGGAATGTAGATTGGGAGCAGCTGTTTGAAGGTAAATCCACATGTGATATGTGGGAGGCTTTTAAAGAGAGGTTGATTAGCGTGCAGGAGAGACATGTTCCTGTGAAAATGAGGGATAGAAATGGCAAGATTAGGGAACCATGGATGACAGGTGAAATTGTGAGACTAGCTAAGAGGAAAAAGGAAGCATACATAAGGTCTAGGCGGCTGATGAAAGACGAAGCTTTGAAAGAATATCGGGAATGTAGGACCAATCTGAAACGAGGAATTAAGAGGGCTAAAAGGGGTCATGAAATATCTTTAGCAAACAGGGTTAAGGAAAATCCCAAAGCCTTTTATTCATATATAAGGAGAAAGAGGGTAACTAGAGAAAGGATTGGCCCACTAAAGGACAAAGGAGGAATGTTATGCTTGGACTCAGAGAAAATGGGTGAGATTCTAAACGAGTACTTTGCATCGGTATTCACCGAGGAGAGGGACATGACGGATGTTGAGGTTAGGAACAGATGTTTGATTACTCTAGGTCAAGTCGGCATAAGGAGGGAGGAAGTGTTGGGTATTCTAAAGGACATTAAGGTGGACAAGTCCCCAGGTCCGGATGGGATCTATCCCAGGTTACTGAGGGAAGCGAGAGAGGAAATAGCTGGGGCCTTAACAGATATCTTTGCAGCATCCTTAAACACGGGTGAGGTTCCGGAGGACTGGAGAATTGCTAATGTTGTCCCCTTGTTTAAGAAGGGTAGCAGGGATAATCCAGGTAATTATAGACCGGTGAGCCTGACGTCAGTGGTAGGGAAGCTGCTGGAGAAGATACTGAGGGATAGGATCTATTCCCATTTGGAAGAAAATGGGCTCATCAGTGATAGGCAACATGGTTTTGTGCAGGGAAGGTCATGTCTTACCAACTTAATAGAATTCTTTGAGGAAGTGACAAAGTTGATTGATGAGGGAAGGGCTGTCGATGTCATATACATGGACTTCAGTAAGGCGTTTGATAAGGTTCCCCATGGCAGGCTGATGGAGAAAGTGAAGGCGCTTGGGGTCCAAGGTGTACTAGCTAGATGGATAAAGAACTGGCTGGGCAACAGGAGACAGAGAGTAGCAGTGGAAGGGAGTTTCTCAAAATGGAGACGTGTGACCAGTGGTGTTCCCCAGGGATCCGTGCTGGGACCACTGTTGTTTGTGATATACATTAATGATTTGGAGGAAAGTATAGGTGGACTGATTAGCAAGTTTGCAGACGACACTAAGATTGGTGGAGTAGCAGATAGTGAAGGGGACTGTCAGAGAATACAGCAGAATATAGATAGATTGGAGAATTGGGCAGAGAAATGGCAGATGGAGTTTCAATCAGGGCAAATGCGAGGTGATGCATTTTGGAAGATCCAATTCAAGAGTGAACTATATAGTAAATGGAAAAGTCCTGGGGAAAATTGATGTCCAGAGAGATTTGGGTGTTCAGGTCCACTGTTCCCTGAAGGTGGCAACGCAGGTAAATAGAGTGGTCAAGAAGGCATACGGCATGCTTTCCTTCATCGGACGGGGCATTGAGTACAAGAGTTGGCAGGTCATGTTACAGTTGTATAGGACTTTGGTTCGGCCACATTTGGAATACTGCGTGCAGTTCTGGTCGCCACATTATCAAAAGGATGTGGATGCTTTGGAGAGGGTGCAGAGGAGGTTCACCAGGATGTTGCCTGGTATGGAGGGCGCTAGCTATGAAGAGAGGTTGAGTAGATTAGGATTATTTTCATTAGAAAGACGGAGGTTGAGGGGGGACCTGATTGAGGTGTACAAAATCATGAGAGGTATAGACAGGGTGGATAGCAAGAGGCTTTTTCCCAGAGTGGGGGTTTCAATTACTAGAGGACACGAGTTCAAAGTGAAAGGGGAAATGTTTAGGGGGGATATGCGTGGAAAGTTCTTTACGCAGAGGGTGGTGGGCACCTGGAACGCATTGCCAGCGGAGGTGGTAGATGCGGGCACGATGGAGTCTTTTAAGATGTATCTAGACAGATACATGAATGGGCAGGAAGAAAAGAGATACAGAACCTTAGAAAATAGGCGACATGTTTAGATAGAGGATCTGGATCGGCGCAGGCTTGGAGGGCCGAAGGGCCTGTTCCTGTGCTGTAATTATCTTTGTTCGCCACTTATCAACCCAAGCTTGGATGTTGTCCAGGTCTTGCTGCATCTGGACACAGGCTGCTTCAGTATCTGAGGAGTCACGAATGGTGCTGAACATTGTGTAATCATCAGCGAACAACCCCACTTCTGACCACAATCAGTTGTGAATAGTGTTGTACAATTAACTAACAGGAGGAAGAAGCTCCATGAATATCCCCATCATCGATGATGGTGGAGCCCAGCATATCAGTGCAAAAGACAAGGCTGAAGTTTGTACAACCAAGTGCTGAGATGACAATTCATCCCTCCTCCTCCTGAGGTCCCCACCATCAGAGAGGTCAGTCTTCAGCCAATTCGATTCACTATACGTGATGTCAAGAAACAGCTGAGTGCACTGGATACAGGCCGTAGTACTGAAGACCTGTGCTCCAGAACTAGCCACACCTCTAGCCAAGCTGTTCCAGTCCAGCTACAACACTGGCATTTAACCGGTAATGTGGAAAATTTCCAGGAATGTCCTGTCCACAAAAAGCAGGACAAATCCAATTTGACCAATTACCATCCCATCGGTCTACTCTCAATCATCAGAAAAGTGATGGATGGTATCATCAACAGTGCTATTAAGCACCACTTATTCAGCAAGGTCAAGAAGATTTTTCTCCTATGTTGACCCAGTCTGGCAGATATGTTTTTCAGGACTCAAAAGGTGTGATTGAACCATTCTTGGTGATGGACGTTGAAGTCCCCCACCCGGAGTACATTGTGGCCTTGATACCTTCAGTGTTTCATCCAAGTGGTGTTCAACATGGAAAAATATTGATTCATCAGCTGATAAAGAACAGCAGGTGATAGTCAGCAGGAGCTGTCTTTGCCCATGTTTGACTTGGACAACCAATTTTTGATTAAGCTCCTGTGAAATGCCTTGCGATGTTTTATCAACATTAAAGACATTCCACGAATGCAAGTTGTTGTAGATCTGTCCCTTTATCTAAGACTGTGGTGCAATATATGATTCCCCTATTAAAAGGAGCTTCTATAGAATTAATGGGATGGGCTGCAGCTTTTTTGAAGACCACACAAGGGTTTGCACTTGAGATACACACAAGCTGAGTAAACTGCAGAAGCTTGACGTTCCCTGCCAGTAGATAGAAGAGTCGGGTCTCAGAACACACAGTCTTCAGCAGCACCACATGTTCCTCAGATCAAGTATGAGAAATCTTGGACCAGTTTTTAAAGTTCTGATTGCACACAAAGATCTGTGACTCTTCACACCCTCCCCTGAAGTTGGGATCAGAGCTGGAGAATTTTTAAAGACATATGGGTTGGGGGGGGGCGCCAGGGGTAAAAATGTCACAAAACATGGAGACACCAGTCATAAAACAATCACATCCCTCTCACCAGACCACAGAAACCCACATCCCACTATAAAAGACAGAGTAAAATGATATAACATGACAATGTCTACATGACACACCCTGATATATACAGTGCAACATTTACCGCATTTTATTTCTTCGCTATGTTGGTGATACTGGCAACATCCTATTTATTACCCATCTCTTGTTGGTTAGAGGGCATCAGGTGCCAGCCATGTGTGTAGGACTGGGCTGTCACATGTAGGTCAGACCAGATAGGGATCATAGAATCATAGAAGGTTTATGGCACAGAAAGAGGTCAGTTGGCCCATCATGTCTGTGCCAGCCGAAAAATGTTCCACCCATTCTAATCCCACCTTCCAGCATTTGGTCCATAGCCCTGCAGATTACAGCACTAGAGGGGCATATCCAGACTTATTTTGAATGAGTTAAGGGTTTCTGCCTCAACTACCCTTTCAGACAGTGAGTTCCAGACCCCCACCACACTGAGTGAAAAAACTTTTAATCTCCCCTCTAGTCTTTCCACCAATCACTTTAAATCTATGTCCCCTCGTCACTGACCTCTCTGCTAAGGCAAATAGGCCCTTCACCTCCACTCTATCCAGGACCCTCACAATTTTGTACATTTCAATCAGATCTCCCCTCAGCCTTCTCTGCTCCAAGGAGAACAACCCCAGCCTGTCCAATCTTTCCTCATAGTTGCATTTTTCCATCCCGGCAACATTCTCTTAAATTTGCTCTGCACCCTCCCTAGTGCATTTACATCCTTTCTGGAATGAGATGACCAGAACTGCACACAGTACTCAAGTTGTGGCCTAACCAATGAGTTATACAGTTCCAGCATAACCTCCCTGCTCTAATATTCTATACCTTGGCTAATAAAGGAAAGAATTCCAAATGCCTTCTTAACAACCTTATCGACCTGTCCTGCTACCTTCAGGGATCTGTGGACATTCACTCCAAGGTCCCTCACTTCCTCTGCACTTCTCAGTATTTTCCCATTAATCGTGTATTCCTTTGCCTTGTTTGACCTCCCCAAATGCATCACCTCACATTTCTCCGGGTTGAATTCCATTTGCCACTTTTCTGTCAATCTGACCAGACCATCAATAGTTTCCTGCAGCTATCCTCCTCGCTATGTACCACATGGCCAATCTTTGTGTTGTCTGCAAACTTCTTGATCATGCCCCCCTCATTTACATCCAAATCATTTGTACCACAAAAAGCAGGGGACCCAGTACTGAGCCCTGCAGAACGCCACTGGAAACAGTCTTCCAGTCGCAAAAACACCTGTCAACAATTATCCTTTATTTCCTGCCACTGAGCCAATTTTGTACCCACTTTGCTGCATTTCCCTGGATCCCATGGGATTTTTTTTTTAAAACCAGTCTGCCATGTGGGACCTTGTCAAAAGCCTTGCTAAAATCCATGTAGACCACATCAACTGCACTACCCTCATCTATCTTGTTACTTCTTCAAATAATTCGCTCAAGTTGGTCAGACAAGATCTTCCCTTAACAAATCCATGCTGACTATCCTTGATTAATCTGTGTCTTTCTAAGTGACAGTCTATCCTCTCTCTTATAATAGGTTCCAATAATTTGCCCATTATTGAGGTCAGGCTGACTGGCCTCTAATTAGTTGGTCTATTCCTCGTTCCCTTTTTAAACAGAGGTGCAACGTTAGCAGTCCTCTAATCCTCCGGCACCACACCTTTATCCAGTGAGGACTGGAAAATGATGGTCAGACCTTCCACTATTTCCTCTCTCGTTTCTTTTAACAGCCTGAGGTACATTTCATCCGGCCCTGGCAATTTATCAACTTTCAAGGATGCTAATCCCATTAATAAATCCTCTCTGTGTTAATCACATCCAATACTTCACACCCCTCTTCCTTAACTGCAATATCTGCATCGTCACCCGCTTTTCTGAAGACAGATGCAAAATATTTATTCAGAACCATACCAACATCTTCCACCCACACACAAAGGTTGCCTTTTTGGCCTTTTACGGGTCCTACTCTTTCCTTAGTGATCCTCTTACTCTTAATGTATTGATAAAACATCTTTGGGTTCACCTTGATTTTGCTTGCCAATATGCTTTCCTAATTTCCTTTTTGATTTCACCCCTCCACTTCTGTACTCCTCTTGGCTTTCTGTAGTATTGAGTTGTGTGTGAGGCATAAGCTTTCCTTTACTGCCTTATCTTACCCTGTAAGCTCCTTGACATCCATGAGGCTCTAGATTTGGCCGTCCCACCCTTTTTCTTTGTGGGAACATGTTTACTGTGAACCCCTTGAATCTTCCCAGGTTCCTTAAGAACACTCACAAATCAACTGGCTTTTTACAATAATCCATCAGCTGTCATGATCGTTTTTACTGGCTCAATAAAAGGGCAGGATTGGGTACTATATATTCCTGGATACAAGGTGTCCAGGAAAGATAGGGAAGGAAAGGAAGGAAGGAGGAGGGGTAGCAGTATTGATTTAGCAGAACATTACAGTGCTGGAGAGAGGATGTCTTAGAGGGGTCAAGGACAGAATCTATTTGGTTAGAGGTACCATTACACTGCTGGGAGTATTCTATAGGCCACCAACTAGTGGGAGAGATATAGAGGAAAAAATTTGCAACGACATTTCGGAGAGGTACAATAATTATAGAGTACTTATAATGGCGGTCTCTAATTATCCCAATATAGACTGGGATAGTAATAGTGTAAAGGGCAGTGGGGGGGGGGGGGGGGGGGGGGGCAGGGGGTGCTGCCTGGAGGTGCAAGAGTTTATCAAGTATATTCAGCAGAATTTTCTCCATCAGTATGTTTCTGACCCAATGAGGATGCATTGCTGGATCTAGTTCTGGGGAATGAGGTGGGTCAAGTGGATTAAGTGTCAAAAGGGGAACATTTAGGGGACACTGATCGTTGTATCACATAAGTTAGGTTGGCTATGGAAAAGGACAAGGAGCAATCCAGAGTAAAGATAATTAATTGGGGGAAGGCCAACTTCAGTGGAGTGAGAATGGATCTAGCCCAGGAAAATTCAAATCAAAGATTGGCAGGCAAAACTATAACGGAACAATGGGCTGCCTTTAAAGAGGAGATAGTTCAGGTACATCCCACGAGGGGGGTGGGGTGGGGTTGGGGAAGGTAGGACAAACAAAGCCAGAGCTCTCTGGATGATGAAAGAGATAAGAGTAAGATGAAGCAGAAAAAGGATGCATATGACCGATGTCAGGTGGATAATACAATTGAGAGCCAGGCTGAATATTGAAAGTTCAAATGGGAAGTGAAAAAAGAAATGAGAAGCAGAGAGAAAGTATGAGACTGGCAGCTAACTTAAAAAGAAATCCAAAAATACTCTATAGGCATATAAATAGTAAAAGGGTGGTAAAAGGAGTGGGGCCAATTGGAACCCAAAAAGGGGATTTATGCATGGAGGCAGAGGGCATGGCCGAGCTACTAAATGAGTACTTTGCTTCTGTCTATACCAAGGAAGATGCTGCCCAAATCATAGCGAAAGAGGAGGTAATTGACACTGGATTGGCTAAAAATTGATAAAGGAGGTATTGGATAGGCTGGCTGTACTTAAAGTTGGTAAGTCAACGGGACCAGATGACATGTATCGGAGGATACTGATGGAAGTAAGGGTGGAAATTGCAGAGGCACTGGCCACAACCTTCCGATCTTTCTTTGATACAAAGGTGCTGCCAGAGGACTGGAGATTTGCAAATGCTACACTCTTGTTCAAAAAAGGGTGTAAGGATAAGCCCAGCAACTACAGGCCAATAAGCCCAGCAACTACAGGGCAATCAGTTTAACCTTAGTGGTGGGAAAGCTTTAAGAAATAATAATTCAGGGAAAAAAATTAACAGTCACTTGGACAAATGTGGATTACTTAAGGAAAGTCAGCACATATTTATTAAGGGCAAATCCCGTTTAACTAACTTGCTTCAGTTTCTTTGATGAGGCAACAGAGAGGGTTGATGAGGGTGATGTGGTTGATGTGATGTACATGGACTTCCAAAAGGTGTTTGATAAAAGTACTACAAAAACAGACTCGTCAGCAAAGTTAAATGATTTTCTTTTGGAATGGAGGAAGGTATATAGTGAGATTCCCCAGGAATCAGTGTTAGGACGCCTGCTTTTTTGATATGTATTTATGGCCTAGACTTGGGTGTACAGGGCACAATTTCAAAATTTGCAGATCACACAAAGCTTGGGAGTATTGTGAACTGTGAGGAGGTTAGTGATAAACTTCAGGAGGACATAGCCTGGTGGACTGGGTTGACAAATGGCAGATGAAATTTAATATAGAGCAGTGTGAACTGATTCATTTTGGTAGGACAATGAGAAGAGGCAATACACATAAAGGATACAATTCTAAGGCGGATGGAAGAGGAGGAGGACCTGGGGTGCACAAATCATTGAATATGGCAGGGCAGGTTGAGAAAGCAGTTAAAAAAAACATACAGAATCATGGGCTTCATAAATAGAGGCTGATGATGCAAAAATAGGTGGGAAGGCATGAGGACACAAATAATCTGCAAAGGGATATAGATAGGTTAAGTGAATGGGCAAAAATTTGGCAGATGAAGTTCAATGTGGGAAAGTGTGAGATAATCCACTTTGGTAGGAAGAATAAAAAGGCAGATTATTTAGATGGAGAAAGACTACAAAATACTGCAGTACAGAGGGATTTGGGTGTTCTTGTACATGAAACACAAAAAGTTAGCATGCAGGTGTAGCAAGTAATTAGGAAGGCAAATGGAATTTTGGCCTTTATTGCTTGGGGGTTCGAGTTTAAAAATAAGAAAGTCTTGTTACAACTGTACAGGGTGTTGGTGAGGCCACACCTGGAGTACTGCGTACAGTTTTGGTCCCCGTATTTAAAGAAGAATATACTAGCATTGGAGGCAGTTCAGAAAAGGTTCACTAGGCTGATTCCTGGGATGAAGGGGTTGTCTTATCAAGAATGGCAAACCAGGTTAGGCCTTTATTCATTGGAGTTTAGAAGAATGAGGGGTGATTTTATTGAAACACCTAAGGGGGCTTGACAGGGTAAATGTTGAGAATATGTTTCCACTGGTGGGGGAATCTCAAACTAGGGGACATAGTTACAGAATAAGGGGGCACACATTTAAAACTGAGATGCAAAGGAATTTCTTCCCTCAGAGGGTAGTGAATCTCTGGAATTCTCTATCTCGGAGTTGTGGAGGCTAGGTCACTAAATGTATTTAAGGAGAAGGTATAGATTTTTTAAATCTTGGGGAGCTGAGGGTTATGCGGAGCAAGCCCGAAAAAGGAGTTGAGGCCTGGGACAGATCAGCCATGATCTTAATGAATGGCAGAGCATGCTTGAGGGGCCGGATGGCCTACTCCTGCTCCTATTTCTTATGTTCTTATAGAGTACAAAAGCAAGGAAGTTATGATAAACCTGTTGTTATGACCAATGTGGGAGGAGTGCACTGTCTTTTCTAGTTCCACTTCTCTACAGGTCACAACATATATTTAAATATTTACCCAGTTACCGATACGATCATAGACTCTACTCTTTATCCCAGAATAAAATACCAACCAGGTTTCTTTAAGAAACAAAATTATCAGTTTATTATAAAACAAGACATAACTAGTAACAAAGCAAAGCGTTAACAGAGTGAAATATGAAAGTTCCCTTTTACCTTAGCCCCTCTCTCTCTCACACACACACACACATACATATACCAGTTAACCGAAAAAAGAGATTTTCTCTTTAGAGCTCTGTTACAAATAAAAGACAAAAAAGAATACTTGGCCAAATACTTGCTAATACTTGAAGAAAAAAAGATATGGAAAGAAGTCAGTTGTCCCTTTTTGGTTTGGGGTCCCAAATACACTTAAACGGTTGTCACTGGGATCTCTCCAGAACATTTATTTTCAGGCGAACATGATCAGTTTGGCAGGCTTTCCAGGAGAATGCAATAACAGGATTTCTGTCAGGCTTTTCAGGAGAAATGCAGCATCAGTTACTCTATTTCTTACACTTGATTCTCAGGAAGTTCTCAAAGAGATGGAAGAGGGTGAGCTGATGTTGACTCCTCTCTTGGCTGTTTTTTTCCAACTGCCTTCAAAACAGGTCACACCCCAACACACTGTCCAAAGCGAACTCTCTCAAGAATCAAGCCTCCTGAGCCCTATAAATCATGACTTCTCACTTCTCTGTAAACATCTCCCCCAAGTCAAAAAGCCCTTGGTGAGTATTTATCTGAAGACAGGTGACTTCCAGTAACTGTTGTTTTCAAACAAGACCTCTCAGTGTCCTTTTGTTGACCCCAGTGGAAAAAAAAAATCCATGAATCCTTTTCAGTTTTCCCAAATAAAACAATGTCCATAATTCTTAAATATGTCCTCAAAAATATACTTAATAAAAAATATAGATGCACTATCATAATACTGTATAAAACACTGGTTCAGCTTCAACTGGAGCATTGTGACCTTTTCTGGCACCACACTTTCAGAAGAATGTGATGGCATTATAGGTGTGGATAAGATTCACGAGAATGATTCCAGGGATGAGGAACTTCAGTACATGGATAGATTGGAGAAGCTGAGGCTGTTCTCCTTAAGATTAAGAGATTTGATAGAGGTGTTCAAAATCATGAGGGATCTGGGCAGAGCAGATAGGAAGTGTTCCTACTGGCGGAAAGGTCAAGAACCAGAGGACACCAATTTAAGGTGATTGGTGAAAGAATCAAGGGTGACATGAGGAAAAACCTTTTTACGCAGTGCATGGTTAGGATTTGGAATGCGCTGCCTGAGAGTGTGGTGGAAGCAGATTCCATCGAGGCCTTCAAAAGAGAACTGGATAATTATTGGAAGAGAAAGAATTTGCAGGACTAAGGGGAAAAGGCTGAGGAGTGGGATAGGTGAGTTGCTTTTGCAGAGAGCCGACATGGATACAATGGGCCAATGGCCTCCTTCTGTACTGTAACTATTCTATGATTGTATGAAATTGAATTTCATACCTTGGCATGGTGAGATTTCAACTCTGTTGCTGGTTTTCTAATCTGGTGTATGGGAGCAGATTGTATTTGTCAGCCTTGTGTCACATGTCTGCACTCCCAGCGCGGAAGATTACACCCCCTGCTTCACCCAACCATTGGAATACTGTTTTGTCTCTATACCAATCCAGAAGTGGAGGTTCCTCTGCAAGTGCATTTGATGATCACTCCATCGTTTTTCTGCTGCCTTGTGTTTCCATGCAGGTGAAATAGAAGTTAAAAGCCATATTGTAGAAAATCTCAAAACAAACTTCTAAGTCAAGCGTATTGTCTGTGGAGAAAGCTTTGGCCGTGTATCCGGGGAAAAGACGGGTGTTAAATGCGGACAGATGACAGTTTCAAACAATGGAACCCCTTTCAGTCAATATTCGATGTCCAGAATCTCTCATGAATAGCCATTTTGGCAAAGTACTTATAGGAGAGCCTGCACACTCATACCTCAACATGCAGACCTGCCTTTTGGAACGTCCATTGGTTAAACAGCTTTTACATAGCATTTAGATCACACAAACAGGCCATTCAGCCCACAGGCACATGTAAGTGTTATGTCCCACATGAACCTTCCCCACCTGACTGTCAGAGTAAACTCATCAAGGCAACGGGTAGCAGCAATGGGAAATTGTTTTTGCATCCAAGGATATCCCAACGTGCCTTCAATCTCAGGACTTCTTCCTCTGCAGCAGTATCAGAGTGCCACATCCCATGTCAGCCTCCTTGTTCCCTTTCTGAACAGCAATGCCAAATTAAGCTTTACGTTCAGTTCTGTGCCATGGATTTGCTGCTGCACTACAATACAACAGTGTCTATACTTCAAAAGTGCTTCCTTGGCTGTAAAGCACTTTGGGCTGTCCTGAGGTCATGAAAAGTGCTATATAAATCCAAGTCTTTCTTTAAGAACTAATTGTGAGGTCATTTTATTTGAGATTCTGCTGAGACAGATGATTATCCCATCAGTCTGGGTCCAGGTCCCAGAGGTGAAGAATGGAGGCAGATTATTACTTACGGAAAACTGCCGAACAACAAGAAGTCACAGATATCCATTGACATTAGTTTATGGTACAGATCCCTCAAGATCGAAGAGCCCCCCCCAATAGTTACAGTCAACTCAATGGAAGACAAACCTGCCACCTTTGGCTTCCAAGTCCTGTCTCATCAGTCTCCTTTCAATCACCTAAAATCAGATTTAACACACTCTCCTACACAAAGCACAGAAACCACCATGTCTACGAAAGCAGCAGGCAGCAGCTTCCTGTATAACAGGGCACCAATTTGTGCTGCTGCACTGAGTAAAGTTTTAAACAAACTTTCTACAGAGTTCAACTTAAGCGAGCACATGCAGTTCTTTTTCATGTTAACTCAAATAAATATTTGCAGAGAACAGATACACGAGAGGCCAAACACAAATTAAAAGCAAGGTGAAACACTGGCAAATCATTAAAGGTGAAAGAACTCGGGAATGGAGAATACACATTAAACAGACACTAAAGATCATAAACACTTTTTAAAAACCAAAAACTGTTACAGAAGTTGAGCTGGCCAGCAGAGAGAAGAAACAACGAATACACAGTTGCTGTAGTATTTTATACATGTTACCATAATGCAGATTTTATTTTGATAGATTTTAACTGTAGTCTAAGTAGGTCAGATGAATGGGATCTTGTAACTTAATAAAGGAAAAAAAAGTGTGCAAGGATCCCACAGAAGGCAAGTACTGTCTTCCCCTCTTTAGTGTACACAGTATCATTGCTACATAAAAGTAAACACAAACAGAAATATATACTTAAAGCAAAAATAACCAAAAAAAAACCAAGCACACAGCAACTGTCTGCAGTTTAATGTGTCCAGTGTCAGGACACCAGGTTTTTAACATTCTAACTTTTCACAGTTGAGTACTTCATTGATTTTGTACAATTCAGAAACATATACACCAACACCTGCATGCAGGCAGCTCAGATTAACCTTCAACAAGAGTTCAAGAAATTCCCAGCTAATCCAATGAAGGCAGCAAACGGCTGTCAGCAACCATCATTCTATACACTTAGCTGAATATACACAAGTTACACAGTTGGCGAGAGTAGATTGAGGCTGCATAGGAATCAAGTTTTTGAAACTTTACACACTAGATAAAAACTGCAGCATTCCAGAATTTAATTTTCTGTTTTCTTAAAAAAATTTTAAAACTTCAGAACAAAAGCAAGATAGCTGATTGGAAGCTGCGTGTGAAGGGAGAGCACGGCAGCAGGGACTGACTCTCCCAATCCTGGGTGCAGGTCTCTGGTCATTACTCTCCCTTTCTCCTGGTACTCTGTCTCACGGAGGTGGGGTGGGGTTGGGGGGGAAAGAGAAGAGAGGTGTTTGTGTTTATGGTGCCGGTGTGGGGGAAGTGCTTTAAACACACCCAGTCACAGAATCCAGTCTTCATTGGTTTCCATTCTGAAACACCTTTTTAACAAGTGAGCTCTTCCAATTCTGGAAAACTGAATTTTGGAGCCCTACAGCTTTAATAAGACTCACCAAGTCTTTTAACAAGGGGATGTTAGGCAGGAGGGGGGGGGGGGGGGGGAGGGATTTAAACATGTATTATTCCCTTTTATTTTTAAAAACACCTCTTCAAATACTAAAGAAGTACAAACCTGTTTTCTGTTGCACACAGTTTATTTAACAATATGGTATATAAGTAAGAAATGAGTTTTTAACCAGTTTATACAGTGATTGAGAGTTTTGTTTCCTTATTTATAGTAATTATATAACTTGCATGATTTACACTATAATTGCTTTCTTCTCTTTTCAAGTTTCACAGAGAATAAAGGAGGAAAGGAAAGGATATTTCTTCTATTAAAATCAGCACAATCTATCAGTGATCATCCTAGTTTCACTAAAACCAGTTTATCATGAAACAAAGCAACAATTTCTACATCTGCAAGACAAAGTTTGGCATTTGCCAGTACATGTGTGCAATGGTCTATTCCTATCTATACAAATTTAATACTTGAAACGCCCGCACAGACTTCACTATAGAAAAACCTTCCCAGAACATGTCAGAAAATTATTGGTATACATTATATGTTGCATTTTTCAGGAATTTTTCTTTCCTGGTTTTTAAACACAAAAAATGCTGATAGTCTGAAAAATACAAAATAAAAAATATGAATATAATGAACTTGCTTTTTTCCATTTAAAAAAATTAGGCAATGAGTCATTAGCAACAAAAGCAAACAGGAAACAAAAAAAGGGAGAAAACAAAACACGACCAGAATGTGCAACCAGTCTGAACAAAAAATATATTCTTTGTGTATTTTAACAGCAAGTCATCCCTCAATGTCTTAGGAAGTTGCAGTTCCTTCTAGGGATTGTTCATCACCAGACAGCTGAAATTTTCAGTACAAAAAGTCTCAGGAAAAATTGCTCCCAAAATGCTACAAGTTTTCTTCCACAAACTTTTCTAGTGTGTCACATGTAATAGTGGAGCTCGATAGGCTGGAGCCATCAGCACCCAGTCCTAAGTCGCCAGTGGCGCTGTGTATAGCACTAATGCCAGGATTAGTCAGTTGTGGAAGCATCGCACTCTGTTCCGGGGTGCTAAAGTGTCCCTGATCCATGGGGTTAGCCTGGGGCGCTGCTAGTCCTGGGTGTGGGGAGCCGGTCTGGGGAGAGACGTGGTGGGGAGAAGGTTGTGGCTGTATCCTGGGTGAAGGGCTGGAATGTGGAGGCTGGGACTGGGGTCGCGGTGAGGGCACCGGCTGTGGAGACCGCACCTGGTTGCTGAGGGAAGTGGCAATCTGTTGGTTCTGAAGGTGAGATGACTGCGGCTGTCCTGAGAGCATGTGCTGCTGGGGGCTCATGGGGTTGGGCTGGCCTGGTGAGCCCATTTGCTGCTTCATCTGTTGTTGTTGCAGAATCCGCTGCTGTAGAGTCTGTTGGATGGTGGGAGTCCCGTCGGCTCCCATCCCTGGCTGATTCAGCTGGTTTATCTGCCCCATCTGGGTGATCTGTCCCATTGGCCCACCTTGCATGGATATGTGCTGCTGCATGCGTTGCTGTGGCATGGCTTGTGGGTAAGCTGGCCCTTGCGGTTGTTGGAACTGGGTGTGACCTGCCATTCCTCCAGCCATGCCAGTGCCCTGCTGCTGCTGTATGAGTTGGCGTCTGATTAGCAGCTCCCTATACTGAGGGTTAATAGTTGCCAAGTTGGGGTTGTGTCCGGGGTGGCCCTGGGCATTCATGCTGCCCAAGCCTTGTTGCTGGGGGGACAAATTAGGCCGCTGGGCACCTGCTTGCATGGGGTTGAGGTTCTGCAGTGGATTCTGCATGCCTGCTTGAGCATGCATGCCTGCTTGTTGCATTCTGGGTTGGGGTTGAGATTGCATGCCAGGTTGAGGTTGCATGCCAGGCTGGTTAGCCTGATACTTAGCTGTTCGTTGCTTTATGAATGCTGCCATAAGTTGTGGATTGGACTTCAAAATGTTAAGGACCTGCTGCTGTTGCTGAGGAGAACTGGGCGATTTCAGTGTCCTTAAGAGATCCTGGAGAGCATTTGGGGAGATGTTGCTCCGCGGAGGTTGCTGGGCTCCTGGCATCCTCTGTCCTGCTGATGTCTGCGGCGACGTCATCTGCATGCCACTCCTCGGCATGCCAGCTTGCAGAGGCTGTGACTGTGATAGTGTCGTTCCTTGTGCCCATTGCCCTGGCTGCATGCCAGGAATCACCTGACCCATTGGAGGCCGAGCGACTTTCAAACCCACAGCTGGCATCTGGTTGACAGGCCCAATCTGCTGCCCCATCATGCTTTGCCGTGCCATCCCTAGACCATTGTTCATGTTTGCCATTTGGTAAAGCTGCTGCTGCTGCTGGGCCTCCAGCTCAATCTGCCTGGCCACTTCCAACGCCGCGGCTGGTGGGGGCTGTGTAGGAGGGACTTGGGGAAGTGGCGCTACTTGGTTTGTGGGCTTTCCTTGTGAGACAGTGGTGGGGGGTTGAGTCCTCGGTGGATTAGGAAAACCACTCGGCAAATTGTTGGATGGTGGGGTCTGAGGTGGGGGCTGAGGCTGCGGCGTCTGAGGGGTGCCGGGCTGCTGTTGTCCAGTGGGTGTAACAGGCGCGGCTGAGGTAGGAGAAGGCAAACTTTGCTGAGGCACATTTCCGCGCTGCATGGTGGCCATCCTTCTGCGGAGCATCTGCGCTTGCTGCAGTCGGTGTTGCAGTTGCTGCTGCCGTAGCTTGTGTTTGATGTTGAGGCAGAATGGCACAGGGCATTTATTCTCTTGGCAGTGTTTCGCGTGATAACAGCAGAGGGCAATAAGCTGCTTGCAAACAGGGCAGCCTCCGTTGGTCTTGCGTTTGCAGCCTTTGGTGTGCTGAACAACCCGCTTCATCTTCTGGCAGGACGGCAACGAGCAATTGGCATTGCGGCACTGGCAAGCATGGACCAAAGACTGGATGCAGCGTTGGATGCTGAGGCGGCGAGACTCTTGTGGGCTCTTGGAAAGTGGATCTGGTTGGTTACTGCTCTCGTCGTCTAGCCCCAAGCCCCATTTAACCATTTTGTGCTCATGGCCTTTAATGTTGTGGCAGTTGACACACAGGTCATAGTCCTGGACAAGAGGAGGAAGAATGATAAGTGAAACCAATCTATTTTCACAAACAACTGAAAATTTAACAGTAGCTGACATAAGGCAACCATTTATTATGGCAAAATATAAACATGAATGTGTTCTTCATACTATGAATCAATTCCACTTAATAGCACTGATCATTTTGATGTTCTAGGAAAAGATCAATATTGAAAACAAATAACTTTGCATAGAATATAATTTAATGTAAAATTTGTACGCGCGAGAACAGATGGGGTGGGGGGGGGGGCAGTTTCTGGCCCTTAGAACATGCTCATACCTGTTGGATTATGGGCTCAGAGCACCTTCAGTGCTTCAATCCAGTAGGCACTCTCCACACCTGAACTTGGGAAGTGAGCACCAGCAGGCTAATTGAACTAGGGGGCATTCATTGCCAAGCTCCCTGTCATTTCCATCCATTCACTGACACACACTTTACACTAGGTGGTGATTTTCCCCTCCTGTTCCAGTTGTCCTGTAGGCAAGAGCAGTGATCCTTGCAGTGCTGGGCTGTACAGTTTAGCTGTACTTTGACTTCACCAACTGAAGCGGATTACGGCACACTTCAAACTGCTATTACCCTTTTCCAAGAGTTCTTCTTGAATGACACAAGTGGTTCATTTACAAGGATCACTCAACTTGAGACACTTTATTAACAGAGTTAGCCCATCTTACCTCACAGACTGTGCAGTGCCACCGTGTTTCCACATGGTGCTTGCACTCATTGCACGTATAGACAAATCGGTCCTGGCCTTGATTGTGCAACTCCACCAGCATGCACATGGTGGACCATTTTGCACGGCGCAATGAAGAGAACTCCAAATGCTTGTCCCTGGCCAGTGTCAGGAAAGCATCACGGCCGTCCATCAAATCACAGCTCAGCAAGGAGTCAGGGTCCACAACGGACGGCAAGGTGTTCACCACCGGTCCAGCATGGAAGTGGATCACAAAAAATACCTGAAAAAGTAGTGCTATTAGAAAGGAACAGCGAAGATTGGGGAAATCAATGCACTTCTTGCATATTGTTAACTTGGAAATTCAAATTTAAAAAAAATAGCTGAACCAGAAACAGGAAAATTTGTCACAACTGTTTTACACGAATGGAACTACACTCCACACCTAATATCTCACCTATGTTCCAATATGTCATCACATTCCATTTGCAATTACAAACCAAGGATAAAGCAAACTTCAGTAACTCATTCCACTTAAAAACAAGGGCTGGACCTGACACCTTGAGCTCCTACAGGCTCCTGAGATAGATCCTTATAGTCACTATAGGTCTCAGTTTGAGGTTGGGGTGTGGGGTGGAGAAAGGGGGCATTAGTCTTATTCTGGGTGTCTGTCTTCCACTGGCAGGGCTGTAAGAAGAGATGATGAGTTCTTCCAGTATATCCCATCCAGTAAAAACAGAGTATGAGGCTCCATTTAGCAAATCCCAGCAAAACACCAACTAAACTTGCCAAAAGAAGGCAAGAGAGTTCAAATGGTCAAAGGTGGGGTACAAACTTAGTTACCTGCTCTAGCTGATTTTATCATTGCCAGGTTATCCACAAAACAAGCTCTGAATAACTAGCAACAAGCAGTGACGCACCATTTAATTCCTAACTTAGGTTTCAAACTTAGTTTTGAGTAACTGTGAAGTAGTACTCTTCTTTTGGTTGCTGTTTGCTCTCTCCCTCCCCCATCTGCCTCAGGTGGTGGAAATGGTGCAGCCTACAAAGCTTTTGAGATCATTTTTGCCATAACATGGTTAACTTGGAAGGAGTTGGACCTTTCTTACTTCCTCCCTTCCATCACAGCCAGTTATTCCTCTCTGTGTCTGTGACCCTGTCTCTCTCTAGCGCGCACACACACTTCAAACTGGCAAAGTTGTTACCTAAAATAACCAGAACACAAACATCGAAGATACAGGAACCTAAACTCAAAACTCCTAACGTTCCAAAATCTTGTTCCTGAGCAACTCTGCTGCTTAAACTGCAGCAGCAAACAAAACAGCAACAATTCTACAAATAAAAAGACCAAGTGATACTGAGGTGTAATATAGTTAAGTAGGATTATTCTGGAATCTGAAGTACATTATAAGCTTTTGTTCTCTCCTCCCCCCTCAGCTCACTAATTTTCTCCGGACCTCTCCAACAAATGCTGATTCCTTGCCAGGTACAGCGTTATGGGTGTCCGCTGTCTTTTGTTATGTCTCTCCAGGCCACTATTCATGTTTGAGCATTGCCAGTGAGCATGTGTTTGGTCCCCGGGGATGGATTTCACCAAAGCTGCATCACAGTGAAGACAGCGAATCCTGCCTGATTTTTTTCCTCCCTCAACCCAGGAGATGCTAGTTTTTTTTTTAAAAAAGTACTTATTAAAAATGTATATATCGGTAGCGATTCAGGAAAGACGAGCATATTGGAAAAAAGCAAATGGTGCTCCAGGTAGGAAGAGTTTAAACACTGCCTGCAGTACCTCTTTATGCTTTTCCATTGTGGCATAGAGCTTCTGCGACAAGTCATTAGCTACATTCGGCATTCCAGGCTTTTTCTTGTTGGCTCGGCTAATGCTGCTTTTATTCTTATTCGTTTTCTTGTTGTTCTTTTTCTTTGCATTTTTGCTGTCTCCTTTCTTTCCCTGGAAAAGGTATAAGAAGGGTATTTAAACAACTTTAGATGCATTTAACAAGACAGTAATCCACCACAACTGCTCTTCTAAAGGTTACTTTATACAGAACATAATTTAGGAATGTATTGCATTCTGCATCACTTCCTTTCAGCTTCACTACACACACGCTAGGTATTCGTGCTTCAGGACTGGTTAACTGCGCACTCTCCTGTCACAGTATATGGATTGAAGAACAAAAGAAATAGGAACAGGAATAGACCATCGGCTCCTTGAGCCTGCTTCACTATTCAATACGATCACGGCTGCTCTTCTGCCTCAATTCCACTTTCCCGCCTGCTCCCCATATCCCTTGATTACCTGAGACACCAAAAATCTGTCTTGGCCCTGAACATACTCAATGATGCAGCATCCACAACCCTCTGGGTAGAGAATTCCGAAGATTCATAACCCTTTGAACAAAATAATTTCTCTTCATCTCAGTTCTAAATGATTGACCCCTTATCCTGAGACTGTGCCCCTGTATTCTAGATTATCCAGTCAGGGGAAACCACCTCAGTGTCTACCCTATCCAGCCCCTTCAGAATCTTGTATGTTTCAATGAGATCACCACTCATTCTTCTAAACTCCAGAAAGTATGGGCCCAATTCATTCAGCCCATCATAGGACAACCCCCTCATCCTAGGGACCAACCTAGTGAACCTTCATTGTACTTTAAGTATCTACTCGGGTGGATAATACAATTGAGAACCAGGCCGAATATAGAAGGTTCAGAAGGGAATTGAAAAAGCAAGTAAGAGAAGCAAGGAGAGAGCATGAGCATGACTGGCAGCTAACATTAAAAAAAAGAGAATCCAAAAGTCTTCTATAGGCACATAAATAGTAAAAGGACAGTAAAAGGAGGAGTGGGGCCAATTAGAGACCAAAAAGGGGATTTATACATGGAGGCAGGGTATGGTTAAGGTATTAAATGAATACTTTGCATCTGTCTTTACCAAGGAAGATGCTGTGCAGGTCATGGTGAAAAAGGAAGTAATTCAGATACTTGAAGGGTTTAAAATGGAGAAGGAGGAGATATTGGATAGGCTGTCTGCACTTAATGTTAAGGCACCAGGACTGGATGAGATGCACCCAAGGGTACTGAGGGAAGCGAGAGTGGAAATTGTAGAGGCACAGGCCATAATTTTCCAGTTTTCCTTAGACTCTGGGTGGTGGCAGAGGACTGGAGAATTGAAAATGTTACACCCTTGTTCAAAAATGGGTGTAAAGATAAGCCCAACAACTACAGGCCAGTCAGTTTAACCTCGGTGGTGGGGAAGCTTCTAGAAGCGATAATTCAGAACACAATTGTCACCTGGGCAAATGCGGGTTAATTAAGGAAAGCCAGCATGAATATTTTAAGGGGAAATCACGATTAACTAACTTGGAGTTTTTTGATGAGGTAACAGAGAGGGTTGATGAGGATAATGCCATTGATGTGGTGTACATGGACTTCCAAAAGGCATTTAATAAAAGTGTCACATAATAGACTTGTGAGCAAAGTTATAGCACATGGAATAAAGGGGACAGTAGCAACATATATATGAAATTGGCTGAGGGACAGGAAAGAGAGAAGAGTAGTTAATGGAAGCTTTTCGGAAGGTTTGTAGTAGAGTTCCCCAGGAGCCAGTGTTAGGACCCTTGCTCTTCCTGATATATATTAATGACCTAAACCTTGGTGTACAGGGCACAATCTCAAAATTTGCAGATGACAGGAAACTTGGAAGCATCATGAACTGTTAGGAGGATAATGTTAAACTTCAAAAGGACAGATAGGTTAGTGGAATGGGCGGACACATGGCAGATGAAATTCAATGCAGAGAAGTGTGAAGTGATTCATTTTGGTAGGAAGAATGTCCAGCAGCAATATAGAATAAAAGGTACAATTCTAAAGGGGGTGCAGGAGCAGAGGGACCTGGATGCATACGTGCATAAACCACTGAAGCTGGAAGGACAGGATAAGAGTGTGCCTAATAAAGTATACAGCATCCTAGGATTTATTAATAGGAATATAGAGTACAAAAACAAGGAAGCTGTGTTAACTTGTATAAAGCACTGGTTTAACCTCAACTGGAGTACTGTGTCCAGTTCTGGGCACCACACTTCAGGAAAGAAGGCATTGGAGAGAGTGTAGAAAAAGTTAATGAAAATGGTTCCAGGGATGAGGAACTTCAGTTACGTGGATAGATTGGAGAAGTTGGGACTGTTTGGGAGAAGGTTGAGAGGAGATTTGATGGAGGTATTCAAAATCATGAGGGTCTGGACAAGATAGGGAAAAACTGTTCCCACTGGTGGAAGGAGTGAGAACAAGAGGGCACAGAATTATGTTAATTGACAAAGGAAGCAATGGGGACATAAGGAAAAAGGTTTCCATGCAGCGAGTGGTTAGGATCTGGAATGTACTGCCTGAGAGTGTGGAGGCAGATTCAATTGAGACTTTCAAAAGGGAAATAGTTATCTAAAAAAGAAAGAATGTGCAGTGTTATGGGGAGAAGGCAGGGCAATGGCACTAGGTAAACTGCTCCTTTGGAGAGCCAGCACAGACACGATGGGCTGAATGGCCTCCTTCTGTGCTGTAATAATTCTATGATGATGAGATATGGAGACCAAAACTGCGTATTGTGCTACAGGTGTGGTCTCACCAAAGTCCTGTACAATTATCGCAAGATTTCCTTGTCTTGTATCTCAGTTCCCTTGCAATAAAGGCCAGCATGCCATTTGCCTGCGGTACCTGCATGCTAACTTTGTGTGTTCCTTGTACGTGTATACTCAAGCCTCCCTATAACATATCAACCTTTAACAATTTTACACCTTTGAAAAGATATTCTGCTTTTCTATTCTTACTATCAAAGTGAATAACCTTACACTTCCCCACATTATACTTCATATGTCACCTTGCTGACCACTCACTTAACCTGTCTACATCTCTTTGCAGCCTCTTTGTGTCCTCCTCACAGATTACATTTCCACTTAACTTTGTATCATTGGCAAACTTCGATACATTACTCCGTCTAAGTCATTAATATAGATTGTAAATAGCTGAGGCCCCAGCACTGATCCTAGCAGCACTCCACTAGTTACAGTTTACCAACTGGAAAATGTCCCATTTATCCCTACCCTCTGCTTCCTGTCCGTTAACCAACCCTCCATCCATGCTAATATATTACCCCCAATTCCATGAACCCTTTGCATCTCCTGCACCAAGACCTAACAAATGGTGGCCAGCATTCTCAACTGGGCACAACATGCACTTTTATTTTACTAACAGTCAAAAACAATACTGCACAGCCTGTGGGTCCCTCGCTATTGTTAGACCTCTGGACCCAGCTGAACACTTGTTATCCACGAAAATGTAATCGGATCATTAGTGATTGCAATCAAGGATCTGCCAATGACAATACGAGCATGACAATCAGAGAAGTCATCGCTCAGGACTTTATAGCTTGCACAAATATGGAGGTTCCTTTGTCACTCTGCACTTTGTGAAGCAGGATGTGCTCACTGGAATATCCTTCAACAACAGAAGGGTACGTTTCTTGTGGCAATGTGTAATGCTACACTTCAAACACCTTTTTCTCTTGATCTAATCAACCGGGATCTAAACTCACGTTAATCTGTGTTTTGGTATTCAGGCTGAAATTTGAGCCACAACTTTAAATGGCCACCAGATTTCTCAAATGTCGATCACAGCCAAGATATTGAACCTTTACGCGGATGTCCATGTGAAGAATGAATTTCAAATTCCATCACACATTGTGCATTTTTAAAATATGGTGAAAAAGATCAGTTTTTAAAATAATAATTGGGTCACGAGGTGCAAGAGTTATAAGGACAACTGGGAATACTTGTTTCAAGAACCTTGTTTTGTCCACAGCTACTGAATTTGAATAGCAGGAAGAAAAGTGCGTTCGATCTCAATTCAATTCAACTCATCTCAACATAAAGCTGGGCATAAGAACATAAAAAAATAGGAGCAGGAGTAGGCCATTCAGCCCCTCAAGCCTGCCCCGCCATTCAATAAGATCATTGCTGATCTGTCCCAGGCCTCAACTCCTCTTTCGGGCCTGCTCCGCCTAATCCTCGACTCCGAGATTTCAAAAATCTATCTACCTCCTCCTTAAATACATTTAGTGACCTAGCCTCTACCACTCTCTGAGGCAGAGAATTCCAGAGATTCACCACCCTCTGACAGAAGAAATTCCTCTGCATCTCAGTTTTAAATGTGTGCCCCCTTATTCTGTAACTATGTTCCCTAGTTCGAGAATCCCCCACCAATGGAAACATATTCTCAACATCTACCCTGTCAAGCCCCCCTAACATCTTATATGTTTCTCTCATTCTTCTAAACTCCAATGAATAAAGGCCTAACCTGGTTTGCCATTCTTGATAAGACAACCCCTTCATCCCAGGAATCAGCCTAGTGAACCTTTTCTGAACTGCCTCAAATGCTAGTATATCCTTCTTTAAATATGGGGATCAAAACTGTACGCAGTACTCCAGGTGTGGCCTCACCAACACCCTGTACAGTTGTAACAGGACTTCCCTATTTTTAAACTCTAACTCCCTAGCAATAAAGGCCAAAATTCCATTTGCCTTCCTAATTACTTGCTGCACCTGCATGCTAACCTTTTGTGTTTCATGCACAAGAACACCCAGATCCCTCTGTACTACAGTATTTTGTAGTCTTTCTCCATCTAAATAATAATCTGCCTTTTTATTCTTCCTACCAAAGTGGATTTATCTCACACTTTCCCACATTGAACTCCATCTGCCAAGTTTTTCCCCACTCACTTAACCTATCTATATCCCTTTGCAGATTCTTTGTCTTCATCACAACATGCCCTCCCACCTATTTTTGTATCGTCAGCAAATTTGGATACACTACACTCTGTCCCTTCCTCCAAGTCATTAATATAGATAGTAAATAGTTGAGGCCCTCGGACCGATCCTTGGCACCCCACTAGTTAAGGCTTTCCAACCTGAAAGACCTACTGATCCTGACTCTCTGCCTTCTGTGTGTTAGCCAATCCTCAATCCATGCCAACACATTACCCCCAATACCGAGCTCTTATTTTTTGCAATAACCTTTTATGTGGCACCTTATCAAACGCCTTCTGAAAATCCATACATCTACTGGTTCCCCTTTATCCACTCTGCTCTTTATATCCTCAAAGAACTCTAACAAATTTGTCAAACATAATTTCCCTTTCATAAAACCATGTTGACTCTGTTGGATTGCATTATGTTTTTCTAAATGTTACAAAGCGAGTACGTTTCCAACATGCAAAGTATCAGATGGTCAGGCATCAACTGCAGACTGGTGGGGGCCCTCGCTGATTCCCAGCTTGTATGTGAAGATCTAAAGCAAACTTTAATTAAAAGTCTAAATGATCTAGAAAATCCTGAAGACCATCTCCTCAGAACACTCACATTAAAGGCTGGCTACCCGACCAGAAGGGACCTGACGACATGTGTTGGGTGCGGGTCAGGTCGCACTTCCGGGTCCAGCCGGATCGGACACGCTCTATCACTACCTCAGGTAAGTGGTTCCACTGTTAATTTACTTTTTGGACTTGAAAGGTGGTTTTGTTAGTTATTTTAAGCTTGTGCAGGTAAGTAACAAAGTGAAAAATGGAAGGTAGATTAACTGATGGTCGGGTCGGGTCAGGTTGGGTGCAGGAAAAATTGAAAGGACTCGGGCTGGGTCGGATGTGATTTTGTCGGGCTTGGGTCGGGTTTCATTTGCAGACCCGAGCTGGCCTTTAACTCACATCAGGGGCTTCACTGGGGATGCTGTTCTCTTCCCTCTTGCGTTCCTCTTCTTCCTGTTCCAACTCTTTTATGCTTTCTTCCAGTACGTTGGGCCAAAAGTCACCCTCAAAATAAGGCAACTCATTTGCACTGGTCAGCCGGTCTTCTGTTGCTTGTTTGAAGATATCCTGCCAGCAAAACAAGAAGAAATTAGCATCAAACAACATGCAATTTCTCATACCGGACTGCATGAAGGAAAGCAGCCTTTAATTAAGGTTGTACAAGTGTGGAAAAATGGTCAAGGCGTGCTGCAGACTTGAATAATACGTTATTTCAAAGAGCAGAAACATGTCATTTTCCACAACCAAATACACACAATTAATAAACAGGGATTCATTGCTTGATGATATAGAAAGTTTCATGTTTCAATGTATTTAGAGTAATTTGCTGAGCTGTGCTGAGTGCTGGCAGGATAAATAAGCATTTGTATCAGTCTCGTGCTGGTTGTGGACTTTGATTAATTTGGTTGCGTCATAGAGTCATATGACACAGGAGGCTATTCAGCCCATCAAGTCCACTCCCCTGCTCTATCCAGATAGCCATGCAAATTTATTTCCCTCAAGTGCCCATTGAATTTCTTTTTGAAACCAATCATCACTGCTTCCACCACTGTCCTAAGCAGCGAATTCCAGCTCAACATTCGAACATATGAATTTCCATTACAACTTGCTGTGTAAAAAAAGTTCTTCCTCACATACCCCCTACATCTCTTGCCCAAAACATTAATTCTGTGTCCCTTAGTACTTGTACCAGCTACTCTTTGTGTCTCTTACCTAAACCGGTCATAATTTTGTACACCTCTACCAATTAAATCTTCTCTCAATCTCCTTTGTTCCAAGGAGAACAACCCCAGCTTCTCCAACCTAACCTTGTAACTAAAATCCCTCATCCCTGGAACCATTCTGGTCAATCTCCTCTGCACCCTCTCAAGGACCCTCACATCCTTCCTAAAGTATGGTGACCAGAACTGGACGCAGTACTCTAGTTGAGGCCTAACCAGTGCTTTATAAAGGTTCAGCATAACTTCCCTGCTTTTGTCCTCAATACCCCTATTTTTGAAGCCCGAGATCCCATATGCTTTTCTGTCTACCATCTTCAAAGATTGATTTTTTAATTTTATTTTTATTTATTTATTTAGAGATACAGCACTGAAACAGGCCCTTCGGCCCACCGAGTCTGTGCCGACCATCAACCACCCATTTATACTAATCCTACACTAATTCCATATTCCTACCACATCCCCACCTATCCCTATATTTCCCTACCACCTACCTATACTAGGGTCAATTTATAATGGCCAATTTACCTATCAACCTGCAAGTCTTTGGCATGTGGGAGGAAACCGGAGCACCCGGAGGAAACCCACGCAGACACAGGGAGAACTTGCAAACTCCACACAGGCAGTACCCAGAATTGAACCCGGGTTTCTGGAGCTGTGAGGCTGCGGTGCTAACCACTGTGCCGCCCTAACCCCATATCTAACCCCAGGTCTAGAATTGTGCCATTTAGTCTATGTTGCCTCTCCCTATCCCTTCTGCCAAAATGCATCACCTCACACTTCTCTTATTAAATTCCATCTGCCACTTGTCTGCCTATTCTGTTAACCTATCTAAGTCCTGTTGCAGGCAACTGGCATCATCAGCAAATTTTGACATTTTACTCTGTATTCCAATATCCAACTCATTTATGTACATAAAACAAAAACTGGTCCTAGCACTGACCCTTGGGAAATATCAATATCTACCATCCTCCAGTCTGAAAAACCATTTACCACGACTTGCTGTTTTCTGTCCTGAAGCCAATTTTTTTTTATCCAGTCTTGTTGAGATGCAACCCGTCCCCTTTTGAACAGGTGCCTCCTGCTCCAAAACTGGTCCCAATGTCGCAAAAATCTGAAGCCCCCTTCCAGCATCACTCAAGACATGCATTGATCCTCCCTATCTTCCTATTTCTACTCTTGCTAGCGTGTGGCACTGGGAGTAATTCAGGAGATTATTACCTCCCTAGCTCCTGAAAGTCTGACTGTAGGACTTCAATACCTGCTCTCGCTATCTTGTTGGTACTGCGCGTACCACAATTTTTGACTCACTCCCTTCCCTCTGCAGAATATTATGAACTCTCTCTGTCCTTTATCCTGGCACCAGGGAGGCAACACACCATGCGGAACTCATGATGACAGTTACAGAAATGCCCATCCATCTCCCTAACTACGGAATCTCCTATTACAACTGCATTTCTACTCTACGCTGTTCCCTCCTGTGCAGTCCCTTGCCCATTGGTGCCATGGCCTGGACTGCACTCCTTCAAGGTGAAGTCACTCCTAGTAGTCTCCAATGCTGAGTACCGGATTGAGAGTGGCACACACCCCTAAGACTCCTGCACTTCTTGCCTCTTCCTACTCCTCCAGATGGCCACCCATCTACTATCTTGAACTCTCACTGCCTGTGGGATGACCACCTCCTGGAACGTATGATCTAGGAAATGCTCATCCTACATGAAGTTCCACAGTGATCCCAGCTGCCCTTTAAGCTCGGAAATCCTGAGCTCGAGCTCAAGCAGCTGGAGACACTTCCTACATGTGATTCCCCAAAGACACATGAAGTATCCTGAAGTTCCAACATGTCGCAGGAATTGCAAGGCTGACTTCAGAAAAAATCTGCATTTAAAACCAGTTGGTTTATATATTATATATCTATATATGATAGAGGTAGAGTGTTAGTTCACTTTGGAGCCTATGATTTAAACTAATCTGTAACCAAGTTTAAGCAGAAGGAATTGAGCAGTGCAGAGATCTCAGGGACTACCACACTTCTGCTGGAGAATGGCTGAGAGGGGATTTCACTCTTTAATGGATATCCTGTGCTGTGTGCACATGAATACTGCCTTATACTCTGCAGAGTAAGCCTGAACTTTGCATTTAAGTAAGGCTGTAAAACTTTGGATCTGTATGGTAACATTTGGATCATTATGGAAACTGAAACCATAGGACAAGTCTACAGGAAGTGCAGCATGCATCTTACAATTTAAAATAATAAATAAGACTTGTGTTCCCCATCAACAAACAAAAATACAGTTTTCAAGGTTCATGGGCTCAAGGTCAACTGACAGGAAGTGGTGTGAAACTGCTCAGAAAAGGTGTTGTCAAATACCTGAATCAGGGCGGCACAGTGGCGCAGTGGTTAGCACCGCAGCCTCACAGCTCCAGGGACCCGGGTTCGATTCCGGGTACTGCCTGTGTGGAGTTTGCAAGTTCTCCCTGTGTCTGCGTGGGTTTCCTCCGGGTGCTCCGGTTTCCTCCCACAAGCCAAAAGACTTGCAGGTTGATAGGTAAATTGGCCATTATAAATTGTCACCAGTATAGGTAGGTGGTAGGGAAATATAAGGACAGGTGGGGATGTTTGTTGGGAATATGGGATTAGTGTAGGATTAGTATAAATGGGTGGTTGATGTTCGGCACAGACTCGGTGGGCCGAAGGGCCTGTTTCAGTGCTGTATCTCTAATCTAATAACATACTTTAAAACTTTAACTTGGCAGAAAATTTCTCTTTAAAATATCAGATAATAGGATTTTTCCATCCTGAACATTAGATTAAATACTTCAATTACCTATACAACCATAATATTACAAACTAGTGAACAATCTTGTTACAGGTGCACTACTTAAATTTAATGTAGTTTGCCCTGGCCCTTGGGTAAGATGGAGAACATGTGTTTTACTGAACCAAACATGTTAACACATATACAGGTTTATAATTGTTTGTACGGTTAGGATTATCAGTTTGTTCAGATACACCGTAATTTGTTTTTGACTAAGGGCACCTTTCACAGGAGTCTTCCTTGCTCCAGAGACCTGGGAGGTGGAACACTGGAGCAACTGGACCCTGTACGATTAACATGGAGTCAAGAGGCCTAGAAGAGTGGAACTTTGAATACTAGTTACACAAATGTGTGGTGGTCTGTATTACAATGAAATATCAAGCTAAAGGGATTGGATTACATTGACGAATGCATAAAATCTTATTTTTAAAGCAGATATTAGGAGGATAACAGAACTTCAGATCAAACCTTATAATCGTGTATGATTCGCTCCGCGAAAGCTTTATCCAGCATCTTCTTGTACCATTCCTGCAACCGTTTGGGTTTGGGGATCTTCTGATCTGCTGGGTGGCAGTGGAAGATGTAATCATCACCTTCACTGGGAGGGCATGCCCAGATATGACCCTGTGTAAAGCTGCGGGGAACAGTGAACAAGGTGAAATGGATTGTTCAGATACTGTTACCGTTCTGATTCAAATCAGGAGGGAAATAACAAGCAGACCTATTGATTCCAGTTTAATGTAAACTGTTCAAAAAAGCTTATAATTATAAATAATCCAAAAGCAAAATACTGTTGATGCTGAAAATCTGAAATAAAAACAGAAAATGCTGGAAATACTTAGCAGGTCAAGCAGCATCTGTGGAGAGAGAAACAGAGTTAATGTTTTAGGTTGATGACCGTTCATCAAAACTGGGAAAAGTTAGAAATGTAATAGGTTTTAAGGGGGGAAAAGAGTGGAAAAAGAACAAAAGGGAAGGTCTGTGATAGGATGGAAGACAAGAGAGATTGGGTGGATTATATAAGAACATAAGAAATTGGAGCAAGAGAAGGCCTCATGGCTCCTCGAGCCTGCACCACCATTCAATAAGACAACAGCTAAACTACCTCAACTCTGCTTTCCCCATCTGACCCACCATATCCCTCAATTCCCTTAGTGTCCAAAAATCTAATCAATTTCTGTCTTGAATATACTCAACGACTGAGGATCTACAGTCCTCTGGGGTAGAGAATTCCAAAGATACATAACTCCATAAATTAAGAAATTTCTTCTCAACCTCAGTCCTAAATAGGCAACGCCTTATCCTGAGACTAAGACCTCCAACTCTAGACTCTCCAGCCAGGGAAAAACAGTCTCTCAGCATCTAAACAACTGTCAAAGTAGAGCCTTTCCAAAGCCAAAGATTGATTATGATTGGTAATAGGTACCTGGATAAACTGGGGAAATTAACCTTGATGGAAGAATTTTATTAGGTATAAAAATAGCAACTGAGGGAGTAGAAACATGTACAAAACCAGCAGAGGACAACTGTGACCAGTGTTAGGAATGCTGAAAAGGCGATGGAAAAATCAACATTGGATGATATACTAGGACTGGTGAAGAATCTTTCAGTCTTGCTACATGTCAGAAAACAACCAACAATCAATAGTCATACAATAGAATCAAAGAATGATTACAGCACAGAAGGAGACCATTCGGCTATACAAGGCTTTGGTATCTCAGCACTTTGCAGTAATGTGTCCAGTTTTAGTACCCACACGTGGAGGGAGCTATTGAGATTCTAAAGTAAAAGCAAAATACTGTGGATGCTGGAAATCTGAAATAAGAGGAGAAATGCAGGAAATACTTAGCAGGTCAGGCAGCATCTGTGGAGAGAGAACCAGAGTTAATGTTTCAAGTTTGTGACTTTTCATCAGAACTGAGGGAGTGCTGCACTGGTGGAGGTGCTGCCTTTCAGATCAGATGTTAAAACTGAGGCCGCGTCTGTACTCTCAGGTGGATGTACAAGATCCCATGGCACTATTTTGAAGAGGAGCAGGAGAGTTATCCCTGATTATTGTCACAATGCTGTTTGTGGTAGTTTGCTGCATGCAAATTGACTGCCACTGTTCCCTACATTACAATAGTGACTACACTCCAAACGTACTTCCTTGGCTGTAAAGTGCTTTTAGATGTCCGCTGGTCACAAAAGGAGCTATATAAATGCAAATCTTCATTTTTTTCTTTTAGAGAGAGAAGAAATGTGTGGCGGGTACAGATTCACATGGCCCTTTAAAAAGGAACTTGACATGTTCCCGAATGAAGAGGACGTTGCCAGCTGTACTGACCAAGTTGTTATTTAGCTAGGATTATAGGAATTACAGGCTATCGAGTTTCCTGGAAGTTTGTTTGATTACCTTTGAGAGTCAAGAGTTTTCCCTGAATTGGCTACAGCTTTTTTGCCACTTTGCTCAGATTGAGCAGTTCAGGGTGGGACAATGGTGTGTGTGTTGCACCCGCAGCTATTTGCGGAGGAGGGTGCAGGGGGGCGAAGAGGCTTGATGAGTCTAATGGCCTTTCCTGTCCTTTTTGTATCCATGAGATAGGAGAGGGGACATAACTTGCATACATACTTTGTGCCCCATTACCCATAAAGACAAATAAGCTAATAAAGCTCTACCTATATTACAACGGAACTTACCCAAGTTTTTTCACATATTCTAGGTAACCAATTAAGATTTCATGATAGACTGCAGTTCGGAGGCATCGTGGGCGGAAGAAGTGAATACTGTCGAGGTATGATATGTACACTCGCCTGCAAAGTTGTATAAGAGAAATAGCATCAGCCATTGACTAGTGATTACAAGGACTATATTCTGCCTTCATTAAACTAAACACCTACCATCGTGCGGACAAAATAAAGTGACTACTGCTTTAAGGATACATCTTTCCCTTACAATAAACAATTCTCTTTTTTGCCTCACTCCAGTTTCTAAGACACTTACATACACTTTTGAAAAGTATAAGATTTTAATTTAACTTCTCCATTGTAAAAGCTGTGTCAAATGAATTGTTCCTTTACAAACTGAACATAAAAAACTAAAGTAGGCTATATATAAATAATCTGCTATCTAAGATATTGCATGCATAGTATGTCACTACCTTGTATTTGGAGTTGGGCAGTCGGAGCCATATTCCTGTACATGCATTCCAAAGAAACAGACGTCCACACCATCAATTTCCTCAAAAGCAAAAAGTGCTTTAGTTCTATAAGGAAAAGTCTCTGACATTTCGCCTGTATCCACAAATCTGAAACAAGAAAAGGGGCCACCGTTACGCATAGACTGGAGGGTGAGTCACAAATCTCCCTCAGCTCCCATACCCATTTCTACCCACTCTAGCCTGAACCTTGGTCTTTTGGCAGTTTCTCCCACCTTCTGCCTGCTTTCTCTAATCCTTTCCACTCAACTCGTGACCACTGAGTTCTCCTTCCTGGCGTCCTTGCATACTGACATCAATATTGATTTCCTTTCCTAAAGCCCTCTCTTCAAAACTGCCAACAGCATCTCAAGAAAACCACCCCAATCCTCCAACTATTGTTCCATCTTCAACCTTGCTTTCCTCTCAGACATCCTGTTAATTGCATATTAATTGGGTTTTAATCGTATTCCGGTGGTGGGCACTAATTGAGGATTCACCTATACTCTTCTATATAGGAGTAGGCTGAAACTGTGTTTGTTGGGCTGGAGGTGCACAATAGGTAATGTGTGTCTCTGTAAATAAAAGCTTGTAAGACTTGGCTCCAGTATTCTATCCTTCACCACCTGGCTATCTGAGTTCAAACACATACCACTACTCCCAGAGCAGTAGCCATTTTGCTCACAATCCCATTTGACCCAATTCTGCCCTGAATTGAATTGGCCCCAAGTCAAAGCCACGAATGAATTACTCTGGTGCATTATCCCCGTTGTCCCATCTGCAGCATTTAACTGTGGCTCCCTCCTCTTCCTGATCTACACACTATCTCTCCACATCATTTGCAGGCACCAGTTCAGCTTCCAGGAGTTTTCTCAGGCAGAAAATGATCATAAAACTCACAAGTAACCATATCTTTCAGTGTTTTGCGTACAGAGAATGTACTGAATGATCTCCACGGGCTTGCTTTACTTGCCTGCTTTTCATTCCTGGTTTAACTTCCACAGTTTTATCTGAGCTGGATACAACACGAACATACACTTCCCCTGCCTCTGGATGGTTCTGGCGTCGTAGAAACTTGTTCACTCTGTCTTCTAAATGATTCCCTAACCTAGTTGTTTGTAACCCTAGAAACAGAAACTCAATGTAAGCAAACACATCAGAAGCAGTGAAATTCAGGTTACAAACTGCCCATTTCTCAAGTTAGGAAAATCTCTGACTTCCTGGAAGGTGATCATTAGTTGATAGAAAGCAATGTGACAGCCAGATTGTAGATTACCAGGATCTAAAATCTCTCCGTATCATTTATGCACCAGAATATTTTGTTTCTTTTTAGGCTAAAAGAAAGAGGAGATGGTCTTTTTATTAGTGGGGCCATATCTTCCCTCAGGTTTCCTGTGCAGTGAAGCAATTCTGTCAAAGTGGATGCAGCAGCACCATATCTCCAAAGCTCCTGCTGTCAGCTGATGGTCCAGTCCACTATTCCAGTGCAGTTTCCCACTGCTGATTAAAAACCAAGGAGCAGCCCAGTGGGATACAGCTTTAAAATCAGCAACGAGAGCTAGCACTGAGAATGGGAGAGCAAGAGTTCGAACATTTAAATGTCGCATTGCTGAAAGGAGAGAGAGAATTTTGGTGAATAGCGACATTGTAATATTGATCTGCTCATAACAGCCATGGATCTTTATTGGGTTTCTTGGGTGAAATTCTGGCAGGTCATGTTATATATGGAAATGGGTGACAATGCACATTGACTTGTTGAGAATTTAGAAAGCATTAAAAAAAATTCTTTCATGGGATGAGGGCATTGCTGGCAAGGCCAGCATTTGTTGCCCATCCCTAATTGCCCTTGAACTGAGTGGCTTGCTAGGCCATTTCAGAGGGCAGTTTAGAATCAACCACATTGCTGTGGGTCTCAAGTCACACGTAGGCCAGACCAGGTAAGGATGGCAGATTTCCTTCCCTAAAGGACATCAGTGAACTAGATGGGTTTTTACAACAATCGATGATTGTTTCATGGCACCATTACTGAAACTAGTTTTCAAATCCAGATTTCTATTAATTAAATTTAATTAATTAATTGAACTTAAATTCCACCAGCTGCCATGGTGGGATTTGAACTCAAGTCCCCAGAGTATTAGCCTGGACCTCTGGATTACTAGTCCAGCAACATTACCAGTCTGCCACTGTCTCCCTTTCACTGAGCAGGAGTCATTAATTGATAATCAGAATCCATTTTTCATTCAGCCAGGTACTAATTTGGTTACTTAAAAGGCAGTGTACTCCCCTGCACTGTCACATTATTTTAATTGCCAGTTTTCCTGGAGGGAACCAGGGAGCAGGCATGTGATACAGAAATTACTCTGACGTGATACGATGTCCCCATTCATGTACCATTGGGGTAATCCATATGCTCCCAGGCTGTTTCAGATGAGAACATAAGGCGGCGTGACCTACTGACATCCTACTCTACGTATTCATTTGTAATGACAACCAGAGGTTACATTAGATTTAGTTTCCAACTGGAAAAAAAAAGGCCAACAGTGACATCACAGGAAAGCTGCAAGGTGATTGGTTGGTGAGTCACTGCTGTTAGGGAATAGCTCTAAATAGCTGGGTAAGTATCTAAGGTAAGAAAGGTTTACAGTTTATTTTCATATATAGTAAGTAGTGTTTTTTAGGGAGATCTGTAGCAACGAGGACCAGGGAAGAAGGGCCTGAGAGTAATTGATATTATTTGATATTAAGATCTTCCAAAAGGTTTAACTTAAAGGGTTAAGTCATGGCAGGAGAACTCAAAGCCGTGGTGTGCTCCTCATGCTCTATGTGGGAAGCCGGGAATAATTCCAGTGCCCGGGACCAGCATGTGTGCAGGAAGTGTCTCCAGCTGCAGCTCCTTGAAGCCCGGGATTCGGAGCTGGAGCGGCAGCTGGGGACACTGTGGAGCATCCACGAGGCGGAGAGTACCGTGGATAGCATGTATCGAGAGGTGGTCACACCACAGGCTCAGACTCCACAGACAGGAAGAGAATGGGTGACCACCAGACAGAGCAAGAGGACTAGGCAGGCAGTGGCAGTGCAAGAATCTCCTGTGGCTATTCCCCTGCAAAACAGATATACTGCTTTGGATACCGTTGGGGGGAATGGCCTCTCAAGGGAAAGAGGCAACAGCCCAATTCGTTGCACAGGGGAGGAGGAAAAAGTGTGGGAATGCAATAGTTATAGGAGATTCAATTGTAAGGGGAATAGATAGGAGTCTCTGTGGCCGCAAAAGAAACTCCAGGATGGTATGTTGCCTCCCTGGTGCTAGGGTCAAGGATGTCTCAGAGCGGTTACAGGACATTCTGAAGGGGGAGGGTGAACAGCCAATGGTCGTGGTACACATTGGTACAAACGACGTGGGTAAAAAAAAAAAAGGATGCAGTCCTAAGAGCAGAATGTAGGGAGTTAGGAAGTAAGTTGAAAAGTAGGACCTCAAAAGGTAGTGATCTCAGGATTACTACCAGTGCCATGTGCTAGTCAGAGTAGAAATAGCAGGATATATCAGATGAATACGTGGCTGAAGAGATGGTGTGAGGGGAAGGTTTTAGATTCCTGGGACATTGGGACTGGTTCTGGGGGAGGTGGAACCAGTACAAACTGGACGGGTTACACCTGGGCAGGACCGGGACTGATGTCCTAGGGGGAGTATTTGCTAGAGTGGTTGGGGAAGGTTTAAACGAAAATGGCAGGGGGATGGGGACCTTTGCAAGGAGTCAAAGGAGGGGGGAGTCAAAGACGACAACAAAAGACAATAAGGGGAATAAGAAAAGTGATAGGCAGAGAAATTAAGGGCCAGAATTAAACAGGGCCACAGTGAAAAATAGTAGGAAGGGGCCAATTAATGTTAAAAAGACAAGCCTTAAGGCTTTGTGCCTTAACGCGCGGAGCATTCACAATAAAGTGGATGAATTAATCGTGCAAATAGATGTAAACGGGTATGATATAGTTGGGATTACGGAGACATGGCTGCAAGGGCGGCACAGTGGCTAGCACCGTAGCCTCACAGCTCCAGTGACCCGGGTTCAATTCTGGGTACTGCCTGTGCAGAGTTTGCAAGTTCTCCCTGTGACCGTGTGGGTTTTCGCCGGGTGCTCCGGTTTCCTCCCACAGCCAAAGACTTGCAGGTTGATAGGTAATTTGACCATTATAAATTGCCCCTAGTATAGGTAGGTGGGTAGGGATGTAGGATTAGTATAAATGGGTGGTTGATGGTCGGCATAGACTCGGTGGGCTGAAGGGCCTGTTTCAGTGCTGTATCTCTAAATAAATAAATAAAAGGTGACCAGGGATGGGAAATGAACATTCAGGGATATTCAGTATTTAAGGACAGACAAAAAGCAAAAGGCGGTGGAGTTGCATTGCTGGTCAAACAGGAAATTAACACAATAGTGAGGAAAGATATTAGCTCTGACGATGTGGAATCTGTATGGGTAGAGCTGAGAAACACTAAGGGGCAAAAAACATCAGTGGGGGTTGTATATAGACCCCCAAACTGCAGTGGTGATGTTGGGAATGGCATTAAACAGGAAATTAGAGATGCATGCGATAAAGGAACATCTGTAATTATGGGTGAGTTTAATCTGCATATTAAATTGGGCAAATCAAATTCGTCACAATACCGTACAGGAGGAATTCTTGGAGTGTATACGGGATGGTTTTCTGGACCAATACGTTGAGGAACCAACTAGAGAACAGGCCATCCTAGACTGGGTATTGTGTAATGAGAGAAGAATAGTTGACAATCTAGTTGTGCAAGACCCCTTGGGGATGAGCGACCATAATATGATAGAATTCTTCATCAAGATGGAGAGTGACATAGTTGATTCTGCGACTAGGGTCCTGAATCTTAGTAAAGGAAACTATGAAGGTATGAGGCGTGAGTTGGCTATGATGGATTGGGAAACGTTACTTAAAAGGATGACGGTGGATAGGCAATGACAAACATTTAAAGAGCGCATGGATGAACTCCAACAATTGTTTATTCCTGTCTGCAGCAAAAGTAAAACGGGAAATGTAGCCAAACCACGGCTTACAAGGAAATTAGAGATAGCCTTAGATCCAAGGAGGAGGCATATAAATTTGCAGTAAAAACAACAGACCTGACGATTGGGAGCAGTTTAGAATTCAGCAAAGGAGGACCAAGGGATTGATTAAGAAGGGGAAAATAGAGTATGAGAGCAAGCTTGCGGGGAACATAAAAACTGACTGTAAAAGTTTCTTTAGGTATGTGAAGAGAAAGAGATTAGTGAAGACAAATGTAGGTCGCTTACAGTCAGAAACAGGGGAATTTATTATGGACAACAAAGAAATGGCTGACCAACTAAATGCATACTTTGGCCTTCACAAAAGAGGACACAAATATCATAACAGAAATGTTGGGGAACACAGGGTTTAGTGAGAGAGAAGAACTGAAGGAAATCAGTATTCGTTGAGCAATGGTGTTGGGGAAATTGATAGGATTGAAGGCCGATAATCCCCAGGACCTGACTGTATGCATCCCAGAATACTTAAGGAAGTGGCCCTAGAAATAGTGGATGCATTGGTGGTCATCTTCCAAGATTCTATAGACTCTGGAACAGTTCCTACAGATTGGAGGGTAGCTAATGTAACCCCACTATTTAAAAAGGGAGGTAGAGAGAAAGCAGGGAATTATAGACCAGTCAGCCTGATGTTGGTAGTGGGGAAAATTCTAGAGTACATTATCAAAGATTTTATAGCAGAGCACTTAGAGAACAGTGGTAGAATCGGACAGAGTCAGCATGGATTTACGAAAGGGAAAGCATGCTTGACAAATCTACTAGAATTCTTCGAGGATGTAACTAGTAGAGTTGATGAGGGGGAGCCAGTGGATGTGGTTTATATGGACTTTCAAAAGGCTTTCGATAATTAAAGAGCATGGGATTGGGGGGAGTACATTGCGATGGATAGAAAATTGGTTGGCAGACAGCAAACAAAAAGAGTAGGGATAAATGGGTCTTTTTCCGAACGGCAGGCAATGACTAGTGGGGTACCGAACGGATCGGTGCTAGGACCCCAGCTATTCACAATATATATTAATGATTTAGAGGAGGAAACTACATGTAATATCTCCAAAGTTGCAGATGACACAAAAACGGGTGGGAGGGTGAGCTGTGAGGAGGATGCAGAGAGGGTTCAGGGTGATTTGGACAAGTTGAGTGAGTGGGCTAATGCATGGCAGATGCAGTATAATGTGGATAAATGTGAGGTTATCCACTTTGGTAGCAAAAGGAGGAAGGCAGATTATCTGAAAGGCTATAATCTGAGAGAGGGGAATATACGAGACCTGGGTGTTCTCGTACGCCAGTTGCTGAAGATAAGCAGGCAGGTCCAACAGGCAGTAGAAAAGCCAAATGGTATGTTGGCCTTCATAGCAAGAGGATTCAAGTACAGGAGCAGGGATGACTTGCTGCAATTATACAGGGCCTTGGTGAGGCCACACCTGGAATAGTGTGTGTAGTTATGGTCTCCTTATCTGAGGAAGGATGTTCTTGCTACAGAGGGCGTGCAGCAAAGGTTTACCAGACTGATTCCTGGGATGGCGGGACTGACGTATGAGGAGAGATTGAGTCGGTTGGGATTATATTCGCTGGAGTTCAGAAGAGTGAGGGGGGAATTTCATAGAAACCTATAAAATTCTAACAGGACTTGACAGGGTAGATGCAGGAAGGATGTTCCCGATGGTGGGGGAGTCCAGAACCAGGGGTCATAGTTTAAGAATACGGGGTAAACCTTTCAGGACTGAGATGAGGAGAAATTTCTTCACCCAGAGAGTGGTGAACCTATGGAATTCGCTACCACAGAAAGCAGTTGAGGCCAAAACACTGTATGATATAGCTCTTGGGTTTAAAAGGATCAAAGGATATGGGGCAAAAGCGGGGTTACTGAGTTGGATGATCAGCCACGATCATAATGAATGGTGGAGCAGGCTCAAAGGGCCGAATGGCCTACTCCTATTTTTTTTCCTATGAAATTGGTTAGGCTCATTGTTAGTCTAATCATAGAATGGTTACAGCACAGGAGGCTATTTGGCTGGTCGCATCCATGCTGGTTCTCTGCAAGATCAACTCAGCTAGTCCCACTCCCCTGCAAATCTTCAAATAATTTTACAATTCCCTTTTGAAAGCCACAACCGAATCTGCCTCCACCACACTCTCAGGCACTGCATTCCAGATCCTAACCACTTGCTGTGTAAAATGTTTTTCTCAGGTTAATTGCTGAGAGATGGCCCAAATTCCCCATCGGCTCCATGAAAAACCCCCAGGATGGATTTTTCTATTGAACCTGATCACAATTTAGTTTATAACGTAATGGCTGTTTTCACCTTTGTGCAACAGTTACAACTCAATTTAATTGCATCCAACCCAGGGTTCTGGAACCAAACAAACACTCATTTTAATGTCTTAAAGAGAGACTCCTAAACATATAATAATACAATATAGTAACTCAGCACTGCTCTAGTCACAGATGCCAACCCTTCACCATGATGGCTGCAAGACTCATATGATTGAATACATTCTCTGAAACTCCCTTCAAAAATATATTTGAAATGTCAGCTTGGCTCAGGGGTAGCACTCTCACCTGAATCAGTAGGGTTCACGCCAGGAGTTGACCATTTTTAAATAATAAAAGCTCAGCTACCTCTCCATGATCTTCAATTGCATTGCCAGTTCTTGCTCCGTTGCAACAAGTTCCCTCCCTCTTTCTCAATTGCCTACTTTCATATTTGAACTTAAATTGCCCTATTTCCTACCTATTACAATCCTCCTCTCCCATTCTTTTCAGTCTCGGTCATTAAGGTGCACTGTAAAATTCACCTCACCAGGCCACAGGTACTCAGAAGTTTTGATCAAAGGCTCCACTGTTTTCACTAATCGATTCTTCAGAACCCAATGAAGATAAATGTTGAAAATTGGGATCCAAGGATCAGCAGCACTATAATCATGAGTGTCATGCACATACTGAAGGCAGAGATTTAAAAGCACTAAACAAGCCCTTTTAGCTGCAAATCAAATACCAGCGATACCAATTCACCATAGAAAGAGCTAGCTAAATGGCATAGAATTGATGTGACGATTGGAGTCCGACAAGGGTCTGTGCTGGGGCCTCAACTTTTTACAATTTCTTAGATGACGGGGGGGGCGATGGCATGGTAGCTAAATTTGCAGATGGCACAAAGATAGGTAAGAAAGTATGTTGTGAAGAGGACATAGGAGGTTGCAGACCTATTTAGATAGTTTGAGTGAGTGGGCAAAAATCTGGCAGATGGAGTACAATGTGGGAAAATGTGAAGTTGTTCACTTTGGCAGGAAGAATAAAAAAAAGAGTATTGCTTAAACGGGGAATGACTGCAGAATTCCAAGGTGCAGAGGGATCTGGGTGTTCTAGTGCATGAGTCACAAAAGGTTAGTATACAGGTACAGCAGGTAATAAGGTAGACTAATGGAATGCTATCCTTTATTATGAGAGGAATTGAAAATAAAAGTAAGGATGTTATGCTTCAGTTATACAGAGCATTGGTGCGACCACATCTCGAATACTGTGTGCAGTTTTTGTCTCCTTATTTAAGGAAGGATGTAAATGCGTTGGAGATGGTTCAGAGGAGGTTTTCTAGATGGATACCTGGAATGACCGGGTTGTCTTACAAGGACAGGTTGGATAGACTAGGCTTGTTTTCACTGGAGTTTAGAACAAAGAACAGTACAGCACAGGAACAGGCCATTCGGCCCTCCAAGCCTGCACCGATCTTGATGCCTGCCTAAACTAAAACCTTCTGCACTTCCGGGGACCGTATCCCTCTATTCCCATCCTATTCATGTATTTGTCAAGATGCCTCTTAAACGTCGCTATCGTACCTGCTTCCACCACCTCCCCCGGCAGCAAGTTCCAGGCACTCACCACCCTCTGTGTAAAGAACTTGCCTCGCACATCCCCTCTAAACTTTGCCCCTCTCACCTTAAACCTATGTCCCCTAGTAACTGACTCTTCCACCCTGGGAAAAAACTAACTATCCACTCTGTCCATGCCGCTCATAACTTTGTAAAACCTCTATCATGTCGCCCCTCCACCTCCGTCGTTCCAGTGAAAACAATCCGAGTTTATCCAACCTCTCCTCATAGCTAATGCCCTCCAGACCAGGCAACATCCTGGTAAACCTCTTCTGTACCCTCTCCAAAGCCTCCACGTCCTTCTGGTAGTGTGGCGACCAGAATTGCACGCAATATTCTAACTATGGCCTAACTAAAGTTCTGTACAGCTGCAGCACGACTTGCCAATTTTTATACTCTATGCCCCGACCGATGAAGGCAAGCATGCCGTATGCCTTCTTGACTACCTTATCCACCTGCGTTGCCACTTTCAGTGACCTGTGGACCTGTACGCCCAGATCTCTCTGCCTGTCAATACTCCTAAGGGTTCTGCCATTTACTGTATACTTCCCACCTGCATTAGACCTTCCAAAATGCATTACCTCACATTAGAAGATTGAGGGGAGACTTGATTGAAGTTTATAAGATCCTGATCAGTCTTGACAAGCGTGATGTGGAAAGGATGTTTCCTCTTGTGGGGGAGTCCAGAACTAGGGGGCCCTGTTTTAAAATTAGGGGTTATCCTTTTAGGACAGAGAGGAGGAAAATCGTTTTCTCTCAGAGGGTTGTACGACTTTGGAATTCTCTACCTCAGAAGGTGGTGGCAGTGGGGTCATTGAATATTTTTAAGGTGGAGGTAGATAGATTCTTGTTAGGCAAGGGAATCAAAGGTTATTGGGGGTAGTTGGGAATATGAAATTCAAGGCACACAGATCAGCCATGATCTTACCGAATGGCCTACTTCTGCTCCTAATTCGTATGTTCATATATAAATACTTACTTTTAGAGCTGAATTTGTTCTCCTTTCTGGTTTTACCCGTTTTCTTCAAGCAATTGTCGCAAACAAAGCTATAGAGAGAAATTTAATATCAAAAATGGTAGCTTGCATACAAAGTTAAATTCTGCAGGTAGTTATCATCTAAAAAACAAAAACTAAACACTAAATTAGTATATTTTCTAAATTTAAGACAATTACTTTCAATTGGTAGCAGACCATCTGTAACAACTGATCTGTATCTTATTTACTCACTCCTTTAGATCTTAGAAGTAAACACTGGGGTCAGCAGAAGGAAACAGATAAACTTAATCATTCAGCAAAAGTACAGTGTGATATATCCAGAGGTAGGAAAATAGAAAAATGGACACATTAAGCCCCAAAACAAAGTCCTTCCTCCAGTTACCTCACCACGTGAGCCTGATATTGAAGCTGACTGTGCCCAAATACTCAAGAGTTTCATTAGCTTCAGGGAACTGATGAATCAGCAAAACAAGCATACAGAGTAGATCAAAACAGCCTTAAAGAGTGTGTCTGAATATTGCAAGTTAGAAGTTTTGGTGTGGCTTTGTAGCCCTTGCATTACTAATTGTCTGGAACTGAGGACAATGATTGACAGGGAGGTTGTAGACTAAGGTGGCACCAAAACCAAAGTTAGCCATCACAATCTACAACAACTAAAACAGCTTCACAAGGGGGTAGGGGCAGGTAGAGCATGGCTACCCGACCCGAACCTGACCAGACCTGATGACATGTGTCGGGTTCGGGTCGGGTCTCTCTTTCGGGTCCGGCATTCGGGCTCGGGTCGGGCCGGACACAGTGCTGCCTTTAGCTCAGGGAGGGAAAGGGAAGTAAGCTGATCAACCAGAAGTCTTCAAACAGTACTGCAGAGTCCTGATCACTATCCAATGAACTCGGCCACAAACTAAAGTGCTCGTGTGTGAAAGTTGTGGGGTGGTGGGGGGAGGTGGTATGTCGTTGGTGACGACATCAAGCTCCGATTCCCAACTCCATCTGCATTATTCTGCAGGAATAGCCTGCTGCCAAAACTGAGGATTCAAGGTAGAGCACAACCTCTTTGATATAATTAACTTCATTCCGGTAGTCGCGTCGGGCGTGGGAAAAAAACCAAAGGACTTGGGCCCGGGTTGGATGTGGTCGGGTCGGGTTTCAATTGCATACCCAAGCAGGCCTTTAGGGGCAGGGGTGTGCAGGAGATCTTGCTTGGCCAGCAGAGATTATTTATGAGGTGATGTTCCAAACTGACCTGGACCTGGAGGCACATGGTCATACAACAATTTACCTTGAATCCCAGAAGGAGACACACCGTTACAAAGTCACACCCATTTAAGTGGTTAAGACAAGGATTAGAACCTGGTCAAAATGAAGGAAACTCAGTGTCGCTGTAACAGGAGCAAGGTTCGAAAGGAATGCTAATTATCAATCAAATGTTAATTGTATTCAGGAGGTAGATATTAATTGGGGACTCGTGTATGTATGAGCAGGCTGAAAAAGGGGTTTTTGTTACAGGTAAATCTCTAAATAAAAGCTTGTAAGCGAATCAAGACTTGGCTCCAGTATTCTATCCTTCACCACCTGGCTATCCGAGTTTTGACGTGAACAGTGGTATTCACTGGGGTAACCCCAGGGTTCCATTGTGGGACACACAAATACAAATTGTTGTTTTTGACCCTTCTGGTATACATAAAGCACTTAGAATTTCAGTCGCAATAAAAGGTAGATAAATTCACAGATGACAGATGTTAGGGGTTTTTGGGTGACTTGTCATTCATTGTATCTGAAGAATGCCAGCAGGAAAAAATAAGCATATAGGATATTACAATATGTTGGCAAATCAACTGAGTTCATGGTGGGCTCTGTAGTAGTCCTGATAGCAGTCCAGGAATGTTACGTGCAGTTCTGGTTAGCACAAATACAAGGGGTCTATTCTGGCCAAGGCCATGCAGAGCAACAAGAACTCCCATTAAAAGCCACAAGAATGGCTTAAGTTAGGATTCTTTAGCCTCACAAAGAGACATCTCAGCAGGGAATATAAAGATATGGCGTTCTTAATGGGGTAAAGTAAAACCTAAATACTTTCAGACATGCTAGGATAGCTGTCAGGAAGCATTTATCAAACAGGGTGATCAACAACTGGAATGAGTTGCCAGGGAGGTTTGAGGTCAGTACACCCAACTCATTTAAGAAACAGATGGAAATTGCAATGGGATGATGGAAGGATTAATATTTGGGAAATTTAGATTAAATGAGCTCTTAATCTAAACTTATGATTAGTAACCTAAAAATCAATTTAAAAGCATGAACCCAATGACTCAACAATATCACCTACCCTGAAGGCCAGATAGTTTCATTATGGAGAACGCAGATTTGATGCATTTTGCGACCACATTCTTTACATTCAACAAAGCTAAAATGAGAAAATAAAATGTCAAACGCCCAATTTTGCAAATGTAACATTATTTTTGCACATTATTAATCCAAGTTGATAACTATAGCAAATATACAACACAACTTTAGAGCAATGAGAAAGGGCTACAAATAACCAGAAGTAAACTCCAACAGATCTGGAAGTAAATTAGGAGTCAGGCATACACAAAGAAAACAATTTGTAGCTTCAAGTCAAGACCTGCCTTTAAATGGCTGTGCTCTTTTCATTATTGTGTGCAATAACTACAATAATAATTAAAATTAGGATAGTTCCATAGCAATCTTGAAGTGTGCTCATAACTACAATCAGAAAATTCAACTGGAACAGGAAACTAGAAAAGCTATAAGTGGACTGAAGTGGTGATTGGCAATCTAAGGGTAAAGAGAGCAAGTAGCTACAGGTCCACTAATAATTCCAAGTGACTGGGAGAAATGAATAGCTAAGATACTTACGGCTCAGGATCCAATGTATCATTTTTCTTCTTTTCAAACTGATCTTTTGAAATGGTTCTGTAGAAAGGCAAAAAAGAAAAATCAACAGGGGATCTGTTTCATAAAACAATACACTACATTTTGTCCCCACTCTAGATTCTTAGTGCAGTGCTTACAAAACATATCACATCCGCATGCTTCACTCCACCCTCACTCCCAAAAACCCCCGACAACTGTTCCCCCTGCATGCAATATTCCATTTTGTTTGCAACACAAGGTGTGGCCCAATGTACAGGCAGGTTCCTTGCACCCAGACCTCTACATGCAACTTCTGAATCAGTCAATAAGGACATGACAGCTACTTGGGATGGATTTCACTTAACCAACTTTCCCTCCTTATGGGGAAGAGGCAGAAAAACTAAGAACTATATTCAAGGAAAACCTGCATTGAAGGGAAATAATGTACTTTCACACACAAATCAAGAAGAAATCACCTAACGTGAATAAAAACTGAAGCTGGGACAGTGTATTTTGGACAGCGCTTGAACACACCAGCATCCTTCACATTGCATACAAGGGTTTTATTTGATGTTGCAACTCAAATCTTTTGAAAGTTGCAGCAATGGTTGGAGACAAAGATCTGACTCAATTTTCTGAGGAAATGAAACTTGAGGTAGACTTTTGATGAAAATTTCTGATATGATTTTTTGGGTTGCCATATGTGAATATCAAGTATGAGACAGGCGGGATCCTCCAAAGCACAAAGCTCATCAACTGTGAGCAAAAATATGTTCAAGCATTGTGACAAGTGTAAAATAACTCATAAAGCAGCAATGGCTCAAAGGAATCTGGAACGAGCTTGTGCAGAACAAGACACAAGCTCAATCTACACCATGTCTGCAGTCAAGGAGTTTAATTTTCCAGGCACCTTTGATGAGCTCAAGTATTGAGTGTTCACGAGCTAAATTCCTTGACTAAAGTAAGTAGCAGCTTCATCTGAATTAGCAAAAGAGCCAGAGGTGAGATGACAAGAACTTTTTTCTAAAGTACCGAGTTATGATCTGGAATGCATTGCCTGAAAGGGAGGTAGAAGCAGATTCTATAGTAATTTTCAAAATGGAACTGGATAAATACTTGAAGGGAAAAAAGTACAGGGCTATTGGGAAAGAGCAGAGGAAGGGGACTAACTGTATAGCTCTTTCAGAGAGCCAGCACAGGCATGATGGAGCAAATGGCCTCCTGTGTGTAAGATCAATGATATGAATTGCTACACGAACCCTCTACAAACTAGAATGTGACAAGAGCTGGGACTTCACGATCACGAAGATGCAATTGTTCTGACAGCAAACCAGAGGCAACATATGGAAAAACTTTCTTATGCAGCGAGTGGTTAGGATCTGGAATGCACAGCCTGAATGCATGGCGGAGGCAGACTTAATTGTGGCTTTCAAAAGGGAATTGGGTAGTTATTTGAAGAGAAAAATTTGCAGGGCTATGGGGAAAATGCAGAGGAGTGGGACTAGCTGAGTTGCTCTTACAGAGAGCTGGCATAGATACGACAGGTCGAATGGACTCCTTCTATGCTGTAACCATTCTAACGGCTCCTGATTGGCACTGTAAAACTTTAAATATAAGCATTTCTGGAAGACAATTGGGTGTGCAGACTGAAGGGTGGAAATACCAGGCAACTAGAATGGCCTTTTTAAGAGCAACACTGTCACAAGGAGCCTCTGCGTGTGTAGTATACCTGCCCCTCCATCCAATATATGACCTGTTAGTATGTGATCTGAGTGAGCTGATGATTAATTTCAACAGATCTAAGATGCCGTTACCAGAATTACTGCCATCATTCCTGGCTGGATTATAAGAAGGATATGAAAGAAAGCTATACAAATGTACAGAGAAACTTCCCTAACCCAGGATATCGAAAGATCACCTTACATTATGGTTTGTCTGTCTTGACTAATTTTACAGCAGAATAGAATGTTACAAGTCTATTTCTGGGCTACACCATTTATTGAAAGTAAGATGGGCTGTATCTAGACATAATATTAATGTGAGTGGATGTCATTTCCACTCACAGGAGGCCTCAAACAGGAAAGATAAATGATGGTTTTCAATACCAGGGCGATATTTGATGGTCCTGATTTACAGCAGGAGGAGCTGAAACTCTTGAAAACAAACATGCATTTATAAAGAACCGTATAAGTTTTATACAAGGTTCTTCACACAATGCATTACTTTTGAAATGATTAAGGAGTTATGTATTTACGTACTTCATTTCAGTGATGGTGCCCTCAGAAGGAGGAGAGTGCTAAAGAAAACTGTTAAGCCAGTGCCTGGACACCTGCAGCTATTTTGGTGCTCCACAAAGTGAGCAAAAGTTAGTAAAAGATGCTGACATGAAGCCATATTGGGGCGGGGGGCAGCAGGGGGGGAAAAGGTGGCACAAGCATTGTACCGAACTAGGTAATGGCGAACATCAAAAGATATCCAAGGCTTTTAGTATTCTCAGCACAAAATGCATTCAGTGACTGTGGAGATACAAAGTAGACAGTAAGATGAACTATACAGTTGGTAGAATAGAAGTGGGAGGCTGTCATTTTGAAACCGTAGTGTTCTAGTGAAGATGGGCAGATCAGGTACCAAAGACTAATTTCAAAACTTTTAAAAGACCCAGGACGAGATAGACAAGCTGACTGCAAAATTTTCCAGTATACAAGGTTGCTGCCAATGGTAGAAAAAAAGACTTGAACTTATATAGAACCTTGTTCTTTCATGACCATCAGACGCCTTAAAGCGCTTTACAGCCCAAGAAATACTTGTAAAGTGTAGTCACTTTGTAACAAGAGTGAGTACTGCGGGCACAGTGTAAGCATGTCCTCACAAAGATTAAGGGTGGTACTGCCAAATCTAGAGCCCCCTGGTATGTTAAAGTAAAAAAAGACAGCTTATGACAATCACAATGTTTTGGTTGAATGGGTGGAGAAGTGGCAAATGGAATTCAATCCAGAGAAGTGAGAGGTATTGCATTTGGGACAGCAAATAAAGCGAGGGAATATACAACAAATGGGAGGATATGGAGAGGGGTAGAAGTAGTGAGAGTGCATGTCTACAGGTCCCTGAAGGTGGCAGGACAGGTGGATAGAGTGGTGAAGGCGGCATATGATTCTGGAACTCTATAGGTTAGGCCACAGCTAGAGTATTACATGCAGTTCTGGTCACCAGATTACAGAAAGGACACAATTGCTCTGGAGAGAGTACAGAGGAGATTTACAAGAATGTTGCCAGGGCTTGAAGGTTGCAGCAATGAGGAAAGATTGGAGAGGCTAGGGTTGCTTTCCCTGGAACTGAGGAGGCTGAGGGGTGACTTGACTGAGGTGTACAAAATTAAGAGGGGCCTAGATAGACTGGACAGGAAGAAACTGTTTCCCCAGGCAGGGAGGTCAGTTTCTAGGGGGCACAGATTTAAGGTGATTGGTGGAAGGATTAGAGGGGCCATGAAGGGAAACTTTTTCACCCAGAGGGTGGTGGGTGTCTGGAATTTGCTGCCAGGAATGGTGGTGGAGGCAGAGACCCTCAATTCTTTTAAAAGGTACCTGGACATGTACCTGAGGGGCTGTAACCTGCAGGGCTATGGACCAGGTGCTGGAAGGTGGGATTAGTTTGGGCGGATAGTTTATTCAGCCGGTTCAGACACGATGGGCTCGTTCTGTGCTGTACCTTTTCTATGGATCTAATATAAGAAACGCGGCAGCCAATATATGCACAGCAAACTCCCACAAACAGCAATGTGATGACTAGATAATCTATTTTTGTGATGGTAATTGCGGGATAAATGTTGAACTGGTGTCATGCTAGGCCCCCACCTGTCAAGAATGAGGCACATCAATTTTGTCATGAATATTGATTTTTAACTGTTTTTGGAATGAGGAAATGACTTGTTAAACATATCAGCCGAGGCTGGAAAAAAAACATTTACATATTGACAGTGTTTGGAAGGACAAAGCAGCCATTCCCTGACACATTCAACCCACAATGGACTTTTGATCGCCAGACGTTGAAGGTGGGGGAAGCACGCATTCCAGGTTGACTGCTAAGATGGCCGAATGCATAAATGGACATGGTCAAACCAGCTAGTCACATGACTAACCTGCTGGGCAACCTGAGCTTTTTGAATTTGTACCAACAGCTTGGGTAGAAACCTGCTTGCTCCTGGACTGAGAAGATCTCTTTTGCCTGCTCCCATCTGTGTCTCACAAGCCTCTGAATCCACTGAAGACACATGAACCCCAAGAGAGAAAAGTCTCCTACAGCAAACAAGGTTTAAGAAGAATACTGGGCCTCAACAAAAAGCAATATCTACCTACAATCAAGGACTCTACAGTGACCTCGAAGAACCGTAACAACAACTCTTCAGATATTGCCTTGAACTTTTCCACTTTATTTTTCTCCTGCTCTTTTCTGTCTCTATTTGCATGTGTGTATCGCATATGCATGCTAGCATGGGGCACATTGTGTATCCTTAGGCGCTAACCGAATTAGAGTTTAATAAATTTCAACTTTTCTTCTTTAAGCCTAAGCAAGCCTGTTTGTGCTGGTTTCTTTGCCTTATAATTGGAAAGTGGTAAACAAGGATTCATCAAGGGGGAGCTAAAAACAGTGTTTAAAATTAAACCCTGTTACGCTAAGACCAGGTGAAGGCTGAAAGGAAACCCTAGACATCTTTCACACCTAGTTGCAACAACTGGATACCACGGATAACTCTACTGCTTGTTTTTGGAACACCACCTTCAACCCTCACGCCCTCCACTACCGACGTACAGTGGCAGCAGTGTGCACCATCTACAAGATGCACTGCAGCAACTCAGCAAGACTCCTTCGACAACACCTTCCAAACTTGCAACCTCTACCACCTAGAAGAACAAGGGCAGCACACACACCATTCTGACTTGCAACTATATTGCCAATCCTTTACTGTTGCTGGGTCAAAATCCTGGAACTCTCTTCCAAACTGCAGTGGATGTACCTCTATCACATGGACTGCAGCGGTTCAAGAAGGCAGCTCACCACCACCTTCTCAAGGGCAGTTAGGGATGGGCAATAAATGCTGGTCTAGCCAATGATGCCCACAACCCGTAACAGAATTTTTAAAAATCCACCGGAGCAGGCAGATGGGGCCTCGGTTTAACATCTCATCCAAAAGACCACACCTCCAACAGTTCAGCACACCCTCAGTACTGTACTGGAGTGTCAGCCTTGATTTTTGTGCTTAAGCACTGGAGTGGGACTTGAACCTGGAACCTCGTGACTCAGAGGCGAGAGTACTACCAACTGAGCCACGGCTAACAAGAGAACCAAGGTTGTATCTGCCATATCTCTCTTCAGCTGTGACCTTTCCAAAAGAACAAAGACACACTTCTTAGGTGAAAGACAATTACTGTCCAAGGTAACTGGGCAGTGCCTCTGTGATTTTTCCCAATTTTATGGCAGCTTATTTGGGGCGGGTGGAAGTTCAATGAAAGCAAACGAAAATAGGAAATGGACATCTGAGCAAGTTGCGGAGTACAGGACACATCGAACACATTCTGTTTCAAATGCAGAAAATTCTCAGGTTGGCTGCGTGCAATGTTCATTTCATTTATATGTTTAATGTAACACAAGTTGTACTGCAGACATGACCAGCATTCCAAATGACTGGTGACTACATACAGGTTACAGGAACTGCCCAAATGATCAAAAAAGTTCTGGATTTCACATTTGGGTGGAAGACATAAAAACTCATAGAATGGTTACAGTACAGAAGGCCATTCGGCCCATTGTGTCTGCAGTGCATCTTTGCAAGAGCAACTCACCTAGTGCCACTCCCTTGCCTGCTCCCCGTAGCTATGCAAATTTTTTCTCTTCAGATAATTATCCAGTTCTCTTTTGAAGGCCTCGATTGAATCTGCCTCCACCACACTCTCGTGCAGTGCATTCCAGATCCTAACCACTCACTGCCTAAAAATTTTTTTCATTTCGCTGTTGCTTCTTTTGTCAATCACCTTAAATTACAGTCCTCTGCTTTGGGAACAGTTTCTCCCTATCTACTCTGTCCACACCTCTCATGATTTTGAACACCTCTTCACCTTCACTTCTCCAAGGAGAACAGACCCAGCTTCTCCAACCTATTCATGTAACTGAAGTTCCTCATCCCTGGAATCATTCTCGTGAATATTTTCTGTACGCACTCTAATGCCTTAATATCCTTCCGAAAGTGTGGTGCCCAGAACTGGACACAATACTCCAGTTAAACTCAAAAGCATATACCTTTGCACAGATTAAAGACTTAGAGAAATTAGTGTCCGATACACACATTGGTGGTGTTGTAAACGGTGAGGAGGAAGGCCTTCGATTACAGGACGATATAGATGAACTGGTAAGATGGGCAGAGCAGTGGTATATGGAATTTAATCCTGAGAAGTGTGAGGTGATGCATTTTGGGAGGACTAACAAGGCAAGGGAATATACAATGGATGGTAGGACCATAGGAAGTACAGAGGGACCTTGGTGTACTTGTCCATAGATCACTGAAGGCAGCAGCACAGTTAGATAAGGCGGTTAGGAAGGCACATGGGATACTTGCCTTTATTAGCCGAGGCATAGGATATAAGAGCAGGGAGGTTATGATGGAGCTGTATAAAACGCTAGTTAGGTCACAGCTGGAGTACTGTCTACAGTTCTGGGCACCACACTATAGGAAGGATCTGATTGCACTGGAGAGGGTGCAGAGGAGATTCACCAGGATGTTGCCTGGGCTGCAGCATTTCAGCTATGAACAGAGACTGGATAGGCTAGGGTTGTTTTCCTTAAAGCAGAGAAGGCTGAGGGGGGTCCTGATTGAGGTGTACAAAATTATGAGGGGCATAGATAGGGTAGATAGGAAGAAACGTTTTTCCTTAGCGGAGGGGTCAATAACCAGGGGGCATAGATTTAAGGTACGGGGCAGGAGGTTTAGAGGGGATTTGAGGAAAAAATGTTTTCACCCAGCAGGTGGTTGGAATCTGGAACACACTGCCTGAAGGGGTGGTAGAGGCAGGAAGCCTCACAACATTTAAGAAGTATTTAGATGAGCACTTGAAAAGCTATAGCATACAAGGCTATAGGCCAAGCGCTGGAACATGGGATTAGAATAGATAGGCTTGAAGGCCGGCACGGACACGGTGGGCCGAAGGGCCTGTTTCTGCCCTGTATAACTCTATGACAATACACTTTGATTGCAGTACTTGTAATATACAGAAAAAACACTGCTAATTCTCAATAAATGCAATAGTGAAATTGGCAAAATAAAAGTTTCCTACCAACCTTTCAGTCTTATTCATCCTAGGCCACGTTTCCAAACATGTTCCAGTCCTGCACAGCAGGGGATATTTGGAAAAACAATCTCTCAGGTCAGGATATATTTGTTGAAAAATGTGGACACAAAGAAGTCGAGGTGGCCATTGCTAATTTCATTTTACACAGGAAAAGACAACATATAGAAAACAAGTAAGGTTGTTACTTACGTTTGTGGTTGTGCAGGATCGTCACCCAGAGTGACACTGTCGCCTTGGATCTCATTGAAGCACTTCTCACAGAAGTGATACCTGTCAGCAAGAAGGCCATATTTGGGTGAACTGTTTGTCCACACAACACAGCCAGCCCAGCAACGGAGCCACCAATCAGAGAGGAGGGCAGATCACCACGGCGAGAGGATTGGTTGGTTGATTGATTGATGAGATTACAGGTCAGTGTTTTACCAGGTTGGGTCAGGTCAATGTGGACAATGGGGAGGGGAGGGTTAAGAAAAAAAGGGGAGGAACAAACAGCACAGACAAAGTAAGACAGAACACCAAGACAACACAGAGCAGAAAGCCAAGGCAAAGCATAGATTAGCATTTGGTCTCATTGGATAGGTTAAAAAGCAACACTACATAATTAAATCCTTAAAATTTGATTCATGGGCATGTTACATCTTTTGGATTACTAGTGTTTTTAACCAATCAATCTTTAGCATGTTTCTTGGGTTAGTTTATGGTTACTGTGCTTGCACAGCAGGGTAATAACCCAATACGGCACTAAGTCCCAGTAGGGTTACGTTTACTATTAAATTTTCAATTAATTGCCAATGACTTAATGAGGACTTCCCTAAATAAGTTAAAAAGTTACAGTTTACCAAGCTGAATCCTCGACAATATTCTGAACTGCATGTTGCTGTGCAGAAATTCAATTGACACATTGCAAATTTTTCCCACACAAGTGGTGGCATTTGGCTTCTTTCCTGCTCATTTCTGCAGCCCACCATGGCTTGTAACCTAGGTGAGGTACATAATTTTGTGTTGCAAAATCATGATCCGAGGAGACCTTCCAGAATAGTTTATGGCTCAGGTACTTTACTTTGAATAGTGCATTCCACCCAGGATCATTTTTAACAGTGCGAGGAAACCTGACCTCAATTAAATTAGCAGGCAGGCAAAGACAGAGGTCAAAACACCATAGCCACATATAGAGAAAATTTGCCATGTATGAGTGAGTCATTCCATAGTTCAGAACATTTCATGGAGTATTCAGTTTGCAACAAAATTTTTTTTAAAAGCACAAAAATTCTTTAAATGTCCCCCCCGACCCCAAATAAATTTTATCACCCTCTAAAAATGGCCAGATTCCTGCATCCAGTCATTCCACTGAATGCCTTGGCAAACGCATTGCCAAAATAGGACAAACTTGTATTCAAATTATTAAACTGACAAATCATAAACGTACACGCCACCATTCAAATCGTTAATTAATATTTGAATGTCATGTAACATAGAGCATTTGGAGTTTCTGAACTGTCATGAGTGCTTATTGTTATTAGGAATCTACTGTGGACCAACCACTGCAAATAATTTTTTCTAACCTATTTCATAGCTTGGTCAAGGGAGAGTTATTTTTCTTAAAAGAAAAGCTGCAAAATAATAGCTTGGCCACTGCATCCCATGCAAGGTTAAACACCAAGGCTGATTTGCAGGCAACATGATTAAGTTGCCCGGTTTTCATCCCAGCTAATCACTCGGAGAAGACTCACTGGTGTGGAACTAATTGCCCTGACTGGGTAGGCCAAAATGAAGGGCACGATATTTTTTATTTGCCTGGCAAATATGCTGAAAAGCCCTTCAAAGGGTATATTTCTTCAACAAAAACCTATTAGGGAGAATCACTCCAATGGTTGTTTGCAACGGAAGTAGAAAGCTAGCAGAAATATGAAACTTGCTCCTCTACAAGGCTGTGGATGCTAGGGTTCAACTGAAATCTCCCATACTGAGTTTAATAGTGATTTTTGTTAGGTATGGCTATCAAGGGATATGGAGCAAAGGAAGATAAATGGAATTGAGGTACAGATCAGCCATCCTCTAACTGAACAACAGAACAGGCTTGAGGGGTTGAACGGCCTTTTCTTATTCCCAAGTTCCTGTCGCTTACGTCTAGTATTCCCACTTGCAGTGTAATTTTTTTCAATCAATTTCCAGTTTTGTTTTTATTTTAAATAGTCAGAAAACCTCTCAATCAAAAACCTTCAATGTAAAATTTGAACCATTTACAATTCAGCTTCTTAATCTGGATGCAGTGTTGATATCTAAATCAAAATGGGAACCACTGCTGCTTTAGACCTGACAGTGCACTCTGGACCATTAGAAAACCCAAATGCATGCTAAGAATTTGAGTGATAAAATAACAAGGAAGCTGGCTGGGCTGCGACAAGCTGCATGGCCACAGAACAAAGCAAATCTGGTCACCTGTAGTAAAAGTGAGGGTAACTAGGCAAGACAAAGATTCACGGGAGTTTGAAGGTGAGGGGTGAGCAAAAAAGGGAATGCGAATGCATCCACAAAGCAGTGCCAAATATTACACAGCAGATTTATGCACATCATTGTAAAATCTACATTAGAACTAAGGATGCCACATTCTCAGAATTTAATGTCGTAACAAAATCAGAGTTTTGATGATTTACAAATTAGAAACATATTTACATAATTAAAGATTTGCCCACGACCTAAAAAAAACAATACCTACCATGCCAGGTTATTGAGCAGAATTACTTTGCAGTTCTGTTTTTCATGTATTTGTAGTTTAGTTATTAGTACAAGGAGTGGCTAAACCACCTTTTCTGCATAGTATATCGTGAGGATGTAGTACATCTTGCACGCATGCACACAATTCTAGGATGGTGTCTTGAGCAAGCTGTAGGCTCCTCCACAGTTTCCTGCATCGCTGCTGCTCCATGATCAGGCAGTTGGAGGCAAACAACACCGACCATCAGCTATGGCTGCTAGCTTTTCAGTGTGTTAGATTCTCTTGAACTTCAGACAAGATGCTCAAGCCTGCAGCGCCTTAGACTTAGACTTGTTTGCAGAGAAACATGGTCCCCTGTTGCAATACAACTGTTGACCACAGCTCTGTAGCATCAGCAGCTCATAAGTTTCATTGAAGAAAATCAAACATTAAAAATCAAAACTATTTTTGAAAAACCTTAAGATGGACAGTGACAGAATGCATTTGCCTCACAAGATAATGTTTTGGAAAGTTTATTATTGGGGCCTTGTATATTCAGGGTAACTTTTCTCTGAAGAGGCTGGCTATACTGCAATATTTACTCAAGAGTTCTAACTCTTTCCAACTTTTGTGCAGCAGTAAAATGACAAAATGCAACTTCCAAAAGATTACATTGCGTTAGCTAATAAGAATCTGTAAAGAGAGTAAATTCTCTACCTTAAACACTCAACAGTGGCAGCTAAGCTCTCAAATGTGATTTAACTTAGCAGATTCAGAACCAAGTGTCCCTCCTACTGTTTAAGGAACATTTCAAACATCCCTACAGTTGCTGATCCTAAGTAACAATTTTACCAAAAGACAAGTTAACTGAATTTAAATAATTCTTAATTTTGTGGCACCCTTAGGCCTAAGCAAACATTGTGTGGTTCCTGTAAAAAGTTTAATTATCTAATAAGTCTTGTTCTTAAATGGAGTATTTTGCAGATTGAGATTTACAATAATACAGCATGAGAAGTTGCACTGAAACAAACAATTATAATTTGGCAACAGGATTTTCTGTGCATCTGAAATTACAAGAAATGTGGCAAATTGAACTGTTAAACGTCAAAGGGGCTACAATAAATACAGCTAGTAAAAAGTCACCAGTGTAATTAACACACTTAAGTTGATGCTGTTAACTGATTGCAGCCCCTTAATATCTTTAAGAGCCCTATATCCAGCAATCCAAAATAGTAAGTGTTCTGAATTCACTAAATGGAAGGGATGTGCACCTGCCCATATCAATTTGCATCTCTTTTAATATCTGCTTCCCCAAGGACTGGGCTGTACCTTAATAAATATGAGTTCAATCCTTGATATTAAACACTTACTAAATTGTAGAGGGTTTTTTTATAAAAGCAAATTCCTGTTATATTTATTGGAACCACACTTTCAAAAGATTATTCCATACTTAGAACAATATTGCTGTCCATAGTTATAACTGGACACTGCTTTCTGGTAAAAGCTTGGCACTGCTTTGAATTCAACTATGTCCACATGACCATAAAGAAACAAGAAACAACCAATAGGTGGATGAAGAGCGTGAGCTGACGCCCTCTTGTTGGCTCTCTCATTCACACACACCCAAGCTCCTGCCTCACTGCAAGGTTCTGAATGGCACCAGTAAGTTCATTCAACTATATGTACAGCATGCAGGAAACACGTACAAACACGCACTCTCACTCAAATAATAGCAGTAAACTGACATATATACATTCTGGAAGAAAAAGAGCATCTAATTGAGTTACAATAGTATATAACTTAAAATTATTTCAAATGTACGCAAAGAGATAAAACTTCTGGCAGTCAAAACTAAAATCAAGCTTGTGTGTTTGCCTCTTAATCCACATATAAAATTAATATAAATCTGAATTCTTCTTCAATTATTACACCCTGTAAAACACCAACATGGCAGTCTGGTATCTGCTCTACTGGCAGGATTGCTGCTCACAGGGACACATCCGGCTTAACTGGGTCAAATTTCTAAAGAACATTAGTGAATTTGATTAAGAAGAATGGACACTGACCATTCAGCTGGGTAAGTGCAGAACTGTTTCTTAAAAGCTTGGGAGAGATTTGGAAACGACAATTATACACGTGTACAGTAATATTATTGCATCTGCAACACATTAACACCATCTTGTAACAGTGCCAGTAATCTGAATTGCTAGAGTGCTGTGCCACATTTGTGGTTAATGCCCCTCATCTGTGACTCAATATTTCCCATTTTATTTGGCAAGTAAATGGGCCGTTGGTGTAAGTTGAGTTAAAATCTGTTGGCAATGTCAGAGTGTGGTTGAAGTGAATCGCTAACTCACAGGCAGTCCACTGTAGTCGGATATGTTCCTGGAGACCAAACTGTCCATGCACAGTGCTTACTTGAAATTACAGATACAAGTTTTAAAAGCAAAACAGTGGAGAACAGTATCTAGGATCTAATACACCCTGAATTCCTTGCTGGTGCCAATTAAAACCTTGCCTGTGATTTTGTTTTCCGTCCAGCAGCTCATACAGCCACAGCTCTGCACACAAAACACCGCTGAGTTCAACGTAGCAACAAAAGGAGGCTGGCATTAGTCAATGTGTTTAAGGTTTGGATACATCAATCTCAAACAGATAGATTCTCAAACTCGAACAAGGAACTGGAAACCTCAGATGACAAACCATGTGCATTAACTGGCTAAATCACTTGGGTCACCACTTGCTTTCTGTTTTATGTGTCCCTTTAATTGCTTTAGTAGATGATTTGCCAATATTGGGTCAAATTTAAAGATGATCTCAAATGGGTTGAAACATACACAAAGAAATCAAATGTTCAGCAGTCAAGATTAAAATCAAGGTAGTGTCTCAACTGCCTTTGTCTTGATCTATCTATAACATTAACACAAAGATACAATTTTGGACTGCCAGTTACCACAGTTGTAAATTCAAATACACTATCAAGCAACTGAAGTATTGGTTGATTTAGTCAGCTCTTTTAAGGGCTAATGCTAACTGTAACCATTACCATTTTATCCATGTTTCAATCTCAAGTGATCTACTTATCTAATATGCGACGCAGAACAAGCTGTTCATTTCATTCCCCAACAAGTCCTGCCCACCTACTGTAAATGTTTTTCAAAGTAATCTGGTGGGATAAGAGGTGATATTTCAACAAAGGTCATACCACAAAGTGTAAGACAACATCATTATCTTAATCTCTGGATCATGAGATTTTGAATAGTGTGTTTGCCCTTAAAGACTAGCACTATCAGTTAAAGCCAGAGTCCTCTCAATTTAAAGTGCTCCCTGTTGCTTGAAAGCACATATAGTTGTATATGTGTTTTATGTTAGAAGGCACACACATTTTTAAAAATGGAAAAACAAGTTGATAAAACGGTTTAAACAAATAAAGTGGATCCCTGATTTTATAATTAGGGACATGGCATAGCAAACTAAAGATGTTATGCTAAGCCTGTACAAATCATTGATTATGCCACAGTTAGAATACTGTGTCTGGTTTTAGGTGTCCTACTTTGGACAGGATAAGACCACCATGGAGATAGTGCAGTTGACACCAGCAGTGAAAAGCTTTATGGGAGAAGAGAAACTGGGGTTCTTTTCATTAGAACAAATCAAAGTGTTCAAAATTATGAAAGGCTTTGATTAGGTAAATTTGAAAAACACTGGTTGGTGCGTCAGTAACTCGTGGTTATTAATTTAAAATTATCACTGAAAGAACAAAGGGAGAGGTCAGGAGAATTAATCATTTTTATAAGGAGCGTTGTAGGACACTGAATACCTGACTAGAAACAATGGTATCAGATTACATAATAAAAGGGATGTGAATAAATATTTGAAAAAGGAAACCTTTAAAAGGATGTAAAGAAAGGACAAGTGGTAGCTCTTTCAGAGAGTTGGCCTACCTTAGCACAGTAAATTCTCAAAAAGGCAGCATTCTTGAAGAGTTCTACCATTTGGAGTTTCTCACCCACTCTGTTCATTCAAAAGACACAGGGAGAGAGCGTTTGTGTGCCTCCCAGAGCAGCTTTTAAAAAAATTATTTCATGGAATGTGGGTGGCACAGGCAAGGCCAGCATTTGTTGCCCATCCCTAATTGCCCTCGACAACTGAGGGCTTGCTAGGCCATTTCAGAGGACAGTTAAGAGTCAACCATATTGCTGTGGATCTGGAATCACATGTAGTCCAGAATAGGTAAGGATGGCAGATTTCCTTCCCTAAAGTACATTAGTGAACCAGATGGGTTTTTATGACAATCGATGATAATCTCTAATGATGCCATGAAACTTTTTAATTGCTTAATTGAATTCATTAATTAATTGAATTTAGATTCCACCAGCTGCTGTCATGGGATTTGAAACCATGTCCGCAGGGCATTAGCCTGGGCCTCTGGACTACTAGCTCAATGACATTATCATTACAACACTGCCTCCCCTGGCCACTCAACCTTAGGAAGGCAACATTAGGTGAATATGCAGCAGTACCAGTCAGCAGTCTATTTCTACAGGTCTGGGTGGCTATGGATCTGCTCCCTGGCTGATCTGAAGTCCCAGCCATCATTAAAGTGAATTGATCTGCTCCTGGACACACGAGACCCACCCCATAAGAAACATCACATAAAGAAGCTGAGGAGGGATGGCTACCTAGGATAGGTAACTTATATAATGTTGCTAAGGAACAAGATTTTAGAAAAGCTAACTCAAATATGAAACAATATTTTTTCTGGCAGAGATAGGTAGAATACTTCGAATAAGAAGAGCAGTGACGTAGAATTAAAAAAATTAATGATTGCAGCAATTAGAAGTATTGATGTTTTAGACTAATAGTTGTAACCAAGGACGCTATACATGATTGACAAAAATTCTCTAATCAGACACTTGATAGCAGTTGACGAAACCATTTATAAAGACCCTGAAATACAACACAATTAATGCAAACAGACGAATGCCTATCTGCTTAAATCTTCATTCTTTAACTTTCACAACCAAAGTGAAAACATAGATGGTCAGTTGAAAATTTTTTTTTGACAGCAACGCAATTCCTCTGGCCCCAACATTTGGTTTATTTCAAGCAGCATTTCTTCCTCTGCTCTATTTGACAAGTTGCTATTTCAGCTGTTAAAAATTTTAGTCCCCAAGCTATAAAACAACATATCAACGTATTAAAAGGATCAGCTGTTAAAAATTTTAGTCCTCAAGCTATAAAACAACATATCAACGTATTAAAAGGAGTCAAGTCAGTAGTAATGATGGTACGTGCACACATGGAACAAGGATTGCACAACAGAGTGCAAGCTTTTAGGGTCACATTTTGGAGCTGAGCAACAGGGTGCTCTTGGAAATTCAATTTCAAAAAGAGCTATGGTTTCTGGAAACCTACATTCCCAGACTCTGAAAACACACAAGTACGTCTCCCAGCAGACTGATTTCCAAAAAGAACCCAAAGTGTGACAATAGGAAACTCATGAGGTTTTGTTAAACTCTTAGATAGAATCATAAATTGTCACTGTTCCGCCTTTGACACACTGAAGACAGAGAAAGTATATATATCTTCTCCACCCTCAAACCAATAACTCAAATGTCACCTCAAACCCAATAGAGCATAAAACATATCCCCCAAATAGTCCAGCCTGAAAGGACTCTTTTGTGTACCCTAATCTACACAAGTACATTTAGTATAAGCTCCAGAAGCATGCAGCACAAACAAAAACCAAGATAAAACTCTCACAAATTAAAGCCTTAAACAACTTACAATCACATCCCTCAATGGGTCCAAATTCATTGGCTTCCATCCAATAGCTTTAATCAATCCTACATTTCTAATGTAACTGCACATAAATGGAAAATACAAGAGAACCAGTAAAAGCATCATGCTTTCCTGAAGTTTACCTGCAGCCAGGTAATGAACTTGGTTTGTCACTGGGAGGAGAATCATTTCCTATCTGTGTCTCTGCCTCCCTTCCTTCCCTCATTTAGTCTCCATTTCCTTACCTGTTCTGATAGCTAAAATATGTGGCATCACGAGGGATTGTACACAGCTGTTTGCCATAGCAGCACAACGTCTGAGGAGAGAACTCGTACTGTGAAGAAAAAGCAAAGCAACAATTTAATGTGATCTACATTGGCAATTGTGCCAAGAGATTTTTAAATTCAGTTCAGGTGCCAACATCTGAAAGCAGGAACTTCAGCCTTCTCACCTCTACAGCAAATATGTAGCTAATGACATGAGCCAATTGTGCTTTTTACCAATTTTAACTGTGCTAATTTTAATGTAGAATATTGGCTGCAAGGAAATTGAGAAATTCACAGCTCTAATAAAATGAAAATATGCATGGACCAGGGGTGGACAATGTAGGCATGCCTTTAGGCTCTGTGGTGAATGAGTTCACCAGGATGAGTGATATTGGTGCCATATAACTTAATATCCTTCCACTTTTAGTTTCAGGAACAGAAGATTTTCAGGGATAAGAGAAGGCCATTAGGCTTCATTACCCCATCTTTTTGATCATGGCCTGACTTGCCCCACCCTCATCCTGCTCAACACAATCTGTTCCTGAGAAACTGATCTAGTTATTCTGTAAGCAGACTTAACTATTCACTTCAATGGTCTTTACTGGCAATTTATTCCATAATCCTATCATTGAAGATCCCCAATTCCTTATTTTTAACTCATTCCAGTAGTATTGGAGCCCTTTGCTGTGGGAAAAATTTTGCCTGAGTCAACTTTATCCCACAGCTTCAATGTTGAGAGAGGAGGCCAGCAAATATCATGAAGCTTCTCATATAATTTTTTAAAAAGGTAAGAGCAAGGGGAAGCATGTTGGGAGAAGAGAACAGGTAAACATTGCTCAAACTTCATTCAGTAGTCCCCGTTGCTGGTAAAGAAATACTGGACTCCTCATACCTACACTCCATTAGAGCAATTTTCTAGAACAGGTTGACTTCATGCTTGTAATGAATAGGTGGATAATATCACATCACATCAATGAGTGAAGAAATACAGAAAAATTGATGGGAATTTTATATAAACTATATTCCTTCAGTTACAGTTTAATCAACTAATTTTATTTAAAAGCACAAAGTACTTCACATTTTAAAATAAATAATCTTACCTTCCGTCCACAGCAGTAGCCAAGAGATTGCATAACTGGATCAATCTCCAGCTCAAAGACCTCAGCCAATTTTGTACAGTATTTATATACACGTGAGGTCTTGCGGTTGTACAACCATGCATTGTTGAACATCAACCATACATCTTCCACATACTGCCATGGCTCCTGGTACTGCCCAGTGTCCAGCTTGCGTTTTATTGTTGACAGATCCATAGGATTCTTTACGATGTCAAAATAATCCTACACAGAAGGGGTGGGGAGAAGAAACATCCATTCAGTAACTGAAATTGCAGTGCTCTGCAGTCTTCAAGGATAATACAGTCCTTACTGCAAGTTTAAAATTGAAGTCTGAAGCACCATATTTATTTTCAGTTTGAGAGAAACATGACTGCAGAATTGAGAAATTGTTGACTTTAAAAAAAAATCAGATTTGGACAAAATGTTCATAAGAATCTGTAGAATGAGGAAAGGCTATTTGATCCCTAATGACACATAGGAAGTTACCTGTATCCAATATTCTTGATAGCCTTGGTACTATAATTACCATCCTGCCTTTCACTTAATTTTATACAGCCTGAAGTAAAATTGGTAAAACTCCCAGTCACGTTTTTGGGTTTCTTTATTTTTTTACTCAAAGTATTTTGACTTCTCAGACTATTTCTCTAGGTGGGCCCTAACTTCTTTTATTCCAGAGAACATTTTCATTTCCCCTCTAGGTACCTAGGTAAGTCTATAGTATGCCCAGGGATTTCAGTGACTGGTTGACCCTAAGGAGACAGAACAGTGGACGAGGTTCGCACTTTAATTGTCAAACAAATTTGTTAAACAGTAGAAGAATAAGCAAATAGCAGTAGTAATAATGCAGTTTTTTTTTTAAAGTCATCAAGCTTAGCTAGTTGAACCAGTAGAAAATAGCTCGAGACAGCTGCATTTAACTATGACTTAAGCAATATGTTTACGCAGTGGCTCCTTTCTTTTTCTCACCGTCTATGGAAACTATCTGGTCTGACTATTGCTCTTCAAAAGCTTCAGACAGAATTTCAGATTTGAATAAGGCAGGCTGATAAATGAAAAGAAGTGACCAGGCCAAAGCAGATTTAAATAATTTTCTGTTAAGCTATTTAAAAAGCATCGTTTTTGTACAAATCCCCGAAGATGTTTACATTTGAATTGGATGGCTTGGTCCCCTACCTCAGACTCCAGGCATCGTCAAACTGACTATTGCCATTCCAACACTCCTCCCTACCCCCCACCCACTCCCCGCTCTCATGCCAACATCTCTGTCTTTGGCCTGCTCCAGTGCTCCAGTGAACATCAACGCAAGCTCGAGGAGCAAGCAGCACCCGATCCTTCGATTAGGTACTCTACAGCCTTGCGGACTGAACATTGAGTTCAATAACTTCACAGCATGACTGGCCTTTTTATAATATTTCATTTTTTTTAACCATGTGCCTGATTTTCATGCAGTCAGAGCTGCTCATTATTCCACTATTAACACTCTCTCTGGACTAATGCTTTGTCTTTCACCACAAGCATTAACACACGCATTGCCTTTGTCCCAGGACAGCTTTGTTATTTAATCTCCCTCTGCCCTATCAAACACCTTCCCCTTTGTTCTCTCCCCCACTCCCCTCCCCTTCACTTGTTTAAAACCTAATTCTTTTCTAACCTTTGCGAGTTTTGATAAAAGGTCACAGACCTGAAACATTAACGTTGCTTCTCTCTCCGCAGATACTGCCTGACTGCTGAGTATTTCCAGCACTTTTTGTTTTGTTTCACATTTACAGCATCTGCAGTATTTTGCTTTTATTTTAGTGACTAAAATCTGAAATGGCTGTGTCAAATTAAGTTGGGACATGATAAGTTAATATCCTGCTAAATATTTAATATTTTGATACATTCTCTTCCTTCTTTATTCATGTTCACTGAGCTAGAACTCAGCTTATTCTACCAACTTAAACATGAAGTCATAATTGAAAGCATATTATTGGAAACTTTGCTGGTTTCGGTTGTCTTGGCACATAACCGATTTCACTTATAAACACTTGCAGCAACACTGCATCCTTTTGATCCTTATTGTCACTTAGTGTGAAGACAAGCAGAACTCATTGCTATTTGTAATGACATGTCCACAGCACCACTGGCTCAACTGTACAGGAGGGCAGGAGGAAGACTGGGAACTCAACAGTCATAGGGGATTTGATTGTTAGGGGAACGCACAAACATTTCTACATCTGTAGATGTGAATTCAGGATGTAATGTTGCCTCCCTGGTGACAGGGTCAAGGATGTCACCAAGTGGTTGCACAGCATTCAGAGATGAGGGTGAACAGTCAGCGGTCGTGGTCCATATTGGTACCAATGACATAGATAAAAAGAAGGATGAGATCCTGCAGGGAGAGTTTAGGGAGCTTGGAAATCCATCACAGAGTTTAGGGAGTGTCATGAAAACCCTACATGCCAAATGGAAGCTATTAATTTAATCGGTTGGAACTTTGCCTGAGACATTTACTGGAAACTATTACAAACAACTTTAAAAAAAAGCTGGCAGCAAAGATGGCACTGCAATTTATGTATGAAGCACCAACAGAGTAGACTGGAGACAGCATGACTGATGTAACCTGGCCAGAACAATGGGGTGCTCTCTCATTAAATTACATGAAATGGCTTTATCAGTACGGTCGTCAAGGGCCATCGACACCCAGTGACTTTGAACACAAAGAGGTTTGGGAATGTCATGTGACTACATGTGCAGCTCTGGAGAGTCCAAGCTTTGACTCAGAAAGCAGAGGACAATAAATGAGGAGCTATCCACAGAGCAGCTCTCTCTCTCTCTAGTTTCAGTTTAGTTTAGAGATACAGCATTGAAACAGGCCCTTCGGCCCACCGAGTCTGTGCCGACCATCAACCACCCATTTATACTAATCCTACACTAATTCCATATTCCTACCACATCCCCACCTGTCCCTATATTTCCCTACCACCTACCTATACTAGGGGCAACTCTCTCTAGTACAGATCCAGAGAAGACCTGGCTGCAACTGGTAAAGCCAAGTCTACAGAACACCACAACCAACAACTAGGGGACAAGGGTCAAAACCCCCTCTTCTGCCTTCCGGAACCCAAGAAGCAAGCCTGCAACCGTGCACGTGGCCCAGCAAGGACTTCAGCTCTACAATTTCAACTAAGGACTGTGGGACTGATATTCAGTATTTAAATTCCATTTATTCCAGACTCTACTCCAACCACCAAAGCGGTTTTCCCTCTGTAATCTATTTGAGTGTGTGAGTCTCGTGTGAATGTATGCGTGGATGCGTAGCGTATTGTAGTAATTTTAGCTGGTTTAGAGTGTTAAGGATAATAAAGTTATATCTTTCTTGTTTAAACTCAAGAAAACCTGTCTGATTGGTTCTTTGGCACTTATGTCAGAGGAACAGGAACAAACGCTCAGAGGTGGAAGTTCAATCACTGGTTAAAAAAGATAAACCCTGTTGCGGTCAAACCAGAGAAGGGGCGAAAAGGGAACCTGAGGCCTCCTCCTCACCTGGCTGTAAAGGAGCAAGGAAATAAAACATCAAGCAGGACATCAAAAGGTAGTAATCTCCGGACTACTCCCAGTACTAACGAGTATAGAAATACAAGGATAGAGTAGACGAATGCACAGTTGGAGAGATGGTGCAGGAGGAAAGACTTTAGATTCCTGGGACATTGGGACCAGTTGTGGGGGAAGATGGGACCTGTACAGGGCAGAAAGGTTGCACCTGAACATAGCCGGGAACAATATCCCAGTGGGGCAATTTTCTAGAGCTACCAGGGAGGGTTTAAACCAACTTGACAGGGGTATGGGAACCAGGAGTTAATATCAGCATGGAAAAACAAGGTGCACAGAGAATTGGAAAGACAGACAACACTAGAGTAGCAAACAGTATGGTATGAGGCGGAGTCAGAGTAAGGGGGAAATGAAATAAGGTCTGAATTAAGTTTGTGCGTGTGACTGCACGGAGCGTAGTAAAGAAGATTGGTGAGCTGCAGGCGCAGCTAGCCACATGGGAATATGATGTTGTGGCAATAACGGAGACCTAGCTCAAAAAAGGGCAGGACTGGGTACTAAATATTCCTGGATACAAGGTGTTCAGGAAAGATAGGGAAGGAAGCAAAGGAGGAGGGGTAGCAGTTCTAATTAAGGAGAACATTACAGTGCTGGCGGCAGAGGGGTCATGGACAGAATCTATTTGGTTAGAGCTAAGAACGAACAGAGGTATCATTACACTACTGGGTGTATTCTACAGGCCACCATCTAGTGGGAAAGATATAGAGGGACAAATTTGCAAGAAAATTACGAGGGGTGCAAGGACTATAGAGTTGTTATAATGGGGGACTTTAATTATCCTAATTAAACTGAGATAGTAATAGTGTAAACGACTGAGAGGGGGAAGAGGTTATGAAGTGTGTTCAGGAGAATTTTCTAGATCAGCATGTTTATGATCCAATGAGGAAGGAGGTACTGCTGGATCGGGTTCTGAATCTGGAGAATGAGGTGGATCTAGTGGATCAAGTGTCAATAGGGGAACATTTAGAGGATAATGATCATACTATAAGGTTTAGGTTAGCTATGGAAAAGGACAAGGACCAATCCAGAGTAAAAATAATTAATTGGGGGAGGACCAACTTCAACAGGGTGACAACAGATCTGGCCCAGGTAAATTCGAATCAAAGACTGGAAGGCAGAACTGGAGTGGAACAATGGACTGCCTTCAAAGAGATTAGATTAGAGATACAGCACTGAAACAGGCCCTTCGGCCCACCGAGTCTGTGCCGAACATCAACCACCCATTTATACTAATCCTACACTAATCCCATATTCCTACCAAACATCCCCACCTGTCCCTATATTTCCCTACCACCTACCTATACTAGTGACAATTTATAATGGCCAATTTACCTATCAACCTGCAAGTCTTTTTTGGCTTGTGGGAGGAAACCGGAGCACCCGGAGAAAACCCACGCAGACACAGGGAGAACTTGCAAACTCCACACAGGCAGTACCCAGAATCGAACCCGGGTCCCTGGAGCTGTGAGGCTGCGGTGCTAACCACTGCGCCACTGTGCCGCCCCTTAGTTCAGGTACATTCCCACAAGGGGGAAAGGTAGGACAAACAAATGCAGAGCTCTCTGGATGGTGACAATGATAGAGAGCAAAATGAAGCAGAGGAAGGATACATGTGAAACGTCAGGTGGACAAAACAATTGAGAATCAGGCTGAATATAGAAAGTTCAGAGGGCAAGTGAATTAAGAAATGAGAAGCAAAGAGGGAGTATGAGAAAAGACTGGCAGCTAACGTAGAAGAGAATGCAAGTCTTCAATAGGCATATAAATAATAAAAAGGTAGTAAAAGGTGGAGTGGGGCTGATTAGTGACCAAAAAGGGGATTTATGCAAACGGGGGCATGGCTTAGATACTAAATGACTACTTTGCATCTGTCTTTTCCAAGGAAGATGCTGCCGAAGTCAAAGTGAAAGAAGAGGTAGTTCATACACTGGATAGGCTAAAAATTGATAGAGGAGGTATTGCATAGGCTAGCTATACTTAAAGTTGATAAGTCACCAGGGTTGGATGAGATGCATCCAAGGATACGGAAGAATGTAGGGTGCAAATTACAGAGGCACTGGCCATAATCTTCCAATCCTCCTCAGATACAGGAGCCAGAGGGCTGGAGGATTGCAAATGTTACACCTTTGCTCAAAAAAGGGTTAAGGATAAGCCTAGCAACTACAGGCCCCAGTCAGTTTAACCTCAGTGGTGGGAAAGCTTTTAGAAACGATAATTTGGGACAAAACTATCACTTGGACAAATGTGGATTAATTAAGGAAAGCCAGTCCAGATTTGTTAAGGGCAAATAGTATTTAACTAACTAACTTGAATTTTTTGATGAGATGACAGAGGGTGTTGGTGTTGTTATGACCCTTGTGGGGATCACCAACAAACCAAAAGAATCGAATCCACCGACTGACCCCAATTTAGGAAAGCAAACCAAACGGACAAGATGTCACTTTTTAAAATTTTACCTTAACACTCAAACCAAAACCAACATAAATTAAGCATGAAGCAACAGACAGATCACAGTCAATATATATACACACACATCACAAATTACACCTTAACCATCAGGTACAAGAGAGATGAGTCTCCAAGTTTCACTGGGCAGTCCAGCCAGCATATATGGCACCAAGTTACAGTCTCTCAGTTTTTCACAACTCTGAAGTTCCTCAGATAGATTTTCAGCTCCTTTCTTCAAGGATTTAGCTGCTGTTCTTCTTACAATAGAGGTTTCCTCTCAATTCAAACTCCATGGGAGGGGTCTTCACCACAAGATGCACTTCTCCAGAACCTCCTCGGCTCTGCTCACGACAGTCTTGATGGCGTGAATTTACCAGTCTTCCCTTTATCTCAGTGCTTCCATGACAACCTGTACACTGTATGGCCGGGTCTGGTTAGTCGGCTACATTAAGTAACAGAAACAGCTCCTGGATTCAGTCTTCACTTTCTTCTGCTTGCTGATGCTCCATTCCTGCCTGATCTGTTTTGTCTGCCTGGTCTGGGGAGGACTGTGTTTCCTTTCATCTGGTTCTAACCAGTGTCAGTTTCCCCAGAAACTTGCAGTTGTTTTTCCAGTTTGTGTTTCAGTTTTGGTTTTCATTTCATTTCAGTTTTTAGGTTCTGTGTCTGTTTCAATTCTAGTTTCCCTCTCTGTTAGAGTCTAAAAAACAAACAAGCTTTGCAACCATGGACTCCATCACAGTGTACAGAGACTTCCAAAAGGCATTTAATAAAGAGCTACTTAACAGGCTTTTCAGCAAAGTTCAAGTCTGTGGAATAACAGGGACAGTTGCAGCATGGATACGAAGTTGGCTGAGTGACAAGAAACAGAGAGCATTGGTGAATGGTTGTTTTTCGGACTGGAGTAAGATATATAGTGGGGTTCCCCAGAGACGGAGTTAGGACTACTGATTTTCTTGATGTATATTAATGACCTAGATTTGGGTATACAGGGCATAATTTCAAAACTTGATGACACAAAATTTGAAAGTATTGTGATCTGTGAGGAGGATAGTGATAAACTTCAAGAGAACGGTTATGACCTCAGTGAGAATATTAACGTGAAAATATGAGATATGAACAACTAGACCAATTTCAAGAATTACACAACAAGATTTCACGTTTTAAGACTATCATAATAATTAAACTAAAGAAATCCCCAGTTAACTAAACAGTACTTTGTAAGTAGCTGATACCCCAAAATACAAAGAGAGGCATTTTCTTTACTTATTAAAATACTTGAAAACCTCACACCACACCTGTATGTTACATAGTCCTTTTTGATGGTGAAATCCTTTGCGGTTAAAAGTCCCAAACTCCTCCCAGCAGCAATAGGATGCATCTCCAAAACTATTTAAAAAAAAAATCAATATTCTCTTTGCTCACTTCTCCGAGTACTTCTGACCTGAACGTCCGTGAATAAGGCGTTTCCTGGTGATCCTGCTGGTCTTCTACTTCTCCATAAGCTTTGACTTTCAAAACAGGTTAAAGTCTTTGCAGCCTTTTACTATAACAGGTTTCCGAGAGTAGGTGTCGCTTCTTTCTCTCTCTCGAGGCCGCAACTCCTGATTTCTTCTCTTACAGCCTGCGGTGAGGTTGCAACCGCTGAGTTTTGTTCTTCCAGGCTGCCTTGAGGCCACAATCATTGGCTTCTTCCCTTACAGCCTGTTTGCCTTCAGAAAGTCTGTTAAATTTATCAGGACTCTGAAGTCAATAGATTATTGTATTGTTCCAAAAATGCAGAGTCCAGAAATCTGGTTGCACAAAGCCACTTGGGCCTTTCCATTGTTCCCAGGTGCTAACAGTTGCCTGGTACTGTTACATTCTCTGTGTTATTGACTCCTTTTTTTATGACCCAAATGTCTGGGAGGGGGAAATCCATTGTTCTTCAGGTGATAGCCCTGCAGTCTTGGTTTTTTAGAGGAAAGTCTTTGATCTGTGTTCTCTGCTGTCCTGTTAGCCTTTTGCACAGTGGAGATGAGGTCACCTCACCTTCCAGACTCCAACTTGAACTTTTAAAAATCACAATTTTGAAAACACAATCATGTTACGAGGTCCAGCATTCATAACACCTCCCCCTGCGAAACAGAAAAGTCATCATCGTAGTAATGATTTTTCTTGCAACATAATAATGAAAATGTTTACAGGGATATGTATGATTAACATTTTACACTTTACCCAGGTAAAAACAGTATTTTTATATCTGTAGTTGCTTGGTAGTACAGAACTACCTTCGGCTCATCGAGTCTGCACTGATGCATTAAAGACACCTGACCTGTCTACCTAAGCCCATTTGCCAGCACATGGCCCATAGCCTTGAATGTTATGACGTGCCAAGTGCTCATCCAGGTACTTTTTAAAGGATGTGAGGCAACCCGCCTCTACCACCTTCCCAGGCAGTGCATTCCAGACCGTCACCACCCTCTGGGTAAAAAAGTTCTTCCTCAAATCCCCCCACCCTCACCTTAAACATGTGTCCCCTCGTAACTGACCCTTCAACTAAGGGGAACAGCTGCTCCCTATCCAACCTGTCCATGCCTCTCATAATCTTGTACACCTCGATCAGGTCACCCCTCAGTCTTCTTTGCTCCAGCGAAAACAACCCAAGCCTATCCCAACCTCTCTTCATAACTTAAATGTTCCTGCAACATGTACAATCTTTAGGGTAAATGGCTGTAACATCAGGCTCCACCGAAATAATCCAGTGTTCTTCGTTTTGAATTTTTCTAGAAACCTCAATGGATTATGATCGGTGTAAACTGTTATTACCCGTTAGCCATTTCTAAACGTTGAAGAGTCAATACGAGACCTAAAGCCTCCTTCTCAATAGTAGAGTATTTCTTCTCGTACTCATCGAGTTTTCTAGAAAAATAACTGACTGGTTGTTTGATTCCATCATCATCATCCTGGAGTAATACTGCTCCTACTCCTACATCACTCGCATCAATAGCCACTTTAAAAGGCTTGCTAAAATCTGGTGCCGTTAGAATGGGTTCATTTATTAAAAAGGCCTTTCAGTTTTCAAACGCCATTTGGCAGGATTCAGGCCACTGGATTTTCATGCTTTTTTTAAAAATAGATTTGTCAGTGGAGTTACTACGGTACAGAAATTAGGTACGCACTTCCAGTAGAACCCACACATCCCTAGGAATTGTAGTATCTCCCTTTTAGTCTTGGGGACTGGAAAGTCTATTATCGCCTGAACTTCAACTTCACTAGGCAAATTTGACCTTGACCCATCACATACCCTAAATAAGTGGCCTTAGCAAACTCGCTCTTCGCTAAGTTTACTACCAAATTGACTCTCTCCAACCTGCAAACAGAGCCTTTAAATGTTTAACATGGTCTTCCTAGGTGTCACTGTATACCAACAGATCATCAAAGTCATAGTTATACAGCACAGAGGCTCTTCAGCCCACTGTGTCTGCGTCGGCCATCTAGCCTATCTAATCTAATCCCATTTTCCAGCACTTGGCCCGTAGCCTTGTATGCTATGGCGTTTCAAGTGCTCATCTAAATATTTCTTAAATGTTGTGAGGGTTCCTGCCTCTACCACCCCTTCAGGCAGTGTGTTCTAGATTCCAACCACCCTCTGGGTGATAACATTTTTTCCTCAAATCCCCTCTAAACCTCCTGCCCCTTACCTTAAATCTATGCCCCCTGGTTATTGACACCTCCACTAAGGGAAAAAGTTTCTTCCTATCTAACCTATCTATGCCCCTCATAATTTTGTATACCTCAATCAGGTCCCCCCTCAGCCTTCTCTGCTCTAAGGAAAACAACCCTAGCCTATCCAGTCTCTCTTCATGGATGAAATGCTCCAGCCCAGGCAACATCCTGGTGAATCTCCTCTGCACCCTCTCCAGTGCAATCACATCCTTCCTATAGTGGGGCCACCAGAACTGTACACAGTACTCCAGCTGTGGCCTAACTAGTGTTTTATACAGCTCCATCATAACCTCCCTGCTCTTATATTCTATGCCTCGGCTAATAAAGGCAAGTATCCCGTATGCCTTCCTAACCACCTTATCTACCGGTGCTCCTGCCTTCAGTGATCTATGGACAAGTACACCAAGGTCCCTCTGACCCTCTGTACTTCCTAGGGTCCTACCATCCATTGTATATTCTCTTGTCTTGTTAGTACTCCTAAAATGTATCACCTCACACTTCTCAGCATTAAACTCCATTTGCCACTGCTGTGCCCATCTTAACAGTCCATCTATATCGTCCTGTAATCGAAGGCTTTCCTCCTCACTATTTACAACACCAACAATTTTCGTGTCATCTGCGAACTTACAGATCATACCTCCTATATTCACGTCTAAATCATTAATGTATACTACAAACAGTGAGGGTCCCATAACCGATCCCTGCGGTACACCACTGGTCACAGGCTTCCACTTGCAAAAACAACCCTTGACCATCACCCTCTGACTCCTGCCAATAAGCCAATTTTGGATCTAATTTGCCAAATTGCCCTGGTTCTGCGGGGCTCTTACCTACCTGACCAATCTCCCACGCGGGACCGTATCAAAAGCCTTACTGAAGTCCATGTAGACTATATCAATGGCTTTACCTCATCTACACACCTAGTCACCTCCTCAAAAAATTCAATCAAATTTGTTAGACATGATCTCCCCCTGCCAAAGCCATGCTGACTATCCCTGATTAATCCCTGCCTCTCCAAGTGCAGATTAATCCTGTCCCTCAGAATTTTTACCAATAGTTTCACTACCACTGTTGTTAGACTCACTGGCCTGTAATTACCTGGTTTCTCCCTTCTTGAATAATGGTACTACATTCGCTGTCCTCCAGTCGTCTGGCACCTCTCCTGTGGCCAGAGAGGATTTGAAAATTTGTGTCAGAGCCCCTGCAATCTCATCCCTTGCCTCACATAGCAGCCTGGGATACATCTGGTCTGGGCTTGGAGATTTATCCACTTTTAAGCCCTCTAAAACCTCCTCCCTTTCAATGCTAAATTGTTCAAGTATATCACAATCCCCCTCCCTGATCTTTACACCTACATCGTCCTTCTCCATAGTGAACACAGATGAAAAGTAATCATTTAAAACCTCACCTATGTCCTCCGGCTCCACACACACATTGCCACTTTGGTCCCTAATGGGCCCTACTCTTTCCCTGGTTATCCTCTTGCCCTTAATATACTTATACAACGCCTTGGGAGTTTCCTTTATCTTGCCCGCCAGTGTTTTTTAATATCCCCTCTTCGGTCTCCTAATTACTTTTTTTTTTAAGTACCCCCCTACACTTTCTATACTCCTCTAGGGCCTCTGCTGTTTTCAGCCCTCTGAATCTGCCAATAAGCCTTTTTTTCCCTTATCCAATCCTCTATATCCCTTGACATCCAGGGTTCCCTGGACTTATTGGTCCTACCCTTCACCTTTACAGGAACATGCTGGTCCTGAACGCTCACTATTTCCTTTCTGAATGACTCCCACTGGTCTGAAGTAGACTTTCCTACAAGTAGCTGCTCACAGTCCACTCTGGCCAGATCCTGTTTTATCATATTGAAATCGGCCTTCCCCCAATTCAGTACCTTTATTTTCGGTCCATCTTCGTCCTTTTCAATAACAACCTTAAATCTTAGAGTTATGGTCACTATCCCTGAAATGCTCCCCCACTGACACTTCTACCACTTGACCGGCTTCATTCGCTATGATTAGGTCCAGTACCTCTTGTAGGACATGCTGGCTCAAAAAGCTCTCCTGTATGCACTTTAAGAATTCCGCCCCCTTTAAGCCTTTTGCACTAAGTCTATCCCAGTTTTATATCCCAGCCTTTATAGCCACTCCAGGCGCTGCTTCACAAACCACTGACCACCTCCAGGCGAGATAAGGAGGCCAAAGAAGAAGAAGAATCCCAGTTAATATTGGGGAAGTTGAAATCCCTTACTATTACCACCCTATTATTTTTAAACCTCTGGAGATTTGCCTACATACCTGCTCCTCTATCTGTCCCTGACTATTTGGAGGCCTGTAGTACACTCCCAGCAAAGTAAATGCCCCCTTTTTAAGTTCTACCAATATGGCCTCATTTGAGGAACCTACTAAGATATCACCCCTCCTTACTGCAGTAACTGACTCCTTGATCAATAGTGCAATGTTACCTCCTCTTTTACATCCCCCAATCCCCGTTACGCCTGAAGATTCTATATCCTGGAATATTAAGCTGCCAGTCCTGCCCTTCCCTCAACTATGTCTCCGAGATAGCATATTCCCATGTGTTAATCAACGCCCTGAATTCATCTGCCTTACTTGTAAGACTCCTTGCTTTAAAACCTTACATTATTCACTTGTGCCTTAACAAGTCTATATGTGCTCTGCCTTCCAGACTGACTTAGTTTCTCTTCTATATTTGGCTGTGCATCACTTGTACAGGTCTCATCTTCGGCAGAAACAGACCCAGTGATCCAAGAAACTAAAGCCCTCCCTCCTGCACCATCTCCTCAGCCACGCATTCATCTGCTCTATCCTCCCATTTCTAAACTCACTAGTACGTGGCACCGGGAGTAAGCCAGAGATTACAACCTTAGAGGTCCTGTTTTTTAATCTGCTACATAGCTCCCTAAATTCTTGTTGCAGGACCTCATTCCTCTTTCTACCTATGTCGCCAGTACCAATGTGAACCACGACCTCTGACTGTTCACCCTCCCCCTCAGCCCAGCAAACACCTGGTTGGTCAACCTTTGAAATGTGGCCGGTGAATTTTTCATACAAAACGGCATGGCCTTACACTGAAATAGGCCGTCTGGAGTCACAAAGGTGGAAATTTCTTTTGCTTGGTCGGTCAATGGGACTTGCCAATAACCTTTCAGCAAGTCAATCTTGCTAATAAAGACTGAATTCCCTACTCTTGTCAGTCCAATCCTCAAGTCATGGGAATGGATAAGAGTTTTAGTTACTGTATTGACTTTCCGATAATCAATATAAAATCTTTTGGAACCATCCGATTTTGGTGCCAGCATGACTGGTGAACTCCAGCTTCTTTGACTAGGTTCAAATATATCGCTCTTTTAGCCTCTCTGACCTGAGCCAATTTATCAGGATTGAGTCGATGAGGGTTCTGTTTAATGGGTGGAGCTGTTCCTACTTCAACCCCATTAATAGTTTGGCCTGGCTTATCTGCACATATGGCTTTAAACTCTTAAGAGTTCAACCATATCACTTCTATGCTGTTCAGAAACATTGTGTAGAACTGTATCTAGATTTGCCAGTTTCATTGTGGAGGTTCAATCTGACAGTTCTCAGTCTCTGCCCCTTCATCCAGTTCATTAAAGGTAACACTATCTTCAACCCCCTCTTCTGTCATTTGACATACATTTACTGGCTGACAAGGTTCACGGTCATAGCATCTTTTCAACATATTCACGTGACACACCCTTTGACTTTTCCGTCTATCTGGGGCACTAACCAAATAGTTCCCCTCACTAAGTTTCCTCTTAATGAAGTAAGGTCCAATGAACCTAGCTTTCAATGGTTTCCCAGGCATAGGCAACAAAACTAACACCTTATCTCCAGGCTGCAAACTGTATGCCGTAGCTGTTCTATTAGCTTGAGTTTTCGCCATTTGCTGAGAAATCTCGAGATGTTTTCTTGCAACCTCACAAGCTTTTGTGAGTCTCAAAATTCTGACACACAATCTAAAAGGATAGTTTTCTCTTCTTCTGATAAAAAAAAATCACTCCTTAATGAGTTTAAGGGGACTGTCTAACCTCATGCCCATAGACCAATTCAAATTGACTGAAACCAGTGGACTCATTTGGTGTGTCCCTGGTGGCAAATAATAAAAATGATATCCCCATATCCCAATCATAAGGATACTCAAAACAATAAGCCTTTAACATATTTTTTAGGGTTTGGTAATACCTTTCCAAAGCACCTCGTGACTGCGGGTGATAAGTGGATGATTTGAGCTGTTTCACTCCCAAATTACTCATGACATCTTGAAATACCCGGAATGAAATTCGACCCCTAGTCTGACCGAGATTCTTTTGGGAATCCATATTTAGCAAAAAGTTGAATTAACTCTTCAATCACAACTTTTGCTGTGATCTTTTTCAAAGGTATTGCCTCTGGAAACCTCGTTCCATGATGGTTAGGAGAAATGTGTGACCTGACTTAGTTGTGGGCAAAGATCCAACACAATCCACAAGAACCCTCCTAAACAGTCCTTCAAAAGCAGGTATAGGTATCAATGGGGCTGGCTTAATTCAAGGCTGTGGCTTCCCAATAACCTGATACATATGGCAAGTTCTATAAAGTTCAACCACATCTTTATGCAAACATGGCCAATAAAAATGCTGTCTTAGCCTGGCTTGAGTCTTTTGAATACCCACGTGACCTGCCACTGGAATCTCATGGGCAATTCTCAAAATATCACTGCAGTACCCTGGGGAAACACCAACCTGATGAACTATAGCCCAATCCTCATCAGCAGGCCTCTGGGAAGGTCTCCACTTTCTCACTAGAATGTCATTGTTAATAGCACTCGGGGACCTTTTCAGCTTCTGCCTCAGAACATGCTGTTTGAGACAAACTTAAGTCTGGGTCTGCCTGTTGGGCCTCAAAGACGATCTGCCAAACAATTCATCATTGCTAGCCTTGGAGCCTTTTCTACCAACAACCCCATCCAAATGCTTGAAAAAGTCTCAGCTAACCAAACACCTTAATTGATCTCCACAACAACTGAATCCTTCTCATCCTGTTTAATCTTATGAGCTTGGGATTTTGTCACTACACAATCTGGGAATATTTCAGGAAATTTTTCCTGCAAAACTTCAGTTTCAGCACCGTCAATTGTTTTTTCCGAAACTACTGGAGACGCCAATACTTAATCCCCAGCAAAATCATTCCCTAGCAACAAATCCACCCTTTCAATGTGCAAATCCAGGACGATTCCCACTGTTCCCAGACTAAATCACAATACAAGTTAACATTATTCAATGGAATGGATAAATGACCGCCTCACCCCCAAAGCTTTGCACCATGACTTTCGCATTCACTATTTGGGGTAAGATCTACATCCTTTGCTGCCATTAATGACAGAGTGGCCGCTGTATATCTAAGCAGCACAATCGGTTTGCCTGCTTCACCTGACAAATATGGGGACACGATACCCAAGCACAAAACTTCTATATCCTTCAAGGACCTGCTTTAATTTGTTAGCACACAAGAGTGAGCACTTGCGTTCCCTGTCTAACATCGCCAAAGCCATTGTCAACAGCACCACCTATCTGGGGCATCTTTTTCATTACAGGCTCTCAGTAAACCCACTAAAGCTACCAGTTTGTCCTTCAATTTCCAGCATTCTGCTTTTACACGCCCTCTTTCATTACAAAAATAACACGTTGGTCCTTTTGACTCAACCCTAGTCACCTATCTTTTTTTCATCATTCTGAGGGTTGCCTGTAACCTTCTTCTCATTAAAATGAATCTAGTCTCGCTATCCACTCTCCTATCCTTCCAATTCCTTTGAAAATTCCCCAAACTGAAGCCTGTAACTTCTCCTTTTGTGGGTCAATTTGTAATCATCCGCCATTTCAGCAGCATTCCTTATCTTACCAACTTATTCCTTAAGAGATACTATTTTTAAATTCCTCCGTTAGCATTACTTCCCTCAGGTGTTCAAAATCTTGTTCTATCTTCAGGGACCAATACCAATGATCAAATATCATTTCCTTCTCTCTAGCAAATTCCATAAACGTCTGACCCGGTTTCTTTTTCAAATTCCTGAATTTTTGCCTGTAAGATTCAGGTACCAACTCATAAGCATTGAGAATTGCAGTTTTAAATGCTTCATAATCATTTAACTGTCCCTCCGAAAGTGCTGAATATACCTCTAATGCTTTTCCCACTAGCACACTTTGCAATACAACTGTCCAACTTTCCATTGGCTATTACAACTTCGTAGCAATCTTTTTGAAGGACACGAAGTACATTTGAACTCGTTCCTCACTGAATTTAGGCACTAAATGAATATTCCTTGCCAAATCAAAACCAAGAGTTAAATCAGATTCATCCTCAAACCTTCCTGCCACACACTGTTCGCATTAACTAAGTTTTTCTCTGTCCAGTGCAAATTTCCTAACTTCTCTTTTTGTCATTATCTTTTTCTTTCTCTTCTCTTTCCCTTTTGAATTCAAATTTTCTCATTTTAAGTTGAAATTGTCTGTCTCTTTCTCTTTTCTTTGCGTGTCCCTTTTTCCTCTCTTTCCAATCTCAGCTTCTCCAACTCCATTTTGGCTAGCTCCATTTGAACATTAGTGGAAACATCCTCTTCATTTACCAGCTTCAAGCAAGGAATCAATCCTTGTATTCTCTCCGCTTTCCTAGCTCCTGGGCTTATACTAACCTCCACATGTGCTGCTATCGTGACCAAATCAACCTTTCTCAACTGCTGCAATATACTGACAGTTAAATCTTCTCTCAACAAATTCTTATACGTTAATGATACTTATGTTAATTTCCTACTGAACCCAGCCAAAGTAAATGTGAAATCCTGTTTGTTTAAATTCTAGCAAATTCCAATATACCCATTTTACAGATAGGAATTTGTATCCGAGGCGAGCCCCTAATTTGTTATGACCTCAGCGAGATCATTAACATGTAAAATATGAGATATGAACACCCAGATCAATTTCAAGAATTACACAAGGTTTCACGTTTTAAGACTATTATAACAAATTAAAAGAAAGCCTCATTAATTGAATAGTACTTAGTAAGTAGCAAATGACAAAGAAAGGTATTTTCTTTACTTATTAAAATACTTGAAAACCTCACACCACACCTATATGTTACATAGTCCTTTCTGATGGTGAAATCCTTTGCGATGAAAAGTCCCAAACTCCTTCCAATAGAAATGGGTTGGATCTCCCAGACTATATCAAAAAATCTATATCCTCTTCTCCGAGCACTTCCAACCTGGACACCCATCAATAAGGAACATTTCCTGGTGATCCTGCTGGTCGTCTTCTTCTCCACAAGCTTCAACTTTCAAAACAGGTTCAAGTCTTCACAGCCTTTTATTGTAACAGGCTTCCGAGAGTAGGCATCTCCTCTCTCTCAAGGACGCAACCACTGGTTTCTTCTTTTACAGCCTGCTGTGAGGCTCTAACCACTGAATTTCGTTTTTCCAGGCTGCCTTGAGGCCACAACCGTTGGCTTCTTCCCTTATGGTTTGTTTGCCTTCAGAAAGTCTGTTAAATTTATCAGGACTCCGAAGTCAATAGCTTATTGTACTGCAGAGTCCAGATGTCTGGTTTCACAAAACCACTTGGGCTTTTCCATTGTTCCCAGGTGCGAACAGCTGCCTAGTGCATTTACATCTTCCAAATTACTGATTTCTTTTTTTAATGACCCAAATGCATTGGAAAGCGAAACCCATTGTTCTTCAAGTGTTAACCCCGCAGTCTAGGTTTTCCAGAAGAAACTCTTTGATCTGTGTTCTCTGTTGTCCTGGTAATCTTTTGCAGAGTGGAGGTAAGGTCACCTGATGACCTGGACTCCAACTTGAACTTTTAAAAATCACAATTTTAAAAACATAACCACGGTACAAGGTCAAGCGTTCATAACAAGGTCTTAAGACAGGCTGGTGGAATGAGCAGACAAGTGGCAGATGAAATTTAATGCAGAGAAGTGTGAAGTGATTCATTTTGGTCGGAAGAACAAGGACAGGCAATATAAAATAAAGGATACAATCCTAAAGGGGGTACAGGAACAGACGGACTTGGGGGTATACATGAACAAATCACTGAAGGTGGCAGGACAGGTTGAGAAAGCAGTTAATAAAGCATATGGGATTCTGAGCTTTATAAATAGGGCATAGAGTACGAAAACAAGGAAGCTATGATGAACCTGTATAAGACACTGGTTCGGTCTCAACTGCAGTATTGTGTCCAATTCTGGGCACCACACTTTGGAAGGATGTGAAGAGATTGGAGAGGATGCAGAAAAGATTCAGGAGAATGGCTCCAGGGATGAGGAACTTCAGTTACGTGGGGAGATTGGAGAAGTTGGGGCTGTTCTCTTGGGAGGGGTAGATTGAGGAGATTTGATAGAGGTTTTCAAAATCATGAGGTGTCTGGACAGAGTAGATAGGGAGAAAATGTTCCCGTTGGCGGAAGGGTCAAGAACCAGAGGGCACCAATATAAGGCGATTGGTAAAAGCAGCAACAGCATCATGAGGATTTTTTTTTTTTTACACTGTGCATGGTTAGGATCTGGAATGCTCTGCCTGACAGTGTGGTGGAAGCAGGTTCAAGCCAGGCCTTCAAAAGACAACTGGATAATTTTCTGAAGGAAAAACAATTTCCAGTGCTACAGGGTAAAGGCGGGGGAATGAGACTAGGTGAGTTGTTTCTGCAGAGAGCTGACATGGCCATGATAGGCCAAATGGCCTCCTTCTGTGCTGTAATCATGCTATGATTCTACCTCACAATTGCACTACAAAACCTGAAAATGTTTCTTCAAAAAAATGCCACAGGTTTATGTCTAGAGCTATTGTCATTTGACATGTTTATGTCTAGAGTTATTGTAGGAGGGCCACTGCCCAATAAACTTTCCACCTTTGTTTTAAAGTGTGCTTCACTGTATCATACAAATTATGTTAAAAAAAATTAAAAAAGCAATTTAGCAGTACACCCCATAACTGCATACTCTGGCAGTGGAGAGCATACCGTTCAGGTTTAAAACATCAAGCACTGAGTATTAATGTTCCAAAGGACTCAAACTTTTTAACCATCCGTTAACAATGTGTGTGCGCGCACATAATATACTCTGCTAAGCTATGGATCAATGCAACAAAAGGAACAGAAAATGGAAGAAATACAACAGATCCCTGAGCATCTGAAGAGAGAAAAGACAGATTAATAAGTCTTCCACCTAAACCATTAACTACTTGTCCTCTTCTCAGGTGCTGACAGATCTGTCACGCATTTCCAATTTATAGTTCAGATTCCCATCATGCCCCATTTTATTTTTATTTCCACTAGTGATCAGAATTGTTGGCTTCTAGAATAACAATGAACTAAAATGTGTGTGAGTATGTATTTGTATGTAAAGGGAAATGATTGTTAATTTAGCTTTTTTTTTAAAGCTGCACAGTACAGTAGTGTAGTATTGGATTTACATATGTGAAGTACTAAAGTGTTTATTAGCAAAGGTTTATTGTTTTATTCACTCTGGAACTATGACATCTCAGGATGATTAGAAAAGGCACACAATTTTGCTCACCTATTGTTGCTTTGCTCCCAATACTCTGTAAAATACGAAAATTTGCAAGTATATCCTTCCTAAAGGGGTCTCATCAGACAACAATGCACTGCAATTAGTTGAATATCACCAATCGCGGACGACTGTAAGTCACTGATCTGGTCAGCCTTGAGTGGCGATATCTTAACACATCGCTACTGTGCAATATCCCTAATTAATCACCACAAAAGGAAAACAGAATATTCAAGAGACATTTTCATCAGGAATCCAGGGGAATTTTTCTTTAATGTGTTATTTGTAATTTGGATTCAGGAGGGATATAATCTTTCAAACATCAGCAATACATCCATACTGCTGATTTGATTTTGTTATTCAAACAAAGTTATCTTACTAACTACGCAAGAAAAAAGATGAATATTCATGAATTCTCAATCACAGCCTCGCTGGATCAATAAACCTACTGCCATGTGCAACTCATACACAGAGCAGGAGGTGTGTGGTTAACAAAGTTGCAATTTACTGATATCAAACTGATCTGTGGCTATTAAGAAAAAGTGGAGGATTTTACATTCTCTCAGGCAAACCACTAAACCACTAGCTTCCTCTAGAACAAAGAATGAGCTATAGACCAACACTGCTTGATTTAGCAGTATTTTACCAAACTCAGACAGCCGCAATTATTAAGCCTCAGGGACAATGAAACATAAACTTCTACATTCTGTTGAACAAACTGCAGTCATATACCAGGAAAGAACCAAGGACCAGTTACAACTATACAATGCACTCAGTATATCTTCCAGATAGCAGCTGAGGATTGATGACCGTATGTGTACAACGCAAAGAAAATCGCAGTGTCTTTGAAAAGAAAAATCAGACAGCATTTCTTCTCCCACCCTCATATATTTAGTTAGCATATGCAAAACCCATTTAATTGGTAATCAAAATTATGTACAGAAGTAGTTGTAATGAACTGCCATGTTACATATTTGTAGGATTAAAAGTTGCATAATCTGCACTGCAGGTAACAGAAATAGCTTTTCAAAAAAGTGACAGAATCATTTGCTTTTTTTTTTGCAATCTATACTGCAATGTTCAGTATTGAAATATTACATCTCAGCCACAGTCATCTTTGAAGAGATGCATATTTATCCGGACGTGGAGTGCAAAACAACTCAGTATTTTTTGGCTTACTCAAGACAGTAAACTTCTGAACTGAATCCAGAGTCATAAGGATATTCACTGAACATTTTCAGCCACTTTGGAGCAGTGCAGAAGTCAGCAGACTTTGCCATCAGCGTAACCTAACCATTTTTTTAGTCTGAACCCAATAGGAATGAAGTGATAAAGTTTGGTTGCCACCAAGTTGAAGTCTGACTAAAAGCAGCCATTTCAGTTCTGTTTTGTGGGATGCTGCTGGGCCAATAGGGTTTCACTTTCGTTAAAAGAAAAAGAGTGAACTTGCATTTATGTAGCATCTTATCATGTCTTCATGCCATCCCAAAGCTCTTTAAAACCAAAGATCACTTTTGAATTGCAGTCCTGTTGCTTGGGCAAATGAAGCAGCCAACTGGTACAAAGTGAGGTCCACAACCACCAAATTAATAAATGACCAGATAATCTCCTTTGAAGGGAGAACTGTTGGCCAGGAGACTGGGATAACTTCCTGCTCTTATCTGATCAGTGCCATGGAATCGTTTCCGTCCACCTGAGATGGCAAATACAACTTCAGTTTATCATCTCACCTGAAAGACGGTACCTCTGGCAGTGCAGTACTTCCTCAGTACTGCGCTAAGTGACAGCCTAGATTATGAGTGTGAAGGTGAGAATGCAACCAAGTGAGCCAGGCTAACAAACACATCAGTTGTACATATTTTAAAACTTTAGTGAAGTTCAGCTACAGGAAACCCCTGTCACAAAAAGCATTTAATATTTCAAAACATGGTTTAAATTCCATTCAGTGAAAACTATCCTTCGTTGCTTTTCCAGTTGCTGAGCGTAGCATAGTCAACAGTCTTTAGTGACCAGTACTTACTGGAATTCCTAAAAGTGAGGGATCCACAGGTTGCCGGAATGGCAATGATTCTGGGTCCTGACGATACAATGCTTCAAGCGTGGGCATAAGAGCTTGTCGTAGTTCCTCTGGTTTGAAAACTATCAGGAAACAACAGACAGCAACATCAGCTTACCAAAGAATTGTACCCTGTTCTAGAGATAGTCATTCCACCTTCAGTTCCTAACCAATAAAATTCACATTGCAACTCTAATATGTCAACTATGCCTTAATCAAAAGGTTACAGTAGCTTTTAACATTATGGATCACAAGAGGAGTGTCAACCATCTAGATGATATCAACTAAATAAACACTTGGCTCAGGCCATTTATAACAGGAATACCTATTAAGCTCAGATACTGTAAAACAATGCACAGCTTCACAAAGCATAAAAGCAGAAATTCATTATGGGAGATAGTTCTCTTACATTTCCATGCAGTGACAATCCCAATGTAAAACTTCCTATTTATGCCATGGTAATGTTCAGCAGCAATTTTACCAGTGGAGGACTGTACTGAATTCCTTCATATTGTAGTTTTGAATCTCCCATCTCCCCACAGACAAAATAACATCCTTAAGCCCTTGTCCGCAGAAGGTATTTGAATAAGTTGTTTTCAGTGACCCACAAACACCTACACTTTCTGCGTGACTGAGGTGGTGATGCCGATGACTGAGATGATGAATTGGCGCCAGCCTCCTCTTCCTCTTTGGGCTCAGTTTTGATCTCTGGTTTCTCCTCCTCCTCCATGGGTTCTTGCTTAGTCTCAAGGCTCTCATTACTCTCTTCCTTCAACTGTGGACATGAAGACACCTCATCATTCTGGAGACAGAAGAAAATCAGATGTTTACATGACAATAACTAAGAAAGCAGCTTCATGTCTAACTGGCACCTTTGAACCATTACACTAACATTCATAAATTGCACTGTATTCTTCTTTGAAGAGCCAGTAACACCAATAGACTTTACTGCCTGAAAACTATCTGAAGATTTTATCTGGGCTACTCAAGTGCTTCAGTTCCTAATAAATATAATTTGGAGATCTGTAGTCTTGGCATTCTGATGATCAGCATTCAATGTAACAGGTTAATCAGTTCAACAATTGATGCATCATCCGAATCAATTTCTTAAACAACCTCTCTACCTTCAATTCCAGCTGCTTTGTGGCCAGAGTCCTTTCCTGCATAGTCACTATCAGCATCCTGGGGGTTACCATTGACCAGAAACTGAACTGTAGCAGCCACATAAATACTGTGGCTACAAGAGCAGCTCAGAGGCGAGGAATTATGTGGTGAGTAACTCATCTCCTGTTTCCCCAATGCCTGTCCACCATCTACAAGGCACAAGTCAGGAGTGTGATGGAATACTCTCCACTTGCCTGGATGGGTGCAGCTCCAATAACACTCAAGAAGCTCGACACCATCCAGGACAAAGCAGCCCACTTGACTGATACCCCATCCACCACCTTCAACATTCACTCCCTTCACCACCAACGTACAGTGGCAGCAGTGTGTACCATTTACAAGATGCACTGCAGCAACTCACCAAGGCTCCTTCGGCAGCACCTTCCAAACCCATGACCTCTACCACCTAGAAGGACAAGGGCAGCAGATACATGGGAACACCACCTCCTACAAGTTCTCCTCCAAGTCACACACCATCCCGACTTGGAACTATATCGCCATTCCTTCACTGTCGCTGGGTCAAAATACAGGAACTCCCTTCCTAACAGCACTGCTGGCGTAGCTGCACCAGAAGGACTGCAGTGGTTCAAGGCAACAGCTCACCACCACCTTCTCAAGGGCAATAAGGGATGGGCAATAAATGCTGGCCTAGCCAGCGACGCTCATATCCCATGAAAGAATGAAAAAAAAATTATCCTTACCAAACTCTACTGTGCCCAACACTTTGCTCTCTCAGGCAGGCCTGGGGCCAGTCCAAAACTGTTCGAGGCAGAGGAAATAAATCCACTAATGGTAGGATACTGCTGCATACACAAGAGGCAAATGGAGCTTATAGGTGGCCAAATATCAATACTCTGCATTGGTAGCCCACATTGCATGTACTAAGCCCAATTTACTGCCTGAGAGATTCCCTGATATGGTAGTAAGGACATTTCAGGTCAATTGCAACTGGCTCCCAGATTGCACGGTCTGTCTGAACCAGAGTTAAACAGAACAAAAAAAGTTGAAGCTGACTTGGGAAAATGTCTAACTCATTTTGGACTACCATATTTCATCAACAACACAGGGGTAAAGTTACACCTACAGCAATACTTGAAACTGTTAAGGTGACATCCGCTAGTCTTTGTACCTCAGTTTTGACTTCCGTCTGGGTTTCCGGTACCTCCGATTCCATTTCTTCCACTTTGATCTCTGGTTTCGTTTCAGACAATGGTGCTTCAGTTACGAGCTGCTGAGAATTTGTGTCTGTGCTCGCCACGGAGGCTGGGGTAGCTACTTTACCATCTGCACTTGCTGCAGAGTGCGAGAGCTTTAAAATTTGGGAGAGAAATAAAAATATTTCAGTCGCAGTCGTAAAAACACATAGCACAATGAGAAGTTGTGGAAAAAGAACCTGAGAACTCATGCAGCTTCGTTATACATGAGTTAATGAGTGGAATGCAGATCATAGTTAATATCTACTTTAATCTACCAATTACAGCACGTTAGGCAAAGAAAATGAGATAAAATTTAATTTTAAATGCAAACTAAATTGATGTGCAGATTGAGGGATGGTTCCAGGAATATCACCTTAGCTTGACACCTGATTGTACTGCACAGAACATGGATATGCCAATGATTCAAAATGTATTTAACACCTTGGCATAATTAACTCTGCAGAGAGAACTGTTTTTATATCTGAACCTTTTGTATACAGGGCACACCCTTTAGAAAGTTATCAATGGCTGCGACAACAAGAATATTAATGGCACAGGAAGGTGGGTTGGGGGTGGAGGGGGAATTATAATGGTCCAATATTAGCGCAAGACAAAAAAAGTGCTTTATACCAGACAGCTTCCCAAAAGGCAGGCAACTAATTCTACTCTCGACTTCCAGGCCAATTAAGAAAATTAACTATCTTTTACATTCATCAAGGTAGAAGAAGTCAGACTCTGGGCACCTATGGCCAAAAAATACTCATATCCAATAAAGCAGAGTCAAGCTCCTTCTGCTTTGCCTCACTTTCAGAAAAGCAATTCTGGAAGTGTAGATTTCATTGCACCAATGTGACGATTTCCACTGCCCAACCTATGGGCTCGCTCAATCAGACTTACGGACTATAGCAGTCTCATGATGTGGGCTCATATTCACTCGGCACCTGCTTGAGACTGGCCAAATTCATTTCACATTGGACTGTGTCATTCAGCAAAAAGAAAAAGGGCCTTCATATCACCCTGGGCTAAATACAAGTTTTTTTGAAGCTCAATCAAGTGTCTTTCATACATTGCTTTGATTAGACATGGGTAAACTAGGAGCATTTCCAGCTCAGCCAAAAATAATGGATTAACAAGTAAGTTCTGTAACAGTAAAGGACATTAAAAACTTCAGGGTTCAATGTGCAAAATTCAGAATTTCTCCATATTTCTGATGGCATTTAAGTTACTGGGGAAACAAGTTGCTACTTTATGAACACAGTGATTAAATATTTGCCAGGGTGGAAGAAAAAAAAAAATCATTTCAACAACTACGAGAGGCTACAATTCTCATACTGCTATCGTTCAAACGAAACCTTTTTTGTTTCTAGCAAGGCTACTTACAGGAGTGGCAGGCTGAGGTGGCCCAGTTGCCTGCTGCATTGGTTGTGGTGTTGGTACCGACTGTTGTGACTGTACTGGAGTTGGAGGCTGTGTTGGAGTTTGGGTCCGAGGTGGAGTCTGATTCGGGGTTGTACTCCGCGCTGGAGTTGGCGTCGAGGCTCGACCTGAGGAGGAAGCTGGAGTGGAGGCCTGAGACTGGGAAGTTGCTGGCTGAGGCGAAGTCATGCTGGATGGGGCTGAATGCTGGATAGATGGCATACTTCCAGCAGCAGTGGCGACAACAGGGGCAGGTGAAGGGGTTTGCCGGAGAGTTGGCTGAGACACCGGTGGACAATGCATCTGAGCGCTGGGTAGTCCTATTATGCTTACAGCGTTGTTCAAAGGAAGTGAAGTGCCAGGTGCCTGAGTCTGCTCCAAAAGAAATCACAAGACATCTCACTAACACATTAAGTACTTGGGTTTGCTGCCACTATACATATTAACAGTCACAACTGAGAATAGTTTAAAGTAGTTCAATTAGCTATGTTTTAAATGGAGGAGGTTTTAAAAATATATAAGGCACAATAGCACAGTCAAAATGTTTCAGTGGCAATAGCTGAGCACCAGCATGTTGAATAAAATGTTTATTCCACACCATTTGTTAGCATTCAAGCCATTTTTAGTAGTTCACTCAACAATGACAATACAAAGCATTTGAAAAAAGTTCTGGATGAAACATTCAGCTGGAGATCAAAGCCATATAGAATACTGATACTCAGTGAGTTTAGTTGCATAGTTCATTCTATAGGGAAGCAACTACATCACCATGTTCTGAAACTTCACATGAATTAACCCTGGGCATTATTGCCAATGTAATCCTCACCCTCTTTAGATTTTGCACATTTTCCAAACTTATTTTGAGCTCACAAATTAAATGCAACTGCAAAATGCAAGGATTTCATCTGAACATGACTATTTGTTGAAGTTGGAATATACTGAGAAGCACACTAAACAGCCTGCTCAACCCTACACAATTTTGCAATGTCTACTCTCTGATGCTTCAGCTTCCATTACAATGAATGTGTCGATGTCAGTCAAGGATGGGGGAAGGAACAGAGAAATTAATGGTTCGGAGCCACCAAACCATACTACACTAGAAGCAAAATATTGCAGATGCTGGAAATACTCAGCAGGCCAAGAAGCATCTAGGGAGAGAGAAACAGAGTTAACATTTCAGGTCGATGACCATTTGATAAAAAAGTTCTGATGAAAGGTCATCGACCTGAAAAGTCAATTCTGTTCCTCTCCACAGATTCTGCCAGATCTGCTGAATATTTCCAACATTTTCTGTTTTTATTTCATATAACACGCCTCCTGTCCAAACATTTACTCCGCCCTGACTCAAAATCACTTCACAGTGTTACAACGTTCTTGCTCCTTTGTACACAAGACACCAAAAGAAACCAAAAATAACATTTAGAAGCACTCTGTTGAAATCTTGAGAAAAAGCAACTCAAACACATAACATTCTCCATGCATAAGACTTCAGAACCCAGTACCAGTGGTTTGGTTATTAGCATAAGTAAGTTAGCTAAAAAATTAATTCATAAATTCTCAATTAGGATTAGGGGTATTCCCTGCCCCCTACAAAACTATGGCTTTTTAAAAAATAATTTAAAAATCTGACGCAGGTTTAAATGCACTTCATTTATTTATAAGTGCAACGTTATGACACAAAAAAGGGAACTACACTTACTGCCATTTCCCTCAGGCAATGCCAATAACACCTAAATTAATAAGTGCACTTGATATGGTTGCACTAAGTGTACCTGATTCATTCCAGGCTGGTTTGCAGGTTGAGATATGCCTACATTATTCACATTCATTCCACCAGAGGCTGCAGGAAACTGGTTCTGATTCAAAAACTGATTCTGGGGGGAAGGCTGACCAATGTTGTTGGCATGCACTCCCAGCATGCCCTGGGGCTGTGGCAATCGGGAAGGTGGCATTCCCATCTGGAAGAAATTTTAAACAGAGTGTTACAATTCACATTAGATCAAAAGAAACAAAAAGATGCAACTTGCATTTATATAGTGTCTTAAACATAGTAAAACTGGATATTTCTCTCCCCACCATGTGAAAGACATGAATCAGAAGAGGAAGATAATGAGTACCACAAGTACCTTCTCCAAAATGTAGCAATTTTATTAGACAAACATAAATTTACAAAACAGGAGTATAAATAAGTCAAAATAAATCTATTTGAGGCATTTGGGGAGGAGACACAAAAACCCAAGAAATAGGAGAAGTAGACCATATGGCCCATCGAGGCTGCACCGCCATTCAATACAATCATGGCTGATCTTGGGCTTCAATTCTACTTTCCTGCCTGCTCCCCATATCCCTTGATTCCCTGCGAGACCAAAAATCTATCTATCCCAGCCTTAAATGTATTCAATAATGGAGTATCCACAACTCTCTGGGCTGGAGAATTCCAAAGATTCACAACCCTTTGAGTGTAGTAATTTCTCATCTCAGCCCTGAATGATTGACCTCCTATCCTGAGACTGTGTTCTAGATTCCCTGACCAGTGGGAACAATCTCTCAGTTTCTACCCTGTCAATCCCTTTCAGAATCTTGTATGTCTCAATTAGATCGCCTCTCATTCTTCTAAACTCCAGAGAATGTAGGCCCAATTTACTCAGCCTCTCATCATAGGACAACACCCTCATCCCAGGGACCAATTTAGTAAATCTTCGCTGCACCGCCTCCAGTGCAAGTATATCCTTTCTTAAATGTGGAAACCAAAACTGCACACAGTATTCCAGGCGCGGTCTCACCAAAGCCCTGTACAATTTCAGTAAGACTTCTTTATTCCTATACTCCAAACCCCTTGCAATAAAGGCCAACATGCCATTTGCCTTCCTAATAGCCTGCTACACCTGCTAGCCTGCATGTTAACTTTGTGTGTTCCTTGTACGAGTACCCCCAAGTCTCTCTGAACAACAACACTTACCAGTTTCACACCTTTTAAAAAATATTCTGCTTTTCTATTTTTACGACCAAAGTGAACAACTTCACACTGCCCTACATTATACTCCACTTGCCATCTGGTTGCCCACTCACTTAACCTGTCTATATCTCTTTGCAGCCTCTCTACATCCTCCCTGCAGCTTACCTTTCCACCAAGCTTTGTATCATTAGCAAACTTAGATACATTACTCTGTTTCTTCATCCAAGTCATTAACAGAGTGTAAATAGCTGAGGCCCCAGCACTGATTCTTGCGGCACCCCACTATTCACTGCCTGCCAACTTGAAAATGCTCCACTTATGCCCACTCTCTGCTTCCTGTCTGTTAACCAAACCTCTATCCACGCTAATATATTACCCCCAACACCATGAGCCCCTATCTTGCCTATTAATCCTTTATGTGGCACCTTATTGAATGCCTTTTGGAAATCTATGTATACGACATCTACTGGTCCCCCTTTATCTACCCTACTAGTTACATCCTCAAAAAACTCTAATAAATCTGTCAAACAGGATTTCCCTTTAGTAAAACCATGCTGACTTGTTCTGATCATACTATCCTTTTCCAAGTGCAATGTTAAGACTTCTTTAATAATTGTTTAATAATAGCATCTTCCCAACGACTGATGTCAGGCTAACTGGCCTGTAGTTCCCTGTTATCTCTCTACCTCCTTACTTGAAAAGCAGTGTAACACTTGCCAACTTCCAATCTGATGGGACCATTCATGAATCTAAGGAATTCCGGAAAATCATAGCCAGAGCATCCATTATCTCTGCAACTATCTCTTTTAGAACCCTAAGATGTAGGTATCTGGTCCCAGGGACTTGTCAGATTTTAGTCCCTCAAGTTTCTCCATACTTTTTCCCGGCTGATATCAATATCCTTACTCTTTTTAGCCCCTAGGTTACTGCCTATTTCTGGTTTGGAACTTGTGTCTTCTACTGTGAAGACAAACACAATTATTTGTTCAATGTCTCTGCCATTTCCGCATTCCCCATGATGATTTCTCCTGTCTCTGCCTGTAAGGGACCAACGTCTACTTTAGCTACTCTCTTCCTTTTTATGTACTAATAAAAGCTCTTACAATCTGTTTTTATATTGCTGGATAGTTTACTTGCATTCTATTTTTTCCCTTTTTATCAACTTTTTGGTAGCCCTTTGCTGGTTTCTAACACACTCCCAATCCTCAGACTTGCTAATTTTTTTTGCAACATTGTAAGCCTCTTCTTTTAGTCTAATACAGATGGGTCATTCTTGACTAGTTGTTTTTGTTTTTGAACGGAATGTACTTTTGTTGAACCCTTTGAATTGTTTTTTAAATGTTTCCCACTGTTCATTTACCGCCATACTTTCCAGTCTATTTACCCAATTGACCATAGCCAGTTCTCCCCTCATACCTTCGTAATTGGCTGTGTTTAAGTTTACAATTCTTGTTTGTGATTGAAATGTGTCACTTTCAAACTTAACATGAAATTCAATGGTATTATGATCACTATTTCCCAGTGGATCTTTGACTATGACATTGCTTATTAACCCTGCTTCATTCCACAATGCAAGGTCTAAGATAGCTTTATCCCTAGTCGGTTCTACACCGTATTACTCCAAGAAACTGTCACACAAGCATTCTACAAATTCATCTTCTAGACCACTGTTGCCAATTTGATTGTCTCAGTCTATATGCAGATTAAAGTCCCCCACAATTAATACATTACCTTTTTTTACATGCTACAATAATTTCCCGTCTGACGTTCTATCCAATAACTACTGTTCGGGGCCTGTAAACTACTCCCACCAGTCTTTTCTGACTCCTGCTATTCCTAATTTCCACCCAAACTGATTCTACTTCGTGATCTTCTGAGGCCAGATCCCTTCTTATTAATGTCCTTTACTATCAGGGCTACCCCTCCTCCTTTGACAACTTAGATCAGTGGGAATGGAATGATGGGCAGGTGGGGCAGTGTGGGGGAGGTTATTAGTAGCAGAGTTTGGATAAACTGAAATTTATGAAGGCTGGATGATGAGAGGCCAGCTGGGACAGCACTGAAGTAGAATCATAGAATGGTTACAGCACAGAAGGAGATCATTCAGCCCAAGATGTCCATTCTGGTTCTCTGCAAGAGCAATTCACCTAGTCCCACTCCCCTGCCTTTTCCCAACGGCCCTACAAATTTTTCTCTTCAGATAATTACCTGGTTCTCTTTTGAAGGCCCCCATTAAATCTGCCTTCACCACACTCTCAGGAAGTACATTCCAGATCTTAACCACTTGCTACATAAAAATGCTTTTCCTCATGCCGCTGTTGCTTCTTTTGCCAAACACCTAAAATCGGTGTCCTTTGGTTCTGGCCAATGGGAACAGTTTCTCCCTATCTACTCCGTCTAGACTCCCCATGATTTTGAACACCTCTATCAAATCTCCTCTTAATCTCTTCTCCAAGGAGAACAGACCCAGCTTCTCCAATCTATCCACATAGCTCAAGTTCCTCATCCCTGGAACCATTCTTGTGAATTTTTTCTGCCCTCTCTCCAATGCCTCAACATCCTTCTGAAAGTGTGGTGCCCAGAACTGGACACAATACTCCAGCTGAAGCCAAACAAGTGTTTTACACAGATTTATCATAATTTCCTTGCTTCTGTACTCTATGCCCCTATTTATAAAGCCCAGAATCCCATATGCTTTCTTAACCACTTTTTCATCCTGCTCTGCAACCTTCAATGATTTTGTCACGTATACCCCCAGGTCCCTCTGCTCCTGCATCCACTTTAGAATTGTACCCTTCAATTTATATTGCCTCTCCTCCTCCTTCCTACCAAAATGAATCACTTCACTTTTCTGCATTAAATTTCATCTGCCACTTGTCCACCCATTCCACCAGCTTATGTCCTCTTGAAGTCCATCACTATTCTCCTCACAGTTCACAATACTTCCAAGTTTTGAACTATCCACAAATTTTGTATACCCTGTACACCCAAGTCTAGGTCATTAATATACATCAAGAAAAGCAGTGGTCCCAACACTGACCCCTGAGGAACCCCACTATATACCTATCTCCAATCCTGAAAAACAACCGTTCACAACTACTGTTTCCTGTCACTCAGTCAATTTCCTATCCGTGCTGCTACTGTCCCTTTTATTCCATGGGTTCTAACTTTGCTGACAAGACTGTAATGTGGCACTGTATAAAATGCCTTTTGGAAATCCATGTACATCACATCAACCTCATGACTCTCATCAACCCTCTGTTACCTCATCAAAAAACTCAAGCAAGTTAGTTAAACAGGATTTGCCTTCAACAAATCAGTGTTGACTTTCCTTAATTAATCCACATTTGTCCAAGTGACTATTAATTTTGTCCTGAGTTATCATTTCTAAAACCGTTCCCATCACATAAGTTAAATGACTGGCCTGTAGTTGCTGGGCTTGTCCTTACACTCTTTTTTGAAGAAAGGTGTAACATTTGCAATTCTCCTGTCCTCTGGGACCTTGCCTGTATCTAAGGAGGACTGGAAGATTATGACCAATGCCTCTGCAATTTCCACCCTTACCTCCCTCAGTATCCTTGGATGCATCTCGTCTGGTCCTGGTGACTTATCAACTTTAGGTACAGCCAACCTATCTAATACCTCCTCTTTATCAATTTTTAGCCCATCCAGTGTCTCAACTACCTCCTCTTTCACTATGACTTGGGCAGCATCTTCTTCCTCAGTAAAGACAGATACAAAGTACTGGTTTAGTACTGCAGCCATGCCCCTTGCCTCCATGAGTAAATCCCCTTTTAGGTCCCTAATCGTGCCCACTCCTCCTTTTACCACCCGTTTACTATTTAAGTGCCTATAGAAGACTGTTAGATTCCCTTTTATGTTAGCCGGGAGTCTCTTCACATACTCTTTGCTTCTCTTATTTGTTTCTTCACTTACCCCCAAACCTTCCATGTTCAGCCTGGCTCGCAATTATATTATCCACCTGACATCTGTCACATGCACCCTTATTCTGCTTCATCTTACTCTCGTCATCCATGGAGCTCTTGATCTGCCTGGCCTATCTTTCCCCCTCGAGGGAATGCACCTTGACTTACCCGAGCTATCTCCTCTATAAAAGTAGCCCATTGTTTAGTTACAGTTTTGCCTTCCAATTTTTAGTTCCAATTTACTTGGGCCAGACCTGTTCTCACTCCATTGAAGTTTTCTCTCCCCCAGTTAATTAACTTTATTCTGGATTGCTCCTTCTCCTTTTCCAAAGCTAACCTAAACCTTATGATGCTATGGTCACTGTCCCTTAAACGTTCCCCTATCACTTGATTCATTTGGTGCACCTCATTCCCCAGAACCAGATCCAGCAATGCCTCCTTCCTTGTTGGACTGGAAACATACTGATGTAGAAGGTTATCCTGAACACACACTAGAAACTTTTGTCCCTCTCTGCCTTTTACATTATTACTATCTCAGTCTACAACTACTCTATAATTCTTGCACCTCTCTGTAATTTCCTTGCAAATTTGTTTCTCTATATCCTTCCAACTAGTTGGTGGCCTGTAGAATATCCCCAGCAAATAGATTCTAAATCAAACAGATTCTGTCCTTGACCCCTCTAAGACATCCTCTCTCTCCCACGCTGTAATGTTTTTCTTAATCAATACAGCTACATATCCTCCTTTGCTTCCTTCACTATCTTTCCTGAACACCTTGTATCCAGGAATATTTAGTTTCCAGTCCTGCCCTATTTTGAACCAGGTCTCTGTTATTGCCTTGACATTATATTTCCAAGTGTGCCTGTAATTCACCAACCTTATTTACCACATTGCATGTATTCATATACATGTAGAGTAAACCTAATTTATACCTTATTGCATTCCCTCTTGCTCTGACCCCACCTAATACCATACTGTTTCCTACACTAGTGCTGTCTCTCCCAATTCTCTGTGCATCTTGGTTTTTCTCTCTAAACGTACCTCCTGGTTCCCACACCCCTGCCAAGTTAGTTTAAACCCTCCCCAATAACACTAGCAAATTGACCTGCAAGCAAATTGGTCCCGGTTCCGTTCAGGTGCAACCCTTCCAGCCTGTACAAGTCCCATCTCGACCAGAACTGATCCCAATGTCCTTGTGGGGCGATTTGCTAATGCTACTGGGGAGGTGTTCAAACTAACTTGGCAGGGGTGTGGGAACCAGGAAGTAATTGAAGGCAGATGAATGTGTGGCTGGAATGATGGTGCAGGAGGGAGGGCTTCAGAATCTTGGGACATTGGTCCTGGCTCTGTTCAGGTGCAACCTGTCCAGCCTGCACAGGTCCCATCTCCCCAGAACTGGTCCCAATGTCCCAGGAATCTAAAGCCCCCCCCTCCTGCAGCATCTCTCCAGCCATGCATTCAGCTGGTCTATCATCTATTTCTATACTCACTTGCATGTGGTACTGAGACTAATCTGGAGTTTACTAGCTTCGAGGTCCCGTTTGCTAGTTTCTTACCTAGCTCCCTAAACTCTGCCTGCAGGACCACATCCTTCTTTCTACTTATGTTGTTGGTACCAATATGGATCATGACTGCTGGCTGCTCTCCCTCCCCCCTCAGAGTGCTCTGCAGCTGCTCTGTGACATCCTTGACCCTGGTGGCAACATACCATCCTGGATTCACACCTGTGGTAATCAGGTCTGGCGGTGACAAAGCCATGAATGATGATGCCAGTGGCAGATGGACTGAGGTAGGGAGGAAGAACCCTACAGGCTGAAGAATTGCTAAATGTGAACACCATATCCCAGTGTCAACTAATATCCCTTCCTCGATCAGTACCACCTAAAAAAGACGGACTGATCTCTCTCCTCACAGCTATTTTTGGGACTTTGGTGGTTCAGTGTGGTTGCTACATCCGCCTGCCAATTAATACACTTTTAGATGTTTCAAATGTGAAATGTGCTATACAAATACAGGTATGCTACAATAAAAGCAAAATACTGCAGATGCTGCAAATCTGAAATAGAAACAAGAAATGCTGGAAATACTCAGCAGGTCTGGCAGCATCTGTGGAGAGAGAAGCAGAGTTAATATTTCAGGTCAGTGACCCTTCATCAGAACAGTTCTGATGAAGGGTCACTGACCTGAAACATTAACTCTGCTTCTCTCTCCACAGATGCTGCCAGACCTGCTGAGTATTTCCAGCATTTCTTGTTTCTATTTAAGGTATGCTACCTTTTATTGGTAA